>NC_041392.1:219394315-219415320 GCF_002162155.2 Triticum dicoccoides | reverse complement strand
GGGCTGGGGGATAAAATTTCCCGAATGTGTGATGTTTTGCAATCGTGCACTGATTCTTGAAGTAAATGTGGAGCTCTTGATATGCTTAGTTGCTAACCACTGACTGCAGTCAGTGGAAATAGTTCCGCGGTCTGTGAGTTGTGGGATAATCCGTTCTAGCCGTGTTGAATGGAAGTGCATTTGTTGGTGTGCAAATGTCTTGAGAATTAATCGATTCATATTCATCTTCTGTAGATTGCTCTGCTCTTCTCTGTTTGTTTTTTTTGGATATCATAAAATTCCCCATGTGATACAATATTTAGCATCGTGCACTGATTCTTGAAGTAAAGTGTGGAACTCTTGATATTCTTAGTTGCTAACCACTTACTGCAGTCGAGCTCATTAGTTGCTCACCTATTTGTTTTGTGTGTGGAATGCCCATTGTGTAGGACTAATTTACGTTATGCATCTCGCATACCGAGTTCTTGTGTTCCCCTTTTAGCACATGTGGACATAGCACATCTTTCCTATACCATGATAATTCAGCTTTCCCTGCTTAATCTAGGTGACTGATGCTCTTTCACATGCTGGACTTGAGTCCTCAAATCTAATCGTTGGGATTGATTTCACCAAGAGCAACGAATGGACAGGTTTGTTCAATGATGAAAACATGACATCGCTATAATTTCACTCCTTATTTTCCCTTTTGTACTTTCTTCTAAAAAATAACTGATGAGTTACGATTGCTACTTTTAACTAGGTAAAGTGTCCTTCCACAACCGGAGCTTGCATGCAATAGGGAATACTCCAAACCCATATGAGCAGGCTATATCCATTATCGGGAGAACCCTCGCACGATTTGATGAGGACAATCTGATACCATGCTTTGGATTCGGCGATGGTCAGTTCATAGCATGCCTCACAGCTCTTTTTTTTTTTTGGTTCAAAAAATGAATATATGACAATCCTGTTTTCAAACTACAGCTACCACTCATGATCAAAAAGTATTTAGCTTCTATCCTGAGAACCAGCCGTGTGATGGATTCGAACAAGCACTTGGTCGATACAGAGAAATTGTTCCACAGCTTCGTTTGGCTGGTTAGTGTATCAATATTTTGTAGCCTTCTTCAATAAAACATGGTAATAATAATTTATCTTACATGATTTATTGTTACAAACAGGTCCCACTTCACTTGCACCTATGATTGAGACTGCTATTGGGATTGTTGATAGTAGTGGTGGCCAGTACCATGTTCTGCTCATAATAGCAGATGGACAGGTTTATATTCTCGTACCAGTACTGTGCTGATTCTTTTGTAAAATATTACCTGAGTTTAAGAGTCTATAATTTACGATTCTTGTTATGCTTTCCTTGCAAACTTGCACAGGTTACACGCAGTGTTGACACTGGTAATGGCCAGTTGAGCCCACAGGAAAGGGAAACTATAGATGCCATTGTGAAAGCAAGGTAATAACAATTAAGATATTTTTGAAATTGTATCTACTTACAAAATTGTTACCGGAACTCTTACATTTCAACACAATTGCGATTTCCTTTTCCAGTGACTACCCTTTGTCAATTGTGCTTGTTGGAGTCGGTGATGGGCCCTGGGATATGATGAGGCAATTTGATGACAACATACCTTCTCGTGCATTTGATAATTTCCAGGTAAATCCTTTTTTCAATCTTTGTTGATTGACTTTGACCCTCTATATCTGGACTGGACTAATCATGAGAAATACTGATGTTGGTTCACTGCAGTTTGTCAACTTCACAGAGATCATGTCAAGGCCTATTCCTACTAGCAAAAAGGAGGCAGAATTTGCTCTTTCAGCACTTATGATCCCAGCTCAGTTCAAGGCAACAATGAACCTCCAGCTTCTTGGGTATTTTACTATCTAACTAAACTCAAATAATAATTGCTGAAAAGCTACAACCATGGCCTTTTGCAGCAGTAGACTCAACTTCTTTGTATTTTTCTTTGGCAGCAAACGAAGAGGATTTCCGCACCAATCGGTGTTACCTCCACCGGTGAGTGTATATCGACAACCCTCTGGATGCTCAGCAGTCAAGCAGAGTCAATCGACTAGCACCAGCTATGGGTCGCCACAGAAGAATGCATCAGCACCTCGACAGGACAGTGATGTGGGTGATCAGCAGGTATGTTTCAGTGTCTTGTAAGCAGCAGTTTTTGTGTGCTGAGTGATGTGGCTACGCTTGACACTTGTATCCAATGCTGAACTCCCGTTGTGCAGACTTGTCCAATCTGCTGGTCTGAAGCAAAGAACCTGGCTTTTGGATGTGGGCACCAGGTATTCAAACGTCCTGAAAATGCATCTTAAATTTTTTTGGGGTTCTGATGTTAAATCACCAAGTTTTTGAACTGATAAACTGATGATGTATGGGAATGCAGACATGCGCCGACTGCGGGAAAGATCTGAAGGTTTGCCCTCTTTGCCAGAGGGCTATCTCCACAAGGATTAGGCTCTATTGAAGCTCTTGAGCGAGAAGCAAACTATATATACTTTGTGCGCACTTAGGATATCGAGAAAAGAACGTCGATGCTGTTACAAAGGAAAGTGTAAATATATACATGGCCTTGGTATTGATGTAGTTCATCGTTCAAACCTAATGCTAGTGTTACTAGTGGTTGGTACCGAGTGCATTTGGCTGTCAACCTATGTGACCTTTTATGCCCTACGCAAAACCCGAAAACGCCTTGCATTTTCGTATACTTCCTAGTAAATGAATGAATACAAATGGGCATCCCACAATGCGTGGTAGAACAACTTGTATTGGTTTATGAAAAACACACGGATAGGATAAGCCGTCGCAGACAGTTAGCAAAGTGGCAGCAAGACCTGAAGAAAGGCATAGTAAAGGAAGGAAGGAAGGAAGGAAGGAAGGAGGAGCCGAGGCCTGCATGACTCCCTCAATGCCAACCAGGAGGGACGCCTCCCACAGCGGCGCGCTTCTCGGATGGCATTCAGGGAGCCAGGCAAGCGGCACCAGCCAGCCAGCCATACATGCACTAACCTTTTGCATCAAGCTGGGCTGCACCATCCATCCATCCATAGTTCCATACACGGCTAAGCTGCACCCCGGCAATACAATGCCGACGAAACAGCTCCAGAATTCAAGAAAACTGCGTGTGCGACTGAGAGTGAGGTAGTGTGAGGATGAGGAAGGCACGGCGACACACGCCATATATAGCACTCCTAGGGAGGAAGGAGGATGGAGGAAGGAGAGGCAGAGGCTGCACCACGGACACGAGGAAGGATTTGGGTGCACTGTGCCATCGGTGCATACACGTCCGTCCATGCTACCCCATTGCCAAGTCGGGAGGACCAGAGCGGGAGCCGCAGCGCGCTGTAGCAGTCAGGGAGAGCTTGGCTCGCCTGTCTAATCGCTAGAGGCTAGCTCGCCTGCCAGTCGCCCCTGACGCTCCAGAGTGGCGGCCGGTGGCACTGTCGCTCGCTGTCCCGGTGGCGGTGGAGCGAGACAAATGCGCTAGGCGCTGAGGGTGGGGAGCCTCGACAGCTCAGTGCTTGTCTCGTTTCGCGCGCACTGCCAGATCCCTGCGGTTACTGGTTGGCGCCACGGATTTCTTATCGCGATTTACAGGCCGCTGGGTGAGAGAGAGGCTGGGAAATCCGGATTATTGGTGTGCTGTTTACCCCCGATACCAAAGTGCTTCATCTGCCTACTGTTTTGAGTGATCATGCGTCCATTCTCGTCTCTACTGATGGCCAGTTTCGTAGGCCTAGGCACTTGTTTAAGTTTGAAAATTTGTGGCTTCTTTAGAACGGTTTTCAAAATCATGCCAAAGAGGCTTAGAACAATACAAGAAGCGTCTCCTTTTCTGTTACGGGTAAGGGCATCTCCAACGCAGACCGTCAAACCGTCCGTAACCGTCCGAATCACGCGGTCCGGATGTGTTATGTCATCCAACGCAGACCTGTATCAGTCTGGTCGACGGTTCGTACGCATTTTCTCTCGCAAAGTGGAGATGCGGGTTGGGATTGCGGGAGTCCGGACAACAGCCATGTAGGACTCCGACACCCGAGGCCCACTAAATCCACCCTCCTCCCTCGGTCCCATTTTCTTCCATTCTGTCCCTTCCCTCCCTTATTTTGCATCAGCTCCCTCCACCTCTGCCACCGCCGATGTACCTCTCCGGCCGCCATAGAGGCATTGCCGGACGTCCGCTGCCAGCACCGAGGGCCCACTCACCTTTTACGACGGCGATGTCCACCCTGGAGCCATTTGTACCCAGGTACCCCCCAGTCAACGCCCTCCATGGCGGACACCACGCCCGACAGAGTCAAATGCCATTTTGCTTAATTTCGGACGCCATGTAGTTTTCCAGAGTACGAAGGATGGCGGGGCACTCGACCATGGAGAATGAGCTGTTGTGCGATGTGTGATTGGCCGTATCTGCGGGTTTCGTAGGCAGGAGCAGAGGGGGACCTTCTGACAGCAAGTGCAGGAATCATTTCACGCAAGAAGCACATTGCGCTATGTGACATGCACATCATTCAAGAACGCAATGTGAAGTCATTATCGGATCACTGATACGCCATCCAGACCATCGTCACCAAGTTTTATCACGTGGTTGGTTAGTTGGAGGTGTTGACGTATAATGTGCTGCCTAGTCTCTTCCATCAGATTGGTCTTTTGGTTGCATTGGCTAGAGCATTCATTTCTACATGGTATTGGAGCCAAGAGGTCTTGAGTTCAATACCCGGCTGGCGCAATTAAATTGCAGTCCACTTTCGGTCCATGTTTAGGCCTGAGGGAGCCACACGCGAGGGAGAGTGTTGACGTATAATGTGCTGCCTAGTCTTTTCCATCAGATCGGTCTTTTGGTTGCATTGGCTAGAGCATTCACTTCTACAGGAGGCAAGGTGGCCATTGCACGTGGCAAAGGAGGAGATTGTAAGTTTTGCTTCTTCTTGCCCAACTTGTTTAAATCATTCATTCACTCAATATTGGTCTACACATTATATAGCCCGCACGCGCTGCCGTGACATACCGCAGGACACAAGGACAACCATTTACGTACACACGCAGTTGGATGAAGCTGAAGGGGCAGTGTGTGGGACGACATGATCCGTTGATGAAAACTTGTTGGACATCCGGTCAATCATTGTTGTACTAGACTTATTTGGATGATATGTATGGATGATTTGTGCTATTTCCTATATGAACTTTGATGAATATCGACCGGTTTGCAAGAATTTCGTACGGTTAGTTTGAACCATTGTTAAAATGTATGCGTGCAGCGTTGGATGGCGGCCTTCGGCATCAGTGTCCGCAAACTGGTTCCCCCTATCCGCGGATAAATGCGGAGGAAATTTGCGAGTCGGCATTGTAAATGCCCTAGTGCTCTTGCAGGGACACTAAAGAGATGGTGTAGGAAGAAAAAAAAACAATTCAACAAGAGCTTAACATTGAAGATCGGATTAATTAAACCCATCCAACGGCTGGTGATGGGGAGGGAAATCCCGATGCCTCCGCTCCGATTGATAGTTTAGATTAGGGGTTTTTAGTCCTGGCCGGCGCGACACTTGGACGGATGGCGGCGTTTCTTTTTGAGTTTGTCTTTCGGGCTCCGATTCTCCTCAGAGCTTCACATAGATTCCTGCTATCTCCTTGGGGCGGTAAGGTATGGGTTTCTCACCATGTGGCAATATTTGGTGAGGTGTTTTAGATCTATACAAGGGTTTAACGGCGACAACTGCGGCTCCATGACGCTGGTCCTTAGAGGCATGTGTATGAAGACTTCCCGGCTGTCATTGACAAGGTCAAACCCGTTCCGATGGTGGAGGGGCGACATCGACGCGTTGACGGCTTCCTCTGGCGGCAGTAGTGATCTTGAAATCTCATTGTATTTTTTATTACTTTTAGATACTTGGTACTTCCGATGAACTTTTATAATAAATTTGATCATTTTTAAAAATTAGTTAAATCCAAATGAAGCATCTTCACCAACAAGGTCATGTGTTGAAAAACTCACAGACCACCGGGTATGAACAAAATCTACTAAACTCAATGAATTTTACAAACAAAGGGCTAAAAAGCGGGCTAAAGATGAAGATACAAACACTAGATACTTTCACCACGCTATGCCAAAGAGAAGGAGAAGAAACACGATCGTCTTCATCAAGTATGAAAATGATGTTATTCATTTTAAGCCGCAGCAAATTGCTAACGCTTTTGCTAATTATTTCAGATACATATTCTCCGGTCCTAATACCAACATTGGCATGCCTCTCATGTGAACTCATCATTCTCCTCACACAGATAATTTCACTTATTCTATCCCAGATAAACAGGAAATCATGCACTCTTAAAGACATGAAACTACACGCTATAAAAATATATAAGACTGCTTAGATCACTATACATGAGAGTGGATTGGGGATGATGTCACTACTTTGGCAAGAAACTTTTACCACACAGGTATACTTCCACCTCACATTAGGGCTTTCCAAAGCTGACACACAAATTTGCTCCGGCATCTGTCCGCGGATAGAGGGGGACCAGTTTGTGGGCAGTGATGTCGGAGGCCGCCAACCAATGCTGCCCGCATAATTCAAATAACTTTTTAACTAACCGGATGAAATTTATTACATTTCGGACATACTTCAACTAAAAGCGGAGCTTGTCCGACTCTAGAGGTATAATTTCAAACATACTTTAATTTCAACCTAATCTAAATGATCGCTGGCGTCCGTTCCCCATGTCCGGCTATGAGCCCTGAGAACTGAAGCTCCTACACTTGCCTTCACCTTCTCCAGTTCCGACTTGTCGCTCTCCAGCTCTGCCTCTGCAGCCTCCGCCACCACAGCTTGAGCGACTAATAGGCCGATGATTATTATCCCTCCAAGCTTGGCTTCAGGCGAAGGGGAAGAGCCATGGCTTTCCTGGGACCCGAGCAACGGCGTCCTACCATGCACTAAACTTTCTCGCTGTCGATGGTGCCGGCGGACGTGCCGACTTTGTGGTCGTGGAAGTGGGACGCGACCTTGGTGGAGCCAGCGATGTTCTCCTTGTCCTCGCTCTTGCCCCACACCTCATCTACCACATCATCGAACTTCTTGTAGTCGGCCTCCACTTCTGCCTGACGCCTGCGATATCGCCAGCGGTTGAGATGGATCTTGCGGGCAGAGCGGTAGGACTCGAGCAGCATCGTCTGCTCAGCCACGTCCTCATCTGGCGCGGTCGCTCTGCCGACTGCGAGCTGCTCCTCGGCCTGCTAGTGCTCCTGGTGAAGGAAATATGCCCTAGAGACAATACTAAAGTTGTTACTTATATTTCCTTATATCATGATAAATGTTTATTATTCATGCTAGAATCGTATTAACCGGAAACTTAGTACATGTGTGAATACATAGACAAACAGAGTGTCCCTGGTATGCCTCTGCTTGACTAGCTCGTTAATCAAAGATGGTTAAGTTTCCTAGCCATGGACATGTGTTGTCATTTGATGAACGGGATCACATCATTAGAGAATGATGTGATGGACTAGACCCATCCGTTAGCTTAGCACTATGACCATTTAGTTTATTGCTATTGCTTTCTCCATGACTTATACATGTTCCTATGACTATGAGATTATGCAACTCCCGAATACCGGAGGAACACCTTGTGTGCTATCAAACGTACAATGTAACCGGGTGATTATAAAGATGCTCTACGGGTGTCTCCGATGGTGTTTGTTGAGTTGGCATAGATCGAGATTAAGATTTGTCACTTCGTGTATCGGAGAGGTATCTCTGGGCCCTCTCGGTAATGCACATCACTATGAGCCTTGCAAGCAATGTGACCAATGAGTTAGTCATGGGATGATGCATTACGAAACGAGTAAAGAGACTTGCCGGTGACGAGATTGAACTAGGTATGATGATACCGACGATCAAATCTCGGGCAAGTAACATACCGATGACAAAGGGAACAACACATGTTCTTATGCGATTTGACCGATAAAGATCTTCGTAGAATATGTAGGAATCAATGTGAGCATCCAGGTTCCGCTATTGGTTATTGACCAGAGATGTGTCTCAGTCATGTCTACATAGTTCTCGAACCCGTAGGGTCCGCATGCTTAACGTTCGATGACGATATGTATTGTGAGTCATGTGATTTGATGTACCAAAGGTTGTTCGGAGTCCCGGATGTGGACACGGACATGACGAGGAGTCTTGAAATGGTCGAGATATAAAGATTGATATATTGGACCATGTTATTCGGACACCGAAAGTGTTCCGGATAGTTTCGGATAAAACCAGAGTGCCGAAGGGTTACCGGAACCCCCCGGGAAGTTATGGGCCTTAGTGGGCCTTAGGGGAGAGAGAGGGCCGCAGCCAGGAGGTGCCCCCTAGGGGAGTCTGAATAGGACAAAGGAGTGGGCGCGACCCCTCTTTCCCTCTCCCTCTCCCTCTCCTTCCTTCTTCTCCTAGTTAGACTAGGAAAGGGGGGAACCTACTCCTACTAGGAGTAGGATTCCCCTCTTAGGGCGCGCCCTAGGGGCCGGCCGGCCCTCCCCTTCTCTCTCCTTTATATATGGGGGAGGGGGGCACCCCATAGACACACAAGTTGATCTTTAGCTGCGTGCGGTGCCCCCTCCATAGTTTTCCACCTCGGTCATATTGTCGTAGTGCTTAGGCGAAGCCCTGCGTCGGTAACTTCGTCATCACCGTCAACACACCGTCGTGCTGACGGAACTCACCCTCGGCCTCAGCTGGATCAAGAGTACGAGGGACGTCACCGAGCTAAACATGTGCAGATCACGGAGGTGCCGTGCGTTTGGTACTTGATCGGTTGGATCACAAAGACGTTCGACTACATCAACTGCGTTACTTAATACTTCTACTTTCGGTCTACGAGGGTATATAGACACACTCTCCCCTCTTGTTGCTATGCATCTCCTAGATAGATCTTGCGTGATCGTACTAATTTTTTTTGAAATACCGCGTTCCCCAACAGTTGCATGCGAGCCAGGTCTACACGTAGATGTTATATACACGAGTAGAACACAATGAGTTGTGGGCGATAATAGTCATACTACTTACCAGCATGTCTTACTTTGATTCGGCGGTATTGTTGGATGAAACGACCCAGACCGACATTACATGACCACGTTCATGAGACTGGTTCTACCGACGTGCTTCGCACACATGTGGCTAGTGGGTGTCTGTTTCTCAAGCTTTAGTTGAATCGAGTTTGACTACGCCTGGTCCTTGTTGAAGGTTAAAACAACACACTTGACGAAAAATCATTGTGGTTTTGATGCGTAGGTAAGAATAGTTCTTGCTAGAAGCCCGTAGCAGCCACGTAAAACTAGCAACAACACAGTAGAGGACGTCTAACTTGTTTTTGCAGGGCTTGCTATGATGTGATATGGTCAAGACGTGATGATATATAAATTGTTGTGTGAGATGATCATGTTTTATAACAGTTATTGGCAACTGGCAGCGGCCATATGGTTGTCGCTTTATTGTATGAAATGCAATCGCCATGTAATTGCTTTACTTTATCACTAAGCAGTAGCGATAGTCGTAGAAGCAATAGTTGGCGAGACAACAACGATTCTATGATGGAGATCAAGGTGTCAAGCCGGTGACGATGGTGATCATGACGGTGCTTTGGAGATGGAGATCACAGACACAAGATGATGATTATTGGGGAACGCAGTAATTTCAAAAAAATTCCTACGCGCACGCAAGATCATGGTGATGCATAGCAACGAGAGGGAAGAGTGTTGTCTATGTACCCTCGTAGACCATAAGTGGAAGCGTTATGACAACGCGGTTGATGTAGTCGTACGTCTTCATGATCGACCGATCCTAGCACCGAAGGTACGGCACCTCCGTGCTCTGCACACATTCGGCTCGGTGACGTCCCATGAACTCACGAACCAGTAGAGCTTTGAGGGAGAGCTTCGTCAGCATGACGGCGTGATGACGGTGATGATGATGCTACTAGAACATGGCTTTACCTAAGCACTGCTACGATATGACCGAGGTGGATTATGGTGGAGGGGGGCACCGCACACGGCTGGGAACAATCAACTTGTGTGTTCTAGGGTGCCCCCTTGCCCCAGTATATAAAGGAGCAAGGGGGAGGCCGGCCGGCCTTGGGGCGCGCCAAGGAGAGGGGGAGTCCTCCTCCTAGTAGGAGTAGGACTCCCCTTTAGCTATTCCAACTAGGAAGGGGAAGGGGGAAGGAAGGAGAGGGAGAGAGGGAGGAAAGAGGGGGCGCCCCCCTCCTTGTCCAATTCGGACTCCCAAGGGGGGTGATACGTCTCCAACGTACCTACTTTTCCAATCACTTTTGCCCTTGTTTTGGACTCTAACTTGCATGATTTGAATGGAACTAACCCAGACTAATGTTGTTTTCAGCAGAATTGCCATGGTGTTATTTTTGTGCAGAAATAAAAGTTCTTGGAATGACCTGAAAATTAACGGAGAATATTTTTGGAATATATAATAAGTACTGGCGAAAGAATCAAGGCCAGGGGGGCCACACCCTGTCCACGAGGGTGGGGGGCGCGCCTACCCCCTGGGCGCGCCCCCTGCCTCGTGGGCCCCCTGGTGCTCCTCCAACCTCAACTCCAACTCTATATATTCATGTTCGGGGAGAAAAAAAATAAGGGAGAAGGATTCATCGTGTTTTACGATACGGAGCCGCTGCCAAGCCCTAATCTCTCTCGGGAGGGCTGATCTGGAGTCCGTTCGGGGCTCCGGAGAGGGGAATCCGTCGCCATCGTCATCATCAACCTTCCTCCATCACCAATTTCATGATGCTCACCGCCGTGCGTGAGTAATTCCATCGTATGCTTGCTGGACGGTGATGGGTTGGATGAGATTTATCATGTAATCGAGTTAGTTTTGTTAGGGTTTGATCCCTAGTATCCACTATGTTCTGAGATTGATATTGCTATGACTTTGCTATGCTTAATACTTGTCACTAGGGCCCGAGTGCCATGATTTCAGATATGAACCTATTATGTTTTCATGAATATATGTGAGTTCTTGATCCTATCTTGCAAGTCTATAGTCACCTATTATGTGTTATGATACGTTAACCCCGAAGTGACAATAATCGGGATACTTACTGGTGATGACCGTAGTTTGAGGAGTTCATGTATTCACTAAGTGTTAATGCTTTGGTCCGGTACTCTATTAAAAGGAGGCCTTAATATCCCTTAGTTTCCAATAGGACCCCGCTGCCATGGGAGGGTAGGACAAAAGATGCCATGCAAGTTCTTTTCCATAAGAACGTATGACTATATTCGGAATACATGCCTACATTACATTGATGAACTGAAGCTAGTTCTGTGTCACCCTATGTTATAACTATTGCATGAGGAATCGCATCCGACATAATTATCCATCACTGATCCAATGCCTACGAGCTTTTCACATATTGTTCTTCGCTTATTTACTTTTCCGTTGCTACTGTTACAGTAACTATAAAACCAAAACTATTACTTTTTCTACCGTTACCGCTATTATCATATTACTTTGCTACTAAATACTTTGTTGCGGATATTAAGTTTCTAGGTGTGGTTGAATTGACAACTCAGCTGGTAATACTTGAGAATATTCTTTGGCTCCCCTTGTGTCGAATCAATAAATTTGGGTTGAATACTCTACCCTCGAAAACTGTTGCGATCCCCTATACCTGTGGGTTATCAAGACCATTTTCTGGCGCCGTTGCCGGGGAGCATAGCTCTATTCTTTGAGTCACTTGGGATTTATATCTGCTGATCACTATGAAGAACTTGAAAGATAAAAGAACCAAGATTTTCCCTCAACTACGAGGGGAGGTAAGGAACTGCCATCTAGCTCAGCACTTGATTCACCTTCTGTTTTGAGTAAACTTGCGACACCTACACCTGCTTTTCATTCTGATATGTTGCATGTTATTGATGATGCCACTTCTTCTTTGGATGATACTTATGATGAAACTACTTCTATGCTTGATAATACTGTGCCACTAGGTGAATTTCTTGATGAACAACTTGCTAGGGTTAGAGAGAATGAAATTATTGAAACTGATAATATTGATGAAAGTGATGATGAAGATTCTCCCCCTAGATATGAATTGCCTGTTGTTCCTGAGGGTTATATTATGGATGAAGAAACTGCTAGAGACTTCTTAGCTTGAAATGATAGATCTGATCTTAAGAAATTATTAGCTAAGCTTAAAGAAAAGTCTTTGAATGCTAGAATGAAATATGGCCCTCTTTTGCTACTTCACCTATCTTTATTTCCGATAAGGTGTAACATCCCAAAATTCTAAATTTTGGAATGTTATATTAAATAAATAATTGTGATTGTTTGTTTGATTTTTGTGTGATTGATTATATGAAACTGAGTGGAAATTGAAACTTTTTGAAAGTTGAATGAGAGGGAATAAAATGACTTTCCCAAAACTTTGCATCTTGCATTTTGATCTTCCTGAATTCAAATTCATTTCATCACAAAACCCTAGAGTGAAGATGATATGACTTCTTCCATTTAAAGAAATGAAAAGGGGTTTGAAAATGATTTGAATTCCTTTTTGAAATATTTCAAATTTAGAAACTTTAAGCAACTCAATGAGTTCATAAAATAACTTCATCATATTTGAGGAAAGAGAGTTGGAAGTTTCAAAGGAATAATTTGAAGTCACTTTGAAGTTGTTTGAAATTCCAAATTCAAATCCAATTGGGAGTTATTTGAGTTCCTATTCAAATTATTTTTCTCCTAAAAATAAATAAATGGAAATAAGGGTAAAATGATTCCCTTCAATGGAAAATTAGGAGAAAATAAATTTGAAATCATTTTGCTATTTTAAAAATGATTTTTATTGATTTTAAATGCAACAGTAGCACTGTTTGACTTTTATGAATTTTTTTGGAATTTAGTTGAACTTGGAAAATAGTTCATCTTATTCTTTGTATTTTTCTGAGCATTTTGGTATATGATATGCCTATGTATTTTTTTATTTAATTTACTTATGTTGGAGTCTCCTTTTTGAAAAAAAACAAAAAAAACACACACACGCGCCCGCCAGCCAGCCCATGGTCTTCGGCCCAAGAGCCAGCCAGCGCACCGAGCTGGCCCAGCAGCCACCCAGCTGCGCGGCCAACTGGCCAGCTGGCCTAGTGCCCGACCGGCCAGGCCGTCCCAGGCCGCCCGAAGGCCATCGCTCGCCCGCGCACCTCTCTTCCCCCTCGCTCGCTACCCGCCGCGGCCACTGACCCGTGGGCCCCGTTTCCCCAACTCGTCCCTAACCTGCCGCCGCCCCGCACGGGATGAGCACGCGCCCGTGCTCCCGAACCCGTCGGCCGCATCCCCATGGGTGATGCTTATCCCGTGGCCGTTGCATCCCCTCGCCTCACCTATAAAAATCCCTGAGCGCCCTATGCCGATTCCACCACTCCGTTCGTCCTCTCATCGCTCATAGCCGTCGCACTCTCCCTCTAAATCTCGCCGGAGCCGAAACCCTCCGCCGACGATTACGTCACCGGTGGTGCACCCGAGCCCTTCTTTTCTTCGTCAACCTAATCCCCAAGCCTGTGCACATCGTTTTGACATATTGGTTTCCCCTAGGTCGCGCCGGAGCAGCCAAACCGACGACCCGAGCCGCCGGAGTTCACGCAGCTCACCGGAGCTCCACCGCCTCCCTCCGCCCCGTCTGGTGCACGCCAACGCCCGCCGTCACCGCCATCCGGTCGCCCGCGCCACGCCGCACCCCTCCATCTACTTCGCCGCCGCTGGAACCCGCCGGAGGCCGCCGCCCCGTCACCGCCCGACGCCAACGCCGTCGCCCTGTACGTCGTCGTCGTCGTCAAGGTGAGCGAACCGCTCGCTCGCTGTTTGTTTTTTTCTCTCTCTAGATCGGTTTAGTTTAGTGTTTTTTTAGATCGGTTAATCCGGTTTAGTTAAACCGAACGGTTTGGTTAAATCGAACGGTTTTGGTTAAACCGATGGTTTTTTTTGTTAGCCACCGCATAGGGTGTTGCTTATTTAGTGGCCATTCGCCGTCTAGCCTAAGCCGCAAACGCTGCTCAGCCACCCGGAAGCCGCCACGTGGCTAGGGACCTGGTCGCGAATAAAACTTTCACAGTCAAGTCCCTGTAAATTTTAGTTTAGCCCCTAAACTTCGGATAGCCACAACTTTTTAACCGTTGATCCAAATTCGATGAAACCAGCGCCAAAATGTTCGCCTCGAATAGATTTATCCAGAAAACCAACTTTTAAAACTTTTGGCCAAATTCGAATTTGAACTTTATTCAGATTTGAATTCAAACTTCAATTGGCCATATCTCCTAAACCGTAACTCTGATTGATGTGATCCTTTTTGCACCGTGTCACCATTGCCAAACCCTATCACCTGGACCATTGTCACAGTAATTTTCACACACTTAGGATCTGTCCATAGTAGTTTTACTCGTATGCCTTGTATGCACTATGCTTCACGTCACAAATTCTGAACCACATGCCTATGTTGTGTTGCACTTAGAATATTTTGTGATAGTTAAGTGTGTTGTATGTTCATTCGGTTTTTCCAAGACTTTTTACTTTGCATGTTCTTCTTGGTTCTCTGAAATGATTGCTTATGTGGATGCAATGTTTGACTTTATAGATTTTCATCGAAGAGTGACGAATAGTTCTGTTAAGTAAATTTCTGAGAGTGATATAATCTTCATCAACTATTACCGGGCAAGTTCACATTTGACCATTCTTCCAATTACCTATGTTTTGTATTATGCACTCAGTCCTTTTGTGGTAGGATTGCATGGTAGGATTTTTTTTGTTGCCAGATGGCTATGCCGTTACCTAGTAGTTCATTTTGAGGTAGGTCTGATCTATACAACCTTGTCACCACCGTGTAAGTTTATTTCTGCCTTGCAAATGTAGACGTGGAATTGGGAAGTGTTCATGGTGAGACATGAGTGACAAAGTAGTAATCAGGACCAAGACTTGTAAATGAACTACCTGGGCGGTATTTGGTTTGAATGGTGGCGAAGTACAATGGCAGCATGCATGGTTAATCCATGGTGGTGCACCACTAGTGGTCGGCCGCCCAGGCTCAAAGAGATCAATCGTATTCTCATGTCTAGAAGCTTTCGTGTGCAGCCACAAGCCAATATGGGCTCTGGCTTAGTTGAGTAGATAGTGTGACCCCTTCCGGTATGGGCTAGCAGATGTAGAATGATGTAGGTGTACCGGCCTATCTGTGGGTTAAGGGGGAACATTTTCGAAAGGCTATGTCTCGGTCATCCTGTTCTCAAATGCCAGGCAGTGCGAGAACTTCAAGGGAGGCGATCGAGTCTTGTGGGGAAATGTGCACAAACCTCTGCAGAGTGTTGAAACCTAATCGATTAGCCGTGTCCCTAGTTACGGACAACTTGAGCATCTAGTAGTGGAAATGCTGGGAGATCTCATCACTCTTAATTAAACAGTTGGGTTTTAAATGAAACCTTAGTAATGGATTGAGTTTGGTTTACCAACTCATCCTATGCTATACTGCAGTAGTAGAATAATATCTTTTATTCTAGGGAAAAACTAGCTTTATGCAAAAACTAAACTTAGAGCTTTCCACCAGCCAAATTTCATGTACAAATAGGTTCATTATTCTTATGATGTGACTTGCCAGTACATTCAATGTACTGACCTACAGGGCTGCAACGTCTTATGTTGCAGGAATTTTCTACGACGAATAAGAGTTACGTTGTAGGGTTACGGTCTACACTCAACTTGCCGTTGGCGTTGATGGACTCCACACCCTTATGTTTGTTTCCGCTGAGACTTATGAGGTATATATCAGTTTTACGTTATTTATACATGTGATTGCACTTTGATATATACATTGATGTATTGTGTGCGCTAGCATACCGATCCAGGGATGGCACAGATACACAGAGGCTTGACCGTTTGAGGTCGGGTCGCTACAGAGATGGTATCAGAGCACATGTTGACTGTAGGACGTGACCCTAGAAACTGGAAAGCCCTTAGCAAAGGATTTCTCTTAAACTTTATTTTTCAAAAAGGTCCTTTACCTCTCTTCTTTTCTGAGCTTTATCAAATATTCCCTTTTTAGTTAGACAAAACCCCGTTCCCTTTGGACCACACGGAGGATGAACTGAAGCCACTCCGAGAACGACAAGATATCAGACTTCACCGTACATTAGAAGAATTGAAGCTACAATAGTCGAAGCCTCTGAAGAATTCCAAGATTTATATGAACTTTAGAGGACCAAACCCCTGTTGTATACTTACGTTAGATGCGATGTTTGTGAGCTGTCATTGTTTGATGTTTTTCCTAACAGCCACAAATAAAACTTATTTACAAAACTATATTGTTTGTATTGTGTGTATCTCCCTCTATCCCTCTTATCTCATCCCAAAACACTTGGACCCAATAGATGATGAAAGAAGATGGACTTGTATTCTCTAGACCGATCACTCAGTTAGAGGTAGAGCTATGGATTCAAAACATGGAGAATCACTTCAGGAGCAATTTGGTTGCAAGGAAGTATGAGGTTCAGTATGCTCTTCAGTACTTCACAAAAAGTGCTGCAACCTGGTGGAAAATGTATCAGGCCATACAAGGATGTAACGGAGCAAAAACTTGGGAGGAATTCAAGATGACTCTACTGAGGTCTCATCTTATTCAAAAGCCCTATGGCAATAAAATTAAGAAACCTTGTGCATGCAAGATTTGTGGAGATATAGGACATACCCATGAAGAACACAAGGATGTATGCCCTCATTGTGAAGCAAATCACCGAGCTAAAGAATGCCCAACTAGGCAGGTTACTTGTTTCTTGTGTGAAGGAACTACACACTACCCTGCCCAGTGTCATATTTATCCCAAGGTACAAGAAATTACCAAGCAGCAGAAGGAAGCAGTGAAAGAAGCCCTCAGGGAAAGTTTAAGAAAACCGGTGATGAAAGAAGATGTTGACAACCCTGATGGAGAAAGCCTAAATCGATTTTACTCCAATGCTTGCTATTCATGTGGAGAAGAAGGACATTTTTCACAATATTGCATGAAGGAAAACCAAGAGTATCTGGGAGACTTCCCGATAGAAGAAGTGGAGTTTTATCCACATGAGATAGAAGAATTGATCGGAACGAAGAAGTCCAGGAAGAGAAAGAGCATGTATCCCCGGAACAACCCAATTTCTGCAGAAAAGGACCTGAGTCAAATCACTTGTTACAGGTGCAAGGATTTAGGTCATTACGCTAGTAAATGCCCAACAAGGAAGCCAAGAACCCAAGGGGCCAAGATAACCATCAGGAAGCCCCTGGATTTGTCTGAAGTCATTTGTTTATGCTGCAAAGGAGTAGGACATTTTGCCAGAGAATGTTCAGACCCGAGGAGAGCTTGAGCAGAGTAGTTGAGATCTTGATATTGGAATAAAGCATGTAATAAATGTGGAAAACACTTTTATTTTGGGGATGTTGAGTTGAGTTATGAAAAGGAAATTGTAATGGTTCGTGAAGCAATAAAAGTTGATGTGGATGGAATCTCATATGAGGTGTCATGAGTTGTTTGTTGATTGTGAGTACCTCTCTCGCTATCTCACCCAGACTAAAACCTTGAACCCATGGACAAGCTGACCCCAACTTTTCCTAGAAAAACAACCACATTTCACCCAAGGAAATACATACAGTATCCTGAGTACCCCTTCTATCTTATGCATGCAAATGACAACCCTTTAGGAGTCTTTTCTGAAGGGCCCGGAAACGACCATGACCCTGACCAGTGATCAGGATTACCCGAAGATCCTGAAGGACATGATGAAGCATATTCAACTTGAAGGAGATGCAGTTTACAAGGGTTATCCTTTCATGGAGAAGGGAGTTGAACTCTGGTATGTGGAGGTACACCTCCACCGTGTGAAGGGAGTTTGCCCAAAAACTATGGGGCAATACTTTTTCATTTCTCGAGTACCACGAGCAACATTCTTCAACTCTGTTCATGAAGCTGCTATGGAAGCCATACGTCAGATTGGAGAAATACTAGAAGCAAGACTCCGTCACACTCAGGAATACCTGAGGGAGGTGCATGCAGAGATGATGGAGATGAAGCTCATGGCCACCACGATGAAGCAAAACATCAATGATTTGAAGGATCACGTCGCACAATTCTAGTGGGACTGACGTATCTTCAAGAAGGGCAAATGAATAAAGATGGAAGTAATGCTTGACCATACCAAACTATGTGGATGGCAGCTTTTGTAATAGAGTACTTTTGGAATTTGAGTTTTGAGTAGTGGTTAAGGATATAATAAAAGATTTGATATGAAGAGAATATGAATTATGGATGAACCAGTGCATTTTTTTGGCGATACTTGTCTGTGTGAACACTTGACCAATGGAAAAGGAAATGTATTCCATAGAGTGGAGTTTGGACAAATGAGTTGGAGTTTGGTTTTAGTTATGATGGTTACCCCAAGAGTATGAAGTAATGAAGTACTATTGGATTTAAATGAGATGTAATGTTGGAATATGGAACAATAGTAACTCCAAGGAGGTACGTAAACCCAAGAGTTGTGAAGAAACGATAGAGGTTTTGTTTGGCTTGCAGGACCAATGATTTATCGGACCCAGTCCATGGAGAAGAGAAGTTTTGCAATGCTTGTGAGGATGCCCAAGTGTTAGAATACGTGATTCACTATCTACGTATGTGGTAATGATTCAAGTACGGGATGGATTGGCCCCCATACCGGAGACTTCTATCATGAGCTATCATATGTTGATAGAAAATCAGAGAGCCTTAAAACCCTAGAAGAGTGTCGACACGACAAGCCAAAAGCCTTAGAATGGCAGGACGATGGAAACCCTGTACAGGCACCCATTGCCAATCGTATGATATGCGGTGAGATTCAACCCAGACCCGTTTCCTGCAGGAGGAACCAGTAATTGTTGACCACCATGAGATTTTTGATAGTTGTTTAGCATTGGCGACAACCTGACAGCTAAGAAGACCCAGATTCAGAAGGACCTTATTTGATGCAAGGACTCCAGACTTTGAGGAAAAGGTCATGCCCATACCAGAAGAGCACTAGTGAAAGAGTTAACCCAGAGAATATGAGAAGACTGACACCGTCAACCCAATGGATGGGTACATGAGTTTTGTTGGAAGCATAACCATGCTTCTAAGGGTGGTAGCACCCCATACCTTGTGTGGATGAATGGATTTTCAAGGAGACCTCCAAACCTAACCTCTTTTCGAGCCTCTCCGAATCTTGAGGACGAGATTCATTTTAAGGGTGGTAGTTTGTAACATCCCAAAATTCTAAATTTTGGAATGTTATACTAAATAAATAATTGTGATTGTTTGTTTGATTTTTGTGTGATTGATTGTATGAAACTGAGTGGAAATTGAAACTTTTTGAAAGTTGAATGAGAGGGAATAAAAGGACTTTCCCAAAACTTTGCATCTTGCATTTTGATCTTCCTGAATTCAAATTCATTTCATCACAAAACCCTAGAGTGCAGATGATATGACTTCTTCCATTTAAAGAAATGAAAAGGGGTTTGAAAATGATTTGAATTCCTTTTTGAAATATTTCAAATTTAGAAACTTTAAGCAACTCAATGAGTTCATAAAATGACTTCGTCATATTTGAAGAAAGAGAGTCGGAAGTTTCAAAGGAATAATTTGAAGTCACTTTGAAGTTGTTTGAAATTCCAAATTCAAATCCAATTGGGAGTTATTTGAGTTCCTATTCAAATTATTTTTCTCCTAAAAATAAATAAATGGAAATAAGGGTAAAATGATTCCCTTCAATGGAAAATTAGGAGAAAATAAATTTGAAATCATTTTTCTATTTTAAAAATGATTTTTATTGATTTTAAATGCAATAGTAGCACTGTTTGACTTTTATGAATTTTTGTGGAATTTAGTTGAACTTGGAAAATAGTTCATCTTATTCTTTGTATTTTTCTGAGCATTTTGGTATATGATATGCCTATGTATTTTTTTTATTTAATTTACTTCTGTTGGAGTCTCCTTTCTAGAAAAAAACAAAAAACACACACACACACACACGCCCGCCAGCCAGCCCATGGTCTTCGGCCCAAGAGCCAGCCAGCGCATCGACCTGGCCCAGCAGCCACCCAGCTGCGCGGCCAACTGGCCAGCTAGCCCAGTGCCCGACCGGCCAGGCCGTCCCAGGCCGCCCGAAGGCCATCGCTCACCCGCGCACCTCTCTTCCCCCTCGCTCGCTACCCGCCGCGGCCACTGACCCGTGGGCCCCGTTTCCCCAAATCGTCCCTAACCTCGCGCCGCCCCGCACGGGATGAGCACGCGCCCGTGCTCCCAAACCCGTCGGCCGCATCCCCATGGGTGATGCTTATCCCGTGGCTGTTGCATCTATCGGTGTTCTGGGAACAGGGGTCCCCAGACTTGCCTGCCTGTGGCCTGCGGCATGGCTCAAAGGGGGGCCCAGCGCGGCCCATCTTCACCAATACAAACCCAAGACCCTTGCGAGGGGCCAAGCCTCGCGGGGTGGACGACGCGGAGCTTCCTCAGAAACGACCTCGTCAGGCTGGCTCACGAGGAGGCGGAGAGATCAAGGCGGGGTACCTCACAAGGTGCCCATGACGCAAGCCATGACGACCGAGGGTGCCAGGCGGGTGCCAGCCCGCGCAGTGTCCTCCTTTCCTCTTTGGTGCAAAGGGGCAAGCGCAGCCGCGGAGTACCGAGGCATCAGGCAAAGGTTGCCATTTCGGTGCAACGAGACCAAGACCATGAGGACTACAAGATGGAGGTCATCGTGGAGCCCGAGACGGCGTCATCACCAGAGCTTTGTGCAGGCGAAGATTACTTTTGTCAGGGTAGCTAGTACTAGTTGTCCCCCTTCAAATTAGCCCGCCATTGTTGGCTCCCTTCCCGCTCGATTTTTGGGAAGAGGACCAGGGCCTCTATAAATAGGACCAGCCACCCACAGAGCAAAGGAGGTTCGGATGTTCGAAGAAGAAGAGAAGGAGAGAGAGGGTTCGAGGAAGGA
>NC_041392.1:219339134-219393976 GCF_002162155.2 Triticum dicoccoides | reverse complement strand
GAGAGAGAGAGAGAGAGAGAGAGAGAGAGAGAGAGAGAGAGAGAGAGAGAGAAAGGTGACTGAACTCCTCCCAGCAGTTCATCGCCCAGCCAAGAACAGACCCTCGTGAGGCTGTTCCTCCTTGTATTGTTCATCATCATCAGCCCAAGAGGCAATCCACCACACCACGCACTGGAGTAGGGTATTACACCACAACGGTGGCCCGAACCAGTATAAACCCTGTGTCCCTTGTGTGTTCTTTCCTTAGTTTGGATCCTAGCAAGGCGGAGGAGTGCAGGTAGGTAGGAGGCGAAATCTCTGTGCGCACCCCAGTGTTCGAACCTCAAGGGTCTGCCGTCACCTGCCATCAACACCGCCACCGGCCCGGCGGGGGACGAGCAGCAAGCATCGTCCCAGCATCTGTCCGTGCGGCAAGACGGCCGCACCGCAACTCCCTCGCTCACCCCAGCTGGTTCTTCGTCCCGCGTGCTCCGCGCGCCCATGGAGCCCCGCAACCTCTCCCCCGCCCATCGCGCTGCACCAACACCCCCGGTCGTCGCGGCCCTCTTGGGCGGCTCGTAGGCGCCGCCTACAAGTCACCACGTCAAGCCGTTCGTCCGCCAGGTCAGCGCCGCTTCCGCGCGGCAGGGGGCTCCCCTGGACCGGGTGGCGCCCGAGACCGGCCTGACCTTCAGCTCGGAGGACCACCCCTCCAACTCGGCCTGCTCGGGTGCACTCCCCATGCTGTGCACCCCCACCATCTGCCAGGTGGCCGTCACCAGAACCCTCATTAATGGCAGCGCGGGCCTCAGCCTGCTCTCGGTCGAGGCCTTCAACCTCCTCTGCATACCCCTGGAACGGCTGCAACCCAGCCGGCCCTTCTCAGGCGTTGGGGGCGAGTCGTCCAGCTCCTTGGGATAGATCCGGCCCCCAGTAACCTTCGGCACCTACGACAACTTTCGCACGGAGCTGGTCGACTTCGACATCGCCCCCATCGGCCTTCCCTACAACGCCATCCTTGGCTACCCAACGCTGGCCCAGTTCATGGCCGCGACGCACCCGGCATACAACCTCATGAAGATGCCCGGGAGCAGCGCTGTCCTCACTGTGCACGGGGACACCGGGGACGTGCTGAGGGTGCTCAAGCTCGCCTTCAAGATGGCGGCGTCGGCACAGCTCGCCGACTTGGAGACCCTCGAGCCCAAGGGGGCTGCACCCGCCAAGAAGAAACAGTTGTTCACCCAAGACAAGGCAGAAACCAAGCAGATACCCGTCGATGAGGACGGGTCCACCAACGCCACTTTCACCATAGGCTCCCACCTCAAACCCGAGCAGGAGAAGGCCCTGGTCGGGTTCTTGCGCGCAAACAAGAAGGTATTCGCTTGGGAGCCTGACCAGTTGGCAGGGATCCCTAGGAGTGTAATCGAGCATCACCTCAACGTGTGCCCCAACGTGCGCCCTGTGAAGCAGAAGGCCAGGCGGCAGTCCACAGAAAAGCAGGCCTTCATCATCCAAGAGACCCGCAAATTAGAAGTCGCTGGGGTCATTCGCGAGGTCCGATATCCGGATTGGTTGGCCAACCCTGTCGTTGTGCCAAAGAAGGGAGGGAAGGAGCGCATGTGTGTCGACTTCACCAACCTCAACAAAGCATGCCCGCAAGATCCGTTCCCGCTCCCCCGCATCGACCAGATCGTCGATTCCACTGCGGAATGAGATCTGTTATGCTTCTTGGATGCCTTCTCTGGGTATCACCAGATCAAGATGGCGGTAGAAGACGTCGAGAAGACAGCCTTCCTAACCCCGTGTGGGGTGTACTGCTACACATGCATGCCATTCGGGCTGCATAACGCAGGGGCGACCTTTCAGCGGCTGATGCACATCACCTTGGGCCCGCAGCTCGGGAAGAATGTTGAAGCTTACGTCGATGACATCTATCTATATCTATATCTATCTATCTATATCTATCTATATCTATATCTATCTATCTATCTATACCTATACCTATACTAATTCTAGACTCCCCAGAAATTCCCATGTTAATCAGTAATTAGGAGCCGTTAATCTGGTGGGTCCGGATTATTACGGTGTAGATCTATCTATAGTCCTTTAGTGTTTTTCTCAACTTCAAAAAAAAGAGCTAAAAGGCCCACAATTCCTTCTCCCGGTTGTAAAGATAACTATCCTTTAGTGTTTTTCTCAACTTCAAAAAAGCTAAAAGGCCCACAATTCCATCTCTCCCAGTTAATTCTCTCTCTAAATATCTCACGTCTCTCTCCCTTTCACGTCTCCCTCTCTCCCAATTAATTCTCTCTCTTAATATCTCACGTCTCTCTCCCTTTCACGTCTCCCTTCATATTCTGATGGAAAGAGATCCACATATCTCTCAAATTGGAGCAAGGAAATTGTGCATGTGGATACCTCTCTCAATCTCTAACATCTCTATCTTCTTCTCCACGTGGAAACTGATCCATGCATCTCCCAATTTGCAACAAGGAAGTTGGGGCAGGGATCTCCAGCGATCAAGATCGTCTTCTCAAACAGATGCTTCTCCATGTGTAAACTGATCCGTGTCTCTCCCAAATTGCAACAAGGAAGTTGGGGCATGGATCTCTGGTGCTCTTGGATCACCTCCGATCAGGTTCGTCTTATCAAACATATTTCTTTTTTCCGGTTTGGATTCAAATTTTCTCATCATGTCCTCTGATAGTTATATCCAGGGATTCAATTTCCTACGGCTTCTTAAAGCAGATGATAGCAATGGCAAAATAAAATAAGTGTTTCTATCCCTCAGAAAGTAAGAAATAGATCTCCCTGTAGCATACAGAAAAAAACCTAACTCCTTCCTTCTGTACTGGTAGATCTCTATTTTCTCTACTTATTAACCCTAACTCAATCAGCAACTCTCTACTGTGATTTGGCTTCCCCAATGATAGTTTTATCAATCCCTCAACAAAGAGAGGCAGGGGGTGTGGGGGATATGGAGAAGGACAGAGTTACTGTGGTTGGTGCCATCGCAAATGGTCGATGACGTCCTTGCTGAGCCGTGGAGGGAAGGTGATCTTGAAGAAAAATTATCTCGCAACACATCGATCATCCACGTTCCTCGCTGATAGCATGTCCAAGACCTCGCCCCCGTTGGTGACTTCAACAAGGACGATTTTGATCATTGGGTAAGTTAAAGTAAACCCCTCAACGCAACAGCAGGGTAAGCAGGACCAATATGATGTGTCTAAAACTAATAAAAGAATCATGTTATGTTAGATATATAACAACCTGATTAAGTGTTCCTGAATTATAGTACGTATTAGTTTTCTCAAAGTTCTAGGCCACGACGTTTGACAGATCCAAGGAGTAGATGCACTGACTGAATTTTGAAGCCAATGACTCAAAAATTTCCAAGTAACACCATCTCTGTTTTGTTTATTTTATAAGTTCAAAATTTGATAGCACTTACCGTCATAGACATGTGGTTGTTGATATTTTTCCTTAAAATCAGACTAATCGTAAGTCTGCTTCTATGGCTAAGGTAACTGAACATTACTATCTTCCAGATTTCATATGTTTATTGTAACTAGGTGAATTCAGGTTCGACGGGGTCTTCCCTTTTGACATGTGTGCAAATTCAGGTCCAACGGGGTCTTCCCTTTTGACATGTGTGCATTTTTCTAAGTTAGCGTCTAATTGCTGCAATTAATCACAAATGGAAGTGCAGTTTGAAAGTTGAAGGAGGACATGTTCTCTACGGTCAGCAATAATTGATAAAGGTAGTGGTAACAGAGGTAATAATTGAGAATTCATCCATCATGTGATTTCTACTTTTTTTCTGATGCTCTCTCCATTTTCTTCTAGATCTCATGATAAATTAGTTACCTCAGTGTCATGTAAACTATATTCAGTTTTGGTACTTGATTTGGAAACACCATAAAAAACCGTATCATGCTCAAACTTAAAGCATCCTCTAATTTCCAAGTTTTACTTATTGAACGATGCACTTCAAAATTTTCATGCTATAGACACATGCAGGAACTGGAGTATAATTCTATCATCTATACCTAAGAAAGACAATCCAACATCGATGCTCTGAAGAGTACAATAATGTATCCTTTAGATTTCTATAACATGCACTCATTACTACCTGCTTTTATGCACCTGATCTGATGTTTCAAGATGTACACATGTGTATGCTCAGTTTTAGTTATTCATGTCTTCACTAATTCGCCAATGAGGCTAAATAACTATGGTTATTTTATGCCTATTGCCATGTGATATTGTTAAAAGAAATTCCCTGAGATGTGTAACGCTGATGCTCTTGCTACTTTTGGCCATCATGTAATTCAGATTATTCACATTTCTATAAATGCATTTCCAACTGCGTAATTGCTTAGCTTATTGGTTTTATTTCTTCTAGCTTTATAAATTCACAAGGATTATATAAGTCTGCGGAGTTGTTGGTTTTAGTAGGTCTATTTCATGCATGTAAGCTACGACCCATAGCTTTTCAAGACTATTTGTTCCCTCTTTTACTCCTCTAATAATACCCATTATGTTGGATAACCAATTCTCTTTTGTGCTCATTTTCTCGAGACATCGAAGATTTGTTTTGCTACTCATGTATATATTTGAACTTTTATTGGTCTTCACAATTCCATCAATCAATATACAGTTGAAGAAAATCCGGTCAATATAATATATACATTTTGGCCCATACATGTTGCGAGAGTAATTTTTAAAGTATATTTAAATAGTCTTTTTTATTTTTATGCGTGGTCAATATATATTAATATTAGGACACAATACATGCTCACCACTGTAATTCTCAACTTTGTTGAGCACCAAATGCACTCGGCAAAGGCCAAAAAAGATCCCAGTGAAGTATTTGCTGAGTGAAACACTCGGAAAACGCGAGTATGCTGGACGCCTGCCAGCAATGTTAATTTTGCTGGGGTTTTCCACGGGAACTCAGTAGACATCTGAAAATACCTTCGCCGAGTGCAGAACACCGGGAACACGGCAAGCAAATGACACAGACGACGGAATAACGAGTTAGTCAGCCATGCCACATGGCACCATAGTTTTGTTGTTTTCTGCAGTCGGCGAAACTATGCCCAGATGGTGCCACGTGTCATGTTTGCCGAGTATAACATTAGGCAAAAGGGTCTTAGACACGAGACATCTAGCCTAATGAAGGTAACTCTGAATGTCCATGTTGTTTGATTTCTAGATCGATGCTAATATTTGATTTCTTTTCTAGCATTATAAGTCAACATACAGGATGTTTCTAAAATTTGCGTATTAACATCACGTACATTTGAAGTTTCTGTAGCGTTCGAGGATGAGCAAATGGTGTATATGGTGCTGAAGGAAGCTTAGGAAGAAGCTTCTTGACGAAATACATAGAGAAGATGATGTCCAGGAAAGGTAAAAGCAGGGAAATAAAAAAATGATCAGTTTAGAATTGTTAATGTGAAAGCAGATTTAGTTTCAGCAAGAGGTGGATTCTGAAGATAACAGCAGGTCAACAACGCAAGTGCTATGATAAGTCGTAACATGATTGCTGGAAGATATATTCGTACAATAAGAGTTACGTGCATGCAGCTGTAGTCTCACTGAATTATATCGAAGATATACTGTGTATTACTATATTTGACTGCTTTTGTCACAAAGTTTGCTTGATTTGAACCATCTCAGAACACTCGCTAGACATACCAGTTTGAAATTATTAAGGGTCTCTTTGATTCAAAGGATTTTCATATGATCTTTGAAGGATTAGAATCCTTAGGAATTTTTCCTACGTTGGTTGTTTGATTCGTAGGATTGAATCTTGTAGGATTTTTTCCTAAGGATTCATTTGTACTACATTTTACAGGAATTCCAACATCCACTCCAACCTCTTGGAAGAAATCCTTTGTTTTTCCCATGACACAATCAAACAAACTCAAATCCTATAGGGATCCAATGGACATGTCATTCCAATCCTACGTTTTCCCTATTCCTGTGTTTTTGCAATCCTATGAATCAAAGAGGCCCTAAAGTTTATTACTTAAGATAAATCAAAGCAGAAAATTGTAACAGAAAAAACCCTACCTGGATTATTCTAAAAGTTGACCGACAAGACATAGTTAATTTGTAACCACACATGACTTCAAGCTACAAGATGTTACCTTTGAAAATTTAAATAGTATAAAAAGTAAAAAATGTGAACTTAATTAGTTTCAGTATTTAAAAATATAACTAAAACATGTAATTAGACCTTTTAAAACAAATGTGGAACAATATAGGTTTCTCATGAAATTCGGGCAAGCAAATAGCATGAAATATTTATATAAACGAAATTTAAATACATTATTGCAATTTACTATCTGCATTATGGAAATTAATCATCGATAATATTATCACAATTACATAGATTACAAAAAAAATATTGAGACAATATTGCATTACAAACAACTATTTTAAAAAATATTATAGATTCTCATACCGTTTAAAGTATTATTGCATGTTAGCCCGTGCGAATGCACGGGTTGGCGACTAGTTGTGGTAAAGTCTCGGGAGGCCAGGACCTTGATACAAGACCTGGAGGAAACCTTCGCGAGCCTCAACGCGGTGAACCCATGGCTCAACCCAGAGAAATGTGTGTTCGGAGTCCCCTCGGGCAAGCTCTTGGGTTTCCTCGTGTCCCACCGAAGCATCAAGGCTAGCCCGAAGAAGGTTAAGGCGGTGGAAGACATGAGCCCGCCAAAGACCCTCAGAGAAATGCAGAAGCTCATGGGGCGCGTGACCGCGCTAGGGCGGTTCATCTCCAAGTTGGGGGAACGAGCACTGCCCTTCTTCCAGCTAATGAAGAAAAAGGGGCCCTTCGAGTGGACTGAAGAGGACGACAAGGCGTTCCAGGATCTCAAGAGATACCTGACCAGCCCACCGGTCATGGTGGCTCCGCGACCTCAAGAGCCCTTGGTGCTTTACCTCGCCGCCACTCCCTACTCCGCCAACGCAGCCTTGGTGGCAGTCAGAGAGGAGCGCCGAATCAAAACCACGGCAGCAGCCCGGGACAAGGCAGAACAGGGACAAGGAAGGCCCACAGAAACTGCCACCGCGGCTGAGGAGGATCAGCCGCCGCAGAGGGGCGCACCGAAGGCGGAAGAGGCCCCTCTCCCAGATGGCCAGTCTCAGGAGGCCTCATTGCCTCAAGAGGCGCCATGGTCTCCGAAGGAAGCCACCAGCACTGATGCACTCCACCTCGTTGAGCACCCGGTGTACTTCGTCAGCACGGTGTTGCGGGATGCAAGGGCACGGTACCCCATGCCTCACAAACTCCTCCTCACGCTACTGGTGGCCTCGCGCAAGCTGCAGCACTATTTTCAGGGTCACCCCATCAAGGTCGTCTCGTCATACCCCCTGGAGAGAGTGCTCAGGAGCCCTAATTCAGCTGGAAGGGTCACTGAGTGGAACATAGAACTGCAAGCGTTTCAGCTTGAATTCAGCACGACCAGAGTCATCAAGGGAGCAGCATTGGCGGATTTTGTGGCAGAATGGACGGAGGCGCCAGGCCTCAAGGCCGACGAGGATCGGTCCCTGTCCCCGGGAAGCGAGGCGCCAGAAGGCTGGGTCATGTACTTCAATGGGGCGTTCTCCAGGCATGGCGCAGGGGCTGGGGCGGTGCTTATATCGCCCACTCAGGACAAGCTCTATTACACCGTGCAGCTCTGTTTCCAGCAAGGTGAAAAGGTCTCCAACAACATAGCGGAGTATGAAGGTTTAATAGCGGGCTTGAAGGCCGCGGCTGCCCTGGGGGTGAAACGCCTCACCATCAAGGGCGATTCGCAGCTCCTTGTCAATTTCTCCAACAAGGTGTACGAGCCGAAGGATGAGCACATGGAAGCCTACCTAGCGGAGGTCCGCAGGATAGAGAAGCAGTTCTGGGGGTTGAAGTTGCAGCATGTGCCCCGTGGCACCAATCAGGAGGCCGACGACATCGCCAAACGGGCGTCCAGGCGGTTACCTCAGGAGCCTGGCGTTTTCGAGGAACGGCTCTTCAAGCCATCAGCCCTGCCGTCATTATCGAACACGGCTCAGCCCCGGGAGGAGCTCCCCCAGCCACCTGCCTCAGGGGCTCCGGCCTGTGGCCCGGCCTCAGGAGCACGCCTGCTCCTGACGATGGAACCTCAGGAGGGATGTTGGATCGCGGAGCTCCGGAGTTACCTAATGCAAGGGACCCTGCCGGAGAAGGAGGAGGAAGCGGAGCGAGTGGCACACCAGGCCACGACATACTGCATCAAGGATGGAGAGCTCTACCGGAAACGGCCAAACGATGTATCCCTGCGCTGCATCTCCAGGGAGCAAAGGGAAGGAACTGCTGGAAGATATACACGGAGGAGACTGTGGACATCATTCATCATCACGGACCCTCGTCGGCAAGGCGTTCTGCAGTGTGTTTTATTGGCCCACCGCGCTCAATGACGCCGTCGAACTAGTGAAAGCTTGTGAGGCCTGCCAGTTCCATGCCAAGCAGATCCATCAGCCAGCAGGAGGCTTGCAGACTATACCCCTTTCGTGGCCATTCGCAGTCTGGGGGCTAGACATCTTGGACCCATTTCCTCGGGCGCCCGGGGGCTACCGCTACCTCTACGTCGCCGTGGACAAGTTCACCAAGTGGGCTGAAGTAGGGGCTGTCCGCACCATTCCTGCGGGTTCCGCGATCAAGTTCGTCAAGGGCATCGTGAGCCGGTTCGGGGTGCCGAATCGCATCATCACGGACAATGGTTCGCAGTTCACCAATAACCACTTCAAAACATACTGTGCTAACCTTGGAACGTAGATATGCTACGCTTTGGTGGTGCACCCCCGAAGCAACGGCCAGGCCGAGCGAGCCAACGCGGAGGTCCTGAGGGGCCTCAAGACCAGGACGTTCAAGAAGAAGCTGGAGGCCTGCGGCAGAGGTTGGTACGACGAGCTTCAGTCCGTGTTGTGGTCCACCCACACAACCGCGACCAAGACGACTGGAGAGACCCCGTTCTTCCTGGTCTACGGAGCCGAAGCGGTCCTCCCTCACGAGGTCGGTCGCTCCACGCGGGTCCTGGCGTTCGACGAGGCGCAGCAGGACGCCATGCGTGGGACGGACCTCGTGCTGGGGGAGGAACGTCGCCGAGAAGCCGCGCTACGAGCTGCGAGGTACCAACAAGCAGTGCGGCGATATCACTGCCGCAACATCCGCCCCAGAACTCTCGAGGTAGGAGACCTTGTGCTCAGGCGGGTTCTCTCCAGGGAGGGGCTTCACAAGCTCTCTCCCATGTGGGAGGGCCCGTTCAAAGTTGTTCATGTTTCCAGGCCCGGCTCCGCGCGCTTGGAGACTCAGGAGGGGGTGCCAGTCCAGAATGCATGGAACGTCCAGCACCTCCGGAGGTTCTACCCCTAAAAAGGCCCAGAGCCTATGAAGAAGGCGACCGCCTGTGAAGCTATCGCGTTTTGGAAAAGGCCCAGAGCCTGTGAAGAAGGCGAATGCCTGTGAAGCTATCGCGTTTTGGAAAATGCCCAGAGCCTGTGAAGAAGGTGAATGCCTGTGAAGCTATCGCGTTTTGGAAAAGGCCCAGAGCCTGTGAAGAAGGCGAACTCCTGTGAAGCTATCACGTTTTGGAAAAGGCCTAGAGCCTGTGAAGAAGGCGAACGCCTGTGAAGCTATCGCGTTTCTGAAAAGGCCCAGAGCCTGTGAAGAAGGCGAATGCCTGTGAAGCTATCGCGTTTTGGAAAAGGCTCGGAGCCTGTGAAGAAGGCCATCGCCTGTGAAGCTCGCCGCCCGTGACACTCTCACGTAATAATGAGCTGGGGCTGTACACGCCCCGAAGTCTCAGGAGCGCCGGCCTCAGGCCCTGGGGCTCCCTCCCACGCCCAGTGGCAGCACTTAGCTCCGTGCTGGTGAGAAGACGTCGAAGACTAGATTAGGTGCCGGACGTGGCTTTTCATTTGCTTTCCGTAGTTGGCTTGTTCCTTCTCATTCGAAGTTTTATTGAAGTTGTTGCCGTCTTTGGCTTGTGATTCTTCGACTTTTCACTCTCCTGCCTCGATTTCTCTTGTGCAAGGCCTCGCGAGGGGGCAGCTGAGCGCCCTCGCGAGTGTTCCTATCCTAGTCATTCAAAGAGTTCGCGACCTGGGCCCATTATAGGAGCACCCCTCCAGTCCATGCCCCACGGGAACCGCGACACAAACAAAGGGCCTGGGTCAGTCGCCCCCATGGCCGGGGCCGGGAACTATCCACGCTCGGGCACGTAGCCGGAAGGTACGATAACGAAAGCAAAACGATGATTAACAACAATAACCCAAACACGCCCCCGCGGGGCTCCACACTACTGTCTTTGTTATGCAGGAAAAAGGAAAACAAAGAACAAATCTGGTGCAGCTCGCCTCACACCGGCCCGCAGGGAAGGCCTGAGCTGCCTCCGGAGCTCAGGCGGACTCCCTCTCGCGCTTCACCAGGGCGCGACGGCGGGCGGACACGTTGCCACCTCCCAAGCAGATACGAAGGCGTGGAGGCTGACCGCGGCCACCGCTAGAAGAGTCGCCGCCTGAAGAAGAACCGGAGAAGCTTGAGGAACCCTGAGCGCCGCGAGCCGCGCGAGAGCTGCCCTCTCCATCATCGCCGGAGCTGGGTTCCCAGCCCCGGTCGTCACCCTCGGGGCAACACCCTGTGCGGCGACCATCTTCCCCAAACACCCTCACGTAGAGGGTGGCATCGGTGTCGAACTTGAAGTGTAGGGTGCACCGACGGCTCAGGCCACGCGCGCGGGCAAACGTCTGCCAACCGCGGGCCAGGACCGGCTCCCGGCCGCGGAGACCTCCAGTGAGACCCATGAGGCCCGGCTGCAGCAGCCGTCGGCTTGGAGCCAGAGGCCGCCTGGGGCGCCGGCCGGGAGCTCGCCAAGGAGGAAGCGAGGAAGTGGAAGCCGGGTGCTAGTCGGCTCCGCCGACCACACGACGAACTCCGGCAGCACTTTAGCAGCGCGAAAGCGCGGCCTAGGGGGACGCGCAGCCGGAGCGCGCCCCCCGGCCGCAGCAATCCGCCCGTCGCTGTGTTGAAGATCGCCTCCACGGCCGCGAGGAGCCACCGCGGTGGCCACAGGATGTTTGCGAGGGCGCCCTTGGCCGTGCTTGGGCGGGGGAGAGGCGGGCTCAACCTGGCGAGCCTTCCCCTTCTCTGCGGCCGAGAACCTCCTCGACGGGGCCATGAAGAAAAAGGAGAAGCAAGGGGGAATGAACTAGAAGGGCGCGTGCCGGTCCGTACTTATAGCTGGCGGTGGCCAACCAACGGCCCCCACGATCGCAGATAATTATGACCCGCTTTGCATGCAGGGACTTGTCTAACCCGTGCAGTTGCCGAGGCGCCATGGGGAAGTGGAGGCGCCCACGTCCAATCAACCGCCACACGACGCCCAAGGCCGCAGGCTGTTAGGGCCCGCGGCGCTTCGCTCTTGCCCTTCCGCCTCCCTGCACGGCCAAGTCCGGGCGCGCCTTGGGCCCGGGGGCTACTGTCGGCGTTCTGGGAACGGGAGTCCCCAGACTTGCCTGCCTGCGGCCTGCGGCGTGGCTCAAAGGGGGGCCCAACGCGGCCCATCTTCACCAACACAAACCCAAGACCCCCGCGAGGGGCCAAGCCTCGCAGGGCGGACGACGTGGAGCTTCCTCAGAAACGGCCTCGTCAGGCTGGCTCACGAGGAGGCGGAGAGATCAAGGCGGGGTACCTCACAAGGTGCCCGTGACGCAAGCCATGATGACCGAGGGTGCCAGGCGGGTGCCAGCCCGCGCAGTGTCCTCCTTTCCTCTTTGGTGCAAAGGGGGCAAGCGCAGCCGCGAAGTACCGAGGCATCAGGCAAAGGTTGCCATTTCGGTGCAACAAGACCAAGACCATGAGGACTACAAGATGGAGGTCATCGTGGAGTCCGAGACGGCGTCATCACCAGAGCTTTGTGCAGGCGAAGACTACTTTTGTCAGGGTAGCTAGTACTAGTTGTCCCCCTTCAAATTAGCCCGCCATTGTTGGCTCCCTTCCCGCTCGATTTTTGGGAAGAGGACCAGGGCCTCTATAAATAGGACCAGCCACCCACAGAGCAAAGGAGGTTCAGAGGTTCGAAGAAGAAGAGAAGGAGAGAGAGGGTTCGAGGAAGGAGTCTCTTTAGAGAGGAGTTTCGATCAGAGAGAGAGAGAAAGGTGACTGAACTCCTCCCAGCAGTTCATCGCCCAGCCAAGAACAGACCCTCGCGAGGCTGTTCCTCCTTGTATTGTTCATCATCATCAACCCAAGAGGCAATCCACCACACCACGGACTAGAGTAGGGTATTACACCATAACGGTGGCCCGAACCAGTATAAACCCTGTGTCCCTTGTGTGTTCTTTCCTTAGTTTGGATCCTAGCAAGGCGGAGGAGTGCAGGTAGGTAGGAGGCGAAATCTCCGTGTGCACCCCAGTGTTCGAACCTCAAGGGTCTGCCGGAACCCGAAATCTGACAGCATCCCCTCGCCTCACCTATAAAAATCCCTGAGCGCCCTCTGCCGATTCCACCACTCCGTTCGTCCTCTCATTGCTCATAGCCGTTGCACTCGCCCTCTAAATCTCGCTGGAGCCGAAACCCTCCACCAACAATTACGTCACCGGTGGTGCACCCGAGCCCCTCTTTTCTTCGTCAACCTAATCCCCAAGCCTGTGCGCATCGTTTTGACATATTGGTTTCCCCTAGGTCGCGCCGGAGCAGCCAAACCGACGACCCGAGCCGTCGGAGTTCACGCAGCTCACCGGAGCTCCGCCGCCTCCCTCCGCCCCGTCCAGTGTAGGACGACGACCGCCGTCACCGCCATCCGGTCGCCCGCGCCACGCCACACCCTTCCATCTACTTCGCCGCCGCTGGAACCCGCCGGAGGCCGCCGCCCCGTCACCGCCCGACGCCAACGCCGTCGCCCTGTACGTTGTCGTCGTCGTCAAGGTGAGCGAACCGCTCGCTGTTCGTTTTTTCTCTCTCTCTAGATCACTTTAGTTTAGTGTTTTTTAGATCGGTTAATCCGGTTTAGTTAAACCGATCGGTTTTGGTTAAACCGATGGTTTTTTTGTTAGCCACCGCATAGGGTTTTGCTTATTTAGTGGCCGTTCGCCATCTAGCCTAAGCCGTGAACGCTGCTCAGCCACCCGGAAGCCGCCACGTGGCCAGGGACCTGGTCGCGAATAAAACTTTCACAGTCAAGTCCCTGTAAATTTCAGTTTAGCCCCTAAACTTCGGATAGCCACAACTTTTTAACCGTTGATCCAAATTCGATGAAACCAGCGCCAAAATGTTCGTCTCGAATAGCTTTATCCAGAAAACCAACTTTGAAAACTTTTGACCAAATTCAAATTTGAACTTTATTCAGATTTGAATTCAAACTTCAATTGGCCATATCTCCTAAACCGTAGCTCCAATTGATGTTATTCTTTTTGCACCGTGTCACTGTTGCCAAACCCTATCACCTGGACCATTGTCACACTAATTTTCACACACTTAGGATCTGTCCATAATAGTTTTACTCGTATGCCTTGTATGCACTATGCTTCATGTCACAAATTCTGAACCACATGCCTATGTTGTGTTGCACTTAGAATATTTTGTGATAGTTAACTGTGTTGTATGTTCATTCGGTTTTTCCAAGACTTTTTACTTTGCATGTTCATCTTGGTTCTCTGAAATGATTGCTTATGTGGATGCAATGTTTGACTTTATAGATTTTCATCGGAGAGTGATGAATAGTTCTATTAAGTAAATTTTTGAGAGTGATATAATCTTCATCAACTATTACCAGGCAAGTTCACATTTGACCATTCTTCCAATTACCTATGTTTTGTATTATGCAGTTAGTCCTTTTGTGGTAGGATTGCATGGTAGGATTTTTTTGTTGCCAGATGGCTATGCCGTTACCTAGTAGTTCATTTTGAGGTAGGTCTGATCTATACAACCTTGTCACCACCGTGTAAGTTTATTTCTGCCTTGCAAATGTAGACGTGGAATTGGGAAGTGTTCATGGTGAGACATGAGTGACAAAGTAGTAATCAGGACCAAGACTTGTAAATGAACTACCTGGGCGGTATTTGGTTTGAATGGTGGCGAAGTACAGTGGGAGCATGCATGGTTAATCCATGGTGGTGCACCACTAGTGGTCGGCCGCCCAGGCTCAAAGAGATCAATCGTATTCTCACGTCTAGAAGCTTCCATGTGCAGCCACAAGCCAATATGGGCTCTGGCTTAGTTGAGTAGATAGTGTGATCCCTTCCGGGATGGGCTAGCAGATGTAGAATGATGTAGGTGTACCGGCCTATCCGTGGGTTAAGGGGGAACATTTTCGAAAGGCTATGTCTCGGTCATCCTGTTCTCAAACGCCAGGCAGTGCGAGAACTTCAAGGGAGGCGATCGAGTCTTGTGGGGAAATGTGCGCAAACCTCTGCAGAGTGTTAAAACCTAATCGATTAGCCATGTCCCCGGTTACGGACAACTTGAGCATCTAGTAGTGGAAATGCTGGGAGATCTCATCACTCTTAATTAAACAGTTGGGTTTTAAATGAAACCTTGGGAATGGATTGAGTTTGGTTTACCAACTCATCCTATGCTATACTGCAGTAGTAGAATAATATCTTTTATTCTAGGGAAAAACTAGCTTTATGCAAAAACTAAACTTAGAGCTTTCCACCAGCCAATTTGCATGTACAAATAGGTTCATTATTCTTATGATGTGACTTGCCAGTACATTCCATGTACTAACCTACAGGGCTGCAACGTCTTATGTTGCAGGAATTTTCTACGACGAGTAAGAGTTACGTTGTAGGGTTACGGTCTACACTCAACTTGCCGTTGGCGTTGATGGACTCCACACCCTTATGTTTGTTTCCGCTGAGACTTATGAGGTATATATATATATCAGTTTTACGTTATTTATACATGTGATTGCACTTTGATATATACATTGATGTACTGTGTGTGCCAGCATACCGATCCAGGGATGGCACAGATACACAAAGGCTTGACCGTTTGAGGTCGGGTCGCTACATAAGGATTATGATTTCTCTGTCGATCCTGAGTTAATTACTTTGGTTGAATCTAATCCTTTTTATGGCTATGAATCTGAATCTGTTGTGGCACATCTTATTAAATTAAATGATATAGCCACCCTATTCACTAATGATGAGAAAACTCGCTATTACTTTATCCTTAAGTTGTTTCCGTTCTCATTAAAGGGTGATGCTAAAACATGGTTTAATTCTCTTGATCCTGGTTGTGTGCGTAGTCCCCAGGATATGATTTATTACTTCTCTGCTAAATTTTTCCCCGCTCATAAGAAACAACCTGCCTTAAGGGAAATATATAATTTTGTGCAAATTGAAGAAGAGAGTCTCCCACAAGATTGGGGGAGGCTTCTCCAATTACTTAATGCTTTGCCTGATCATCCTCTCAAGAAAAATGAAATACTAGATATCTTTTATAATGGACTAATTTATGCTTCCAGAGACCACCTGGATAGTTGTGCGGGTTGTGTTTTCAGGGAAAGAACTGTTGATCAAGCTGAATTGCTATTGAATAATATGTTGAGTAATGAAAATGATCGGACACTTCCTGAACCAACTCCTAAGCCAACTCCGAAGAAAAGGGGTATTCTATTTCTCAGTCCTGAAGATATGCAAGAGGCAAAGAAATCTATGAAAGGAAAAGGTATTAAAGCTAAAGATGTAGAGAATTTACCACCTATTGAAGAAATACATGGTCTTGATAACCCAACACAGGTAGTAAAGGTAAATTCTCTCTATAGATTTGATGAAGGTGATATCCCTCGTTATAAGACTGCTAGCCAATGCTTAGATGAGTTTGATAATTTTATTTTTAAACAAGAAAACTTCAATGCTTATGTTGGTAGACAATTGAAACGCAATGCTGATATGCTTGAACACTTGAGTGATTATATGTCCAGAATTAAAGGTGAACTTAAACTTATTAGTAAACATGCTTCTATGGTTACCACTCAAGTAGAACAAGTACTTAAAGCTGAGAGTGATTTGCTCGATGAATTAAATAATAAAAAAAATGATAATGCTGTTAGAGTTATGACTAGAGGGGGTAAAATGACTGAGGAACCTTTGTATCCTAAGGTCCATCCTAAGAGAATTGAGCAAGATTCTCAGAGAACTAATGTTGATGCACCTAGTTCTTCTAAAAGGAAGAAAAAGAAAAATGATAGGACTTTGCATGCTTCTAGTGAACCTGTTGTAGACACACCTGAGAATCCCAATGATATTTCTATTTCTGATGCTGAAACACAATCTGGCAATGAACATGAACCTAGTGATAATGTTAATGATGATGTTCATGTTGATGCTCAACCTAGCAATGATAATGATGTAGAGATTGAACCTGCTGTTGATCTTGATAACCCATAATCAAAGAATCAATGTTATGATAAGAGAGACTTTGTTGCTAGGAAGCATGATAAAGAAAGTGAACCATGGGTTCAGAAACCCATGCCTTTTCCTCCTAAACCATCCAAGAAAAAGGATGATGAAGATTTTGAGCGCTTTGCTAAAATGATTAGACCTATCTTTTTGCGTATGCGTTTGACTGATATGCTTAAAATGAACCCTTATGCTAAGTACATGAAGGATATTGTTACTAATAAAAGAAAGATACCGGAAGCTGAAATTTCCACCATGCTTGCTAATTACACTTTAAGGGTGGAATACCAAAGAAACTAGGAGATCCCGGAGTACCAGCTATACCATGCTCCATTAAAAGAAACTATGTTAAAACTGCTTTATGTCATCTGGGAGCCGGTGTTAGTGTTATGCCTCTCTCTTTATATCGTAGACTTGATTTGAATAAGTTGACACCTACTGAAATATCTTTGCAAATGGCTGATAAATCAACTGCTATACATGTCGGTATTTGTGAGGATGTGTCTGTTGTGGTTGCAAACGTTACTATTTTAACAGACTTTGTTATTCTTGATATTCCCGAGGACGATAGTATGTCGATTATCCATGGTAGACCCTTTTTGAATACTGCAGGGGCTGTTATTGATTGCAACAAAGGCAATGCCACTTTTCATGTTAATGGTAATGAGCATAGGTGCACTTTCTGAGGAAACAATCTCAAGTCCACAGTATCGATTCTATTGGAAAAATTCCAACAATCACTATTGGAGGTTTTCAATTTCCTCTTCCTATTGTCAAGAAGAAATATGATATTCTTATTATTGGGGACGTGCATATCCCCGTTGAGGTAACCTAGTGTTATTCGAAATTTCTCCGGTTACATGGGATTCAGAATGAGTTTGTTAACAAGACTTGATCAACCTTGTTAGTGGATTCCTTTTGATGAGCATGAGATGGATGAAGTTAGAAAGCACAACCTTTTGTACCCTCTTTTTACTTTCTGTTATTTAGTTTAAATAAAGTAAAAATAGTATTTTCTGTCTGTTTTCTGAATTATCCTTGTAATAAAAAATACCCCGAAAATAAAAGTTCTCCAAATGCCCTGAAAATGAAATATGATTTTATTTCCAGAATATTTAAGAATTATTGGCACTGAGAACACATTAGGGGGACCCACCGTGTGCCCACGAGGGTGGAGGGCACGCCCCCTGCCTCGTGGACCCCATGTGGGTCCCCTCTACTTATTCTTGCACCCACACACACTTCGTCTTCCTCCAGAAAAAATCACCCACCAGCTCAAACCCGAGTTCTAGCTCATCTTGCTGCCATTTTCGATCTCCTTGCTCAAAGCTCCATTCACAAAATTGCTTTGGGGGATTGTTCTTTGGTATGTGACTCCTCCAATGGTCCAATTAGTTTTTGTTCTAGTGCTTTATTTATTGCAAATTTTTGTTGCTTAGGTGACCCTGTTCTTGAGCTTGCATGTCAAATTTATGTGGTCAAAAGTAGTTTTAATGCATGATATAGCCTCTAGACACTTGTAGGAGTAGTTGATATCAATTTTGTTGAGTTTGTTTCACTTTTATTTTAAGTTACTAAATTTTTCAGAAATTTTCAGAAAAGGATGAAGACATTTTTGAGGGGCTCATCGAGCCGAAGTTCGAAGGATAAGCAAAGTGAAGAGATTAAGCAGCCCAAGTATAATCTCCCTCGTACTACGGAGGTTCAGCCATGTGAATGGCCTTGTGATGAGTTCTTGGGAGAAGCCGGGATTTATGAAGATTTTTATTATTTGATTGAGAATGCAGGCCTCACCGACTTCCTCCACGACTAGCGTGAACAGTATCTCTTACTCACCAATATTTTTGTGCAAAAATTTCATTTCCATGCTAGGAGATCGCCACCTTTGGTGGAATTTTATTTATATGATGAGCATAAGGAGATGTCACTTTATGATTTTTTGCCAGGTTTGTAGGACCCTTTGAGGGCAGCATAGAGGAACCACATCATAATGATGTGGAGGGATTTATTGATATGATTGCTGTAGGGGAAACGAGGAAAGTTTCCGATGCAAGAATTACTAGCATACATTTTCCTGTCCTATGTTACTTCGCAATATTTGTTAATAGATGCTTAATTGGTCGCGGGAACTGTGAAAATCTTAGTGCCCCTGATATTGTTATTTTGCGCCATGCTTTGTTTCGTGATACCACTTTTACTTTAGGCGCTATTATTGCTAAATGGTTAAATCTGAACCGTACAAAGGGTCCCGTCTTAGGAGGCATCTTCGCCTCGCGCCTTGCTGCACACTTTAACATACCTATTAGGCATTATGAGAAAGAGGAAAAGTTGCTGCCTCATATTTTCCTAGATTATAAGAGCATGGTAGCACATGATTTTATTGTTAAGAATAAGAAGAAGATGCTTAACTATAGACTGATATGTAATAATCACTTTGAGACTATTACCTTGCCTGCTCCCTCTTTGTTCAACATATTTTCAGGCACATACCTTGTTTTGCCAGAGGCCGTTCAGGCATACGAGAGCTTGACATCAGCTCTAGAGCCGGAGCCACTATCTGATCCTCACCGTCAGTCTGTTTATTAGTGGCATCTAGAGGAGATCGCTAACTAGTGGCACCCTGAGGATCCTCCTCAGTACATTGGAGGGGACCACTTTGATCCATGGGCATAGATCAACTTAGGCCAAAATCCTAAGCTTGAGGAGTACGTATTTCTCACCGACATTACATTCACGTTCACACACTCATGCCAGTTGTTGGTGCTCATACTTTTTCATTGTATCATCCATGCTAGTTTAATTTCTTTTAAGCATTCTTCTTGTGTGTTTGAAAAACCTTAAGAAAAACCAAAAAAATTAGTTGTATCTTTTAGCTAGTTTACTTTCCATGCCTGTAGTAGTAGTAATTAAAAAGGAAACCCAAAAAGATTTCTCGTTCTTCTTTTGCTTGTTGGAGCTTTCCCATGTAAATAGTTTTATTTCCTTTCTTTTCCTTGGGGGTCGAGAGGAGAAGACCATGATGAAAATGTTGAGTGGCTCTCATATGCATTATTGTTGATCTAATAAAGAGCCCATATTACCTTGTCTTCTCCCTTGAATTGAATGCTTGCAGATTCCAGCTTAGTCCAATGCACGTGCACTATTATTATTATCCACACTATTCAGTTGTGCAAGTGAAAGGAAATAATGACGATATATGATGGACTGATTGAGATGAGAGAAGCTGGTATGAACTCGACCTCTCTTGTTTTTGTAAATATGATTAGTCCATCGTTCCTGATTCAGCCTATTATGAATGAAACATGTTTGCAATGACAATTAGAGATTATAGTTGCTTATGCCATGCTTAATTTGCTAGGAGTTTATAATGGTTTACCTTGCGTGTCAACATGCTATTAAAATGGTTGTGATGTGGTATGATAGGGTGGTATCTGATACGTCTCTAACATATCTATAATTTTTGATTGTTCCATGCTATTATATTATCAACCCTGGATGTTTTATATGCATTTATATGATATTTTATATGATTTTTGGGACTAACCTATTAACCTAGAGCCCACTGCCAGTTTCTGTTTTTCCCTTGTTTTAGAGTATCGTAGAAAAGGAAAATCAAACGGAGTCCAATTGACCTGAAACTTCATGGAACTTATTTTTGGACCAGGAAAAGCCCACGGAGTATCGGAGATGGACCAGGAGAGTCCCGGGCTGCCCACGAGGGTGGGGGGCGCGCCCACCCTCCTGGGCATGCCCCCTGCCTCGTGGACAGCCCGGAGGTCCACTGACGTACTTCTTCCTCCCATATATACCCATATACCCTAAAAACTTCGGGGAGCACAATAGATCGGGAGTTCCGCCGCCAGAAGCCTCCGTAGGCACCGAAAACCAATCTAGACCCGTTCCGGCACCCTACCGGAGGGGGGAATCCCTCTCCGGTGGGCATCTTCATCATCCCGGTGCTCTCCATGACGAGGAGGGAGTAGTTCTCCCTCGGGGCTGAGGGTATGTACCAGTAGCTATGTGTTTGATCTCTCTCTCTCTCTCTCATGTTCTTGAGGTGGTACGATCTTGATGTATTGCGAGCTTTGCTATTATAGTTGGATCTTATGATGTTTATCCCCCTCTACTGTCTTGTAATGGATTGAGTTTTCCCTTTGAAGTTATCTTATCGGATTGAGTCTTTAAGGATTTGAGAACACTTGATGTATGTCTTGCGTGGGATACCCGTGGTGACAACGGGGTATTCTATTGATCTACTTGATGTATGTTTTGGTGATCAACTTGCGGGTTCCGTGACCTTGGGAATCTATGCCTAGGGGTTGGAACACGTTTTCGTCTTGACTCTCCGGTAGAAACTTTGGGGCACTCTTTGAAGTACTTTTGTGTTGGTTGAATAGATGAATCTAAGATTGTGTGATGCATATCGTATAATCATACCCATGGATACTTGAGGTGACATTGGAGTATCTAGGTGACATTAGGGTCTTGGTTGATTTGTGTCTTAAGGTGTTATTCTAGTACGAACTCTATGATAGATTAAGCGGAAAGAATATCTTCATGCTATTTTTGAAGGAAATATGCCCTAGAGGCAATAATAAAGTTATTAATTATTTCCTTATATCATGATAAATGTTTATTATTCATGCTAGAATTGTATTAACCGGAAACATAATACATGTGTGAATACATAGACAAACAGAGTGTCACTAGTATGCCTCTACTTGACTAGCTCGTTGATCAAAGATGGTTATGTTTCCTAACCATAGACATGAGTTGTCATTTGATTAACGATATCACATCATTAGGACAATGATGTGATTGACTTGACCCATTCCGTTAGCTTAGCACTAGATCGTTTAGTTTGTTGCTATTGCTTTCTTCATAACTTATACATGTTCCTATGACTATGAGATTATGCAACTCCCGTTTACCGGAGGAACACTTTGTGTGCTACCAAACATCACAACGTAACCGGGTGATTATAAAGGTGCTCTACAGGTGTCTCTGAAGGTACTTGTTGGGTTGGCGTATTTCGAGATTAGGATTTGTCACTCCGATTGTCGGAGAGGTATCTCTGGGCCCTCTCGGTAATGCACATCACTCAAGCCTTGCCAGATTGCAACTAATAAGTTAGCTGCGGGATGATGTATTACGGAACGAGTAAAGAGACTTGCCAGTAACGAGATTGAACTAGGTATTAAGATACCGACGATCGAATCTCGGGCAAGTAACATACCGATGACAAAGGGAACAATGTATGTTGTTATGCGGTCTGACCGATAAAGATCTTCGTAGAATATGTAGGAGCCAATATGAGCATCCAGGTTCCGCTATTGGTTATTGACCGGAGACGTGTCTCGGTCATGTCTACATAGTTCTCGAATCCGTAGGGTCCGCACGCTTAAAGTTCAGTGACGATCGTAATTAGGGTTTTTGTGTTTTGATGTACCGAAGGTTGTTCGGAGTCCCGGATGTGATCACGGACATGACGAGGAGCCTCAAAATGGTCGAGACATAAAGATTGATATATTGGAAGCCTATATTTGGATATCGGAAACGTTCCGGGTGAAATCGGGATTTTACGAGAGTACCGGGGGGGTTACCGGAACCCCCCCGGGGGTTATTGGGCCTACATGGGCCATAAGGGAGAAGAGGAGGGCCGGCCAGGGAAGGCCGCGCGCCCCCTCCCCCCTAGTCCGAATAGGACAAGGAAGGGGGGGGGGCGGCGCCCCCCTTTCCTCTTTCTCCCTCTCCCCTTCCTTTTCCAACAAGGCAAGAGGGGGGAGTCCTACTCCCGGTGGGAGTAGGACTCCTCCAGGCGCACCCCTAGGGCCGGCCGCACCTCCCCCTCTCCCTCCTTTATATACGGGGCAAGGGGGCACCCCATGACACACAAGTTGATCTTCGTGATCGTTCCTTAGCCGTGTGCGGTGCCCCCTTCCACCATATTCCCCCTCGGTCATATCATAGTGGTGCTTAGGCAAAGCCCTGCATCGGTAGAACATCATCACCATCATCACGCCGTCGTGCTGACGAAACTCTCCCTCAATGTTTTGCTGGATCGGAGATCGAGGGACGTCACCGAGTTGAATGTGTGCAGAACTCGGAGGTGCCGTACGTTCGGTACTTGGATCGGTCGGATCGGGAAGACGTACGACTACTTCCTCTATGTTGTGTCAACGCTTCCGTTGCCGGTCTACGAGGGTACGTAGACAACACTCCCCCCTCTCGTTTCTATGCATCACCATGATCTTGCATGTGCGTAGGAATTTTTTTGAAATTACTACCTTCCCCAACAGTGGCATCCGAGCCAGGTTTTATGCATTGATGTTGTGCACGAGTAGAACACAAGTGAGTTGTGGGTGATATAAGTCATACTGCTTACCAGCATGTCATACTTTGGTTCGGCGGTATTGTTGGATGAAGCGGCCCAGACCGACATTACGCGTACGCTTACGCGAGACTGGTTCTACCGACATGCTTTGCACACAGGTGGCTGGCGGGTGTCACTTTCTCCAACTTTAGTTGAACCAAGTGTGGCTATGCCCGGTCCTTGCGAAGGTTAAAACATCACCAACTTGACAAACTATCGTTGTGGTTTTGATGCGTAGGTAAGAACGGTTCTTGCTAAAGCCCGTAGCAGCCACGTAAAACTTGCAACAATAAAGTAGAGGACGTCTAACTTGCTTTTGAAGGGCATGTTGTGATGTGATATGGTCAAGACATGATGCTAAGTTTTATTGTATGAGATGATCATGTTTTGTAACCGAGTTATCGGCAACTGGCAGGAGCCATATGGTTGTCGCTTTATTGTATGCAATGCAATTGCGCTGTAATGCTTTACTTTATCACTAAGCGGTAGCGATAGTCGTGGAAGCATAAGATTGGCGATACGACAACGATTCTACGATGGTGATCAAGGTGTCGCGCCGGTGACGATGGTGATCATGACGGTGATTCGGAGATGGAGATCACAAGCACAAGATGATGATGGCCATATCATATCACTTATATTGATTGCATGTGATGTTTATCTTTTATGCATCTTATCTTGCTTTGATTGACGGTAGCATTATAAGATGACCTCTCACTAAATTTCAAGATAAAAGTTTTCTCCTTGAGTATGCACCGTTGCCAAAGTTCGTCATGCCCAGACGCCACGTGATGATCGGGTGTGATAAGCTCTACGTCCATCTACAATGGGTGCAAGCCAGTTTTGCACACGCAGAATACTGAGGTTAAACTTGACGAGCCTAGTATATGCAGATATGGCCTCAGAACACTGAGACCGAAAGGTTGAGCGTGAATCATATAGTAGATATGATCAACATATTGATGTTCACCATTGAAAGCTACTCCATTTCACGTGATGATCGGTTATGGTTTAGTTGATTTGGATCACGTGATCACTTAGAAGATTAGAGGGTTGTCTTTCTAAGTGGGAGTTCTTAAGTAATATGATTAATTGAACTTAAATTTATCATGAACTTAGTACCTGATAGTATCTTGCTTGTCTATGTTTGTTTGTAGATAGATGGCCCGTGTTGTTGTTCCGTTGAATTTTAATGCGTTCCTTGAGAAAGCAAAGTTGAAAGATGATGGTAGCAATTACACGGACTGGGTCCATAACTTGAGGATTATCCTCATTGCTGCACAGAAGAATTACGTCCTGGAAGCACCGCTAGGTGCCAGGCCTGCTGCTGGAGCAACACCAGATGTTATGAACGTCTGGCATAACAAAGCTGATGACTACTCGATAGTTCAGTGTGCCATGCTTTACGGCTTAGAATCGGGACTTCAATGACGTTTTGAATGTCATGGAGCATATGAGATGTTCCAGGAGTTGATGTTAATATTTCAAGCAAATGCCCGGATTGAGAGATATGAAGTCTCCAATAAATTCTATAGCTGCAAGATGGAGGAGAATAGTTCTGTCAGTGAACATATACTCAAAATTTCTGGGTATCATAATCACTTGACTCAATTGGGGGTTAATCTTCCTGTTGATAGTGTCATTGACAGAGTTCTTCAATCACTGCCACCAAGCTACAAGAGCTTCGTGATGAACTATAACATGCAAGGGATGGATAAGACAATTCCCGAGCTCTTCGCAATGCTAAAGGCTGCGGAGGTAGAAATCAAAGAGGATCATCAAGTGTTGATGGTCAACAAGACCGCCAGTTTCAAGAAAAAGGGCAAAGGGAAGAAGAAGGGGAACTTCAAGAAGAACAGTAAGCAAGTTGCTGCTCAGGAGAAGAAACCCAAATCTGGACCTAAGCCTGAAACTGAGTGCTTCTACTACAAGCATACTGGACACTGGAAGCAGAACTGCCCCAAGTATTTAGCGGATAAGAAGGATGGCAAAGTGAACAAAGGTATATGTGATACACATGTTATTGATGTGTACCTTACTAGAGCTCGCAGTAGCACCTGGGTATTTGATACTGGTTTTGTTGCTAACATTTGCAACTCAAAACAGGGACTACGGATTAAGCGAACACTGACAAAGGACGCGGTGACGATGCACGTGGGAAATGGTTCCAAAGTCGATGTGATCGCAGTCGGCACGCTAGCTCTACATCTACCTTCGGGATTAGTTTTAGACCTAAATAATTATTATTTGGTGCCAGCGTTGAGCATGAACATTATATATGGATCTTGTTTGATGCGAGACAGTTATTCATTTAAATCAAAGAATAATGGTTGTTCTATTTATATGAGTAATATCTTTTATGGTCATGCACCATTGAAGAGTGGTCTATTTTTGATGAATCTCGATAGTAGTCATACACATATTCATAATGTTGAAACCAACAGATGCAGAGTTGATAATGATAGTGCAACTTATTTGTGGCACTGCCGTTTAGGTCATATCGGTGTAAAGCGCATGAAGAAACTCCACACTGATGGACTTTTGGAATCACTTGATTATGAATCACTTGGTACTTGCGAACCGTGCCTCATGAGCAAGATGACCAAAACGCCGTTCTCCGGTACTATGGAGAGAGCAACAAATTTGTTGGAAATCATACATACAGATGTATGTGGTCCAATGATATTGAGGCTCGTGGCGGATATCGTTATTTTCTCACCTTCACAGATGATTTAAGCAGATATGGGTATATCTACTTAATGAAACATAAGTCTGAAACATTTGAAAAGTTCAAAGAATTTCAGAGTGAAGTTGAAAATCATCCTAACAAGAAAATAAAGTTTCTACGATCTGATCGTGGAGGAGAATATTTGAGTTACGAGTTTGGTCTACATTTGAAACAATGCGGAATAGTTTCGCAACTCACGCCACCCGGAACACCACAGCGTAATGGTGTGTCCGAACGTTGTAATCGTACTTTACTAGACATGGTGCGATCTATGATGTCTCTTACAGATTTACCGCTATCGTTTTGGGGTTATGCTTTAGAGACGACTACATTCACGTTAAATAGGGCACCATCGAAATCCGTTGAGACGACGCCTTATGAACTGTGGTTTGGCAAGAAACCAAAGTTGTCGTTTCTGAAAGTTTGGCGCTGCGATGCTTATGTGAAAAAGCTTCAACCTGATAAGCTCGAACCCAAATCGGAGAAATGTGTTTTCATAGGATACCCAAAGGAAACTGTTGGGTACACCTTCTATCACAGATCCGAAGGGAAGACTTTCGTTGCTAAGAATGGATCCTTTCTAGAGAAGGAGTTTCTCTCGAAAGAAGTGAGTGGGAGAAAAGTAGAACTTGATGAGGTAACTATACCTGCTCCCTTATTGGAAAGTAGTAAATCACAGAAACCGGTTTCTGTGACACCTACACCAATTAGTGAGGAAGCTAATGATAATGATCATGAAACTTCAGATCAAGTTACTACCGAACCTCGTAGATCAACCGGAGTAAGATCCGCACCAGAGTGGTACGGGAATCCTATTCTGGAAGTCATGCTACTAGATCATGATGAACCTACGAACTATGAAGAAGCGATGGTGAGCCCAGATTCCGCAAAATGGCTAGAAGCCATGAAATCTGAGATGGGATCCATGTATGAGAACAAAGTGTGGACTTTGGTTGACTTGCCCGTTGATCGGCAAGCAATTGAGAATAAATGGATCTTCAAGAAGAAGACTGACGCTGACGGTAATGTTACTTTCTACAAAGCTCGACTTGTTGCGAAAGGTTTTCGACAAGTTCAAGGGATTGACTACGATGAGACCTTCTCACCTGTAGCGATGCTTAAGTCTGTCTGAATCATGTTAGCAATTGCCGCATTTTATGATTATGAAATTTGGCAAATGGATGTCAAAACTACATTCCTGAATGGATTTCTGGAAGAAGAGTTGTATATGATGCAACCAGAAGGTTTTGTCGATCCAAAGGGAGCTAACAAAGTGTGCAAGCTCCAGCGATCCATTTATGGACTGGTGCAAGCCTCTCGGAGTTGGAATAAACGCTTTGATAGTGTGATCAAAGCATTTGGTTTTGTACAGACTTTTGGAGAAGCCTGTATTTACAAGAAAGTGAGTGGGAGCTCTGTAGCATTTCTGATATTATATGTGGATGACATATTATTGATTGGAAATGATATAGAATTTCTGGATAGCATAAAGGGATACTTGAATAGGAGTTTTTCAATGAAAGACCTCGGTGAAGCTGCTTACATATTGGGCATTAAGATCTGTAGAGATAGATCAAGATGCTCAATTGGACTTTCACAAAGCACATACCTTGACAAAGTTTTGAAGAAGTTCAAAATGGATAAGCAAAGAAAGGGTTCTTGCCTGTGTTACAAGGTGTGAAGTTGAGTAAGACTCAATGTCCGACCACCGCAGAAGATAGAGAGAAAATGAAAGATGTTCCCTATGCTTCAGCCATAGGCTCTATCATGTATGCAATGCTGTGTACCAGACCTGATGTGTGCCTTGCTATAAGTCTAGCAGGGAGGTACCAAAGTAATCCAGGAGTGGATCACTGGACAACGGTCAAGAACATCCTGAAATACCTGAAAAGGACTAAGGATATGTTTCTCGTATATGGAGGTGACAAAGAGCTCATCGTAAATGGTTACATTGATGCAAGCTTTGACACTGATCCGGACGATTCTAAATTGCAAACCGGATACATGTTTATACTGAACGGTGGAGCTGTCAGTTGATGCAGTTCTAAACAAAGCGTCGTGGCGGGATCTACATGTGAAGCGGAATACATAGCTACTTCGGAAGCAGCAAATGAAGGAGTCTGGATGAAGGAGTTCATATCCGATCTAGGTGTCATACCTGATGCATCAGGTCCAATGAAAATCTTTTGTGACAATACTGGTGCAATTGCCTTGGCGAAGGAATCCAGATTTCACAAGAGAACCAAGCACATCAATAGACGCTTCAATTCCATTCAGGATTTAGTCCAAGTGGGAGACATAGAAATTTGCAAGATACATACGGATCTGAATGTTGCAGACCCGCTGACTAAGCCTCTTCCACGAGCAAAACATGATCAACACCAAGGCTCCATGGGTGTTAGAATCATTACCGTGTAATCTAGATTATTAACTCTAGTGCAAGTGGGAGACTGAAGGAAATATGCCCTAGAGGTAATAATAAAGTTATTATTTATTTCCTTATATCATGATAAATGTTTATTATTCATGCTAGAATTGTATTAAGCGGAAACATAATACATGTGTGAATACATAGACAAACAGAGTGTCACTAGTATGCCTCTACTTGACTAGCTCGTTGATCAAAGATGGTTATGTTTCCTAACCATAGACATGAGTTGTCATTTGATTAACGATATCACATCATTAGGACAATGATGTGATTGACTTGACCCATTCCGTTAGCTTAGCACTTGATCGTTTAGTTTGTTGCTATTGCTTTCTTCATAACTTATACATGTTCCTATGACTATGAGATTATGCAACTCCCGTTTACCGGAGGAACACTTTGTGTGCTATCAAATGTCACAACATAACTGGGTGATTATAAAGGTGCTCTATAGGTGTCTCTGAAGGTACTTGTTGGGTTGGCGTATTTTGAGATTAGGATTTGTCACTCCGATTGTCGGAGAGGTATCTCTGGGCCCTCTCGGTAATGCACATCACTCAACCTTGCAAGCATTGCAACTAATAAGTTAGTTGCAGGATGATGTATTACGGAACGAGTAGAGAGGCTTGCCAGTAACGATATTGAACTAGGTATTAAGATACCGACGATCGAATCTCGGGCAAGTAACATACCGATGACAAAGGGAACAATGTATGTTGTTATGCGGTCTGACCGATAAAGATCTTCATAGAATATGTGGGAGCCAATATGAGCATCCAGGTTGCGCTATTGGTTATTGACCGGAGATGTGTCTCGGTCATGTCTACATAGTTCTCGAACCCGTAGGGTCCGCACACTTAATGTTCGGTGACGATCGTAATTAGGGTTTTTGTGTTTTGATGTACCGAAGGTTGTTCGAAGTCCCGGATGTGATCACGGACATGACGAGGAGTCTCAAAATGGTCGAGACATAAAGATTGATATATTGGAAGCCTATATTTGGATATTGGAAACGTTTCGGGTGAAATCGGGATTTTACCGGAGTATCGGGGGGTTACCGGAATCCCCGGGGGTTATTGGGCCTACATGGGCCATAAGGGAGAAGAGGAGGGCCGTCCAGGGCAGGCCGCGCGCCCCCTCCCCCTAGTCTGAATAGGACAAGGAAGGGGGGGGGGGGGCGCCCCCCTTTCCTCTTTCTCCCTTCCCCCTTCCTTTTCCAACAAGGCAAGAGGGGGGAGTCCTACTCCCGGTGGGAGTAGGACTCCTCCAGGCGCACCCCTAGGGCAGGCCGCACCTCCCCCTCTCCCTTCTTTATATACGGGGGCAAGGGGGCACCCCATGACACACAAGTTGATCTTCGTGATCGTTCCTTAGCCGTGTGTGGTGCCCCCTTCCACCATATTCCACCTCGGTCACATCGTAGCAGTGCTTAGGCAAAGCCCTGCGTCGGTAGAACATCATCACCGTCATCACGCCGTTGTGCTGATGAAACTCTCCCTCAACGTTTTGCTGGATCGGAGCTCGAGGGACGTCACCGAGTTGAACGTGTGCAGAACTCGGAGGTGCCGTATGTTCGGTACTTGGATCGGTCGGATCGGGAAGACGTACGACTACTTCCTCTACGTTGTGTCAACGCTTCCGTTGCCGGTCTACGAGGGTACGTAGACAACACTCTCCCCTCTCGTTGCTATGAATCACCATGATCTTGCGTGTGCGTAGGAATTTTTTTGAAATTACTACGTTCCCCAACAATTTTACTACGGACTCTTGAATAGATCGATCATAAAGGATAACTTTGAGGTGGTTTCGTACCCTACCATAATCTCTTCGTTTGTTCTCTGCTATTAGTGACTTTGGGAGAACATATCCCGTGCACCAGGTCAACTGGTGCAACGGATGCACCACTCACACCAGAGCCATTGGATACATATCGGAGGGATGGAAGTAGGCTGAAGCATGGATTGGTGGGACATTTGCAGAGAAGCCCTTATACTATGTGAAAAACATTCCGCACTCCACTCTTTCCTCTCAAATCATTAAGTCAGTGTTATTTATTTCTTTCTCAATGTTGAACGCACATCCGAATTTAGTTTTTCCTTGACTACCATTTTTGTTTTGACAAGATGTTTAAACAAGATCAATGTCGAATGTATATATTTTTTATTTTCTAACGTAACCGTAACATTTATATTTTTTGTCCCCGCAAAAAAACATTTTTATGTATTTCATTGAAACTTAGATGTACTTTATATGTTTTCAAACTATGCCTCTCCCTCCACAGGTTGATCCCATGTGCACATGCTTAAATTAAATTTCAAGTGAAGTTTAAGTTTTAGAATGTACAAAACTAATTGAACGACATATTCAACATTGATCTTGTTTCAAAGATCTCATGAGCCGTGAAGGCAAAGTTGACAATCAAAACAGATTCAAAAATCGGGCATTCGGTTCAAAGTATATAACCATTTTTTTGTATGGGCCAAAAAATTAAAAACATAAATTTATTGATGGAAGAATGTGGCGTGTAGTGTGGGTCAAATATAATAAACCATAAGGTTGCTTCTGTAAATATGGTATAGTCCAACGTATGGCAAAATCTGGCACGTTGCATTTTTATCTAATGGCCCAAAACCAATCGGTGCACCTGGTGCACAGATTTGGCCGGTGCACTGGATACGTTCTCGTGACTTTGGAGTGACTCTTTGTTGCATGTTGAGGGATAGTTATATGATCTAATTATGTTATTATTTTTGAGAGAACTTGCACTAGTGAAAGTATGAACCCTAGGCCTTGTTTCAACGCATTGCAATACCGTTTGTGCTCACTTTTATCATTAGTTACCTTGCTGTTTTTATATTTTCAGATTACAAAAACCTTTATCTACCATCCATATACCACTTGTATCACCATCTCTTCGCCGAACTAGTGCACCTATACAATTTACCATTGTATTGGGTGTGTTGGGGGCACAAGAGACTCTTTGTTATTTGGTTGCAGGGTTGCTTGAGAGAGACCATCTTCATCCTACACCTCCTACAGATTGATAAACCTTAGGTCATCCATTTGAGGGAAATTTGCTACTGTCCTACAAATCTCTGCACTTGGAGGCCCAACAACGTCTACAAGAAGAAGGTTGTGTAGTAGACATCAAGCTCTTTTATGGTGCCGTTGCCGGGGAGGTTAGCGCTTGAAGGTATATCTTTAGATCTTGCAATCAAATCTTTTTGTTTCTTGCTTTAACACTAGTTTAGTTTATAAAAAGAAACTAAAAAAATATGGAATTGAGTTTGCCTCATACGCTTCATCTTTTTAATATCTTTCGTAAGTATGATGGAAAGGAAAATTGTGCCAAGGTGTTATAAGAAGAATGTATTAAAATGTTTGGCTCTAAATATTTGAATGATGAGCATGATTGCAATGTTGTTAGTATGAATTCCTTGAATATCCATGATGCTAATGATATGCAAAGCCACAAGCTTGGGGAAGCTATGTTTGATGGAGATGATATTTTTTGTCCCCCAAGTTTTCATGAGCAAATTTATTATGATGAAAGCATGCCTCGTATTTATGATGATTATATTGATGAAAGTGGATTTGGAGAGGTCATGACTTTATTTGGTGATGAATCCACTATTTCGGAAGAGGTTCCAATTGATTATGAGAACAAAGTTGCTATCTATGATGATTATTGTGATGACTAGTATGCTATAAAGAATAATGATATCCATGAAACTTGTCATTGTGATTTTAATTTTCAATTGGATTATGCCTCACATGATAGTTATTTCGTTGAGTTTTCTCCCACTATTATTCATGAGAAGAATTTTGCTTATGTGGAGAGTAGTAAATTTTCTATGCTTGTAGATCATGAAAAGAATGCTTTATGTGATGGTTATATTGTTGAATTCATTCATGATGCTACTGAAAATTATTATGAGGGAGTAATATATGCTTGTAGGAATTGCAATAATATCAAGTTTCCTCTCTATGTGCTTAAAGTTTTGAAGTTATGCTTGTTTTGCCCTCCTATGCTAGTTGATTATTGTTCCCATAAGTTGTTTGCTCACAAAATCCCTATGCATAGGAAGTGGGTTTGTCGGGGGGTGCTGATCCACCAACACCTATGGGGACAGGGCCCCTTTCGGTTCGGTGGGAGGCGGAGAGCGCACAAAGAGCGGATCGAGGCAGTACACGCGGGAGATTTTACCCAGCTTCGGGCCGCACGGATGCGTAAAACCCTACTGTTGCTTGTTTGTGTGTATTGAATCTTTGCTCAGGAGCGATCGACTCTACCAGACTGAGCGTGGGAGTGTTTCTGGTGTCTCCAATGAGCCGAACTGGCCGAACCTCCTCTACGTTGCGCTTGGACCTCCTTTTATACTTTCAAGGGGTCACCGACAGGTGGCAACGTAGACTAGAAGGGTAAAAATGGAAAAGGATGCGGTAGGTGCAGCTACCGCTACTATGGATACAGTGCGCCCTACCTAACTCTGACGGCAGGGGACAAGGGCATTAAATGCCTGTCTGAGTCTCCTAAACAGTGTAAAAGGTGACCGTTAGGAGCGCCACCGTTTGCCACGATGGGATTCTCTTCATCTTCGCTTGCCACCACATACCCCTAGATGCACGGCCTCCTGCCACGTGTGCTTGGGAGAGTCCCAGAGCGACACGTTAGCAGGTGTGCTGGAGCGCGGGCACGAAGTGGGGGTTTCCCGCGGCAAGCTCCTTGCCGCGGCCGTCGTCTTGTCGCGTCCAGAAGCTTGTCGCTCGCCGGATCTTGCCGGGACGCAGGGCGCGTCGCGGCAAGCTTTTCTTGGTATGCCTTGAGTGGCCTTCCCGGCAAGCTCCTCTTGCCGGGGTCTTGTCTCTTCCCGGCAAGATCCTCTTGCCGGGGCCTTGGTTGGCCTTCCCGGCAAGTTCCTCATGCCGGGGCCTTGGCTCTTCCCGGCAAGATCCTCTTGCCGGGGCCTTGGTTGGCCCTCCCGGCAAGCTCCTCTTGCCGGGGCCTTGGTTTGAGTACTTTGTCCTTGAATGGTCTTCAAGGGAACCACGGAGGGTCTTGGCGGTCACCTGGCAAGCATTGCCGCGGGGTGCTGCAACTGCCCGTGCACAAGTTCGGGATACTAGGGTACCCCTACTCTAGTACACCGACAGGAGCCCCCGGGCCTGGGCCATGCACGGTCCCGAGCGCTGTTGGGCCAGGCCCAAAACAGTGCGGGCACGCGCGGCCTAGGTCACGCCGAATCTAACTCCGCTCCCACCGCGCACGCCCAGAACGGCACGCGTCAAACGCGGCGTCGTGGGAGAGATCGTGGGAGGTTGTTTATTTGGAAGGCTGAAACGTCCGCCCCGTCCCTCTTTATAAGCAGGGGAAACAGGGGCATTTCCTCCATCTTCGTCATTTGCTGTTGCAATCTCAGAAACCTCTGCCGCCTTCTTCCGCTTCCAAAGTCGAAAGAGAGCAGCGCTCCGCTCCCGTCGCCGTCGCCACCACCAGCGCCGTCGATCTCCCCCACCGCCTCCGCCATGCCTCCGAAGCCCGGGAAGGGGAAGGCCACGAAGGCCGCGGCCGCGAAAGCTGTGAAGTCGACCGAAGCGCAGCGGCTTGAGGCGTTGCGGAAGGAGCGGGCCACTTTCCCCCCCGAGCTCTCCGCGGAGGAGCTGAGGGAGTGGTATTATCTCTTCTGGTCGACCGAGACGCGGGCGCATCCGCGCACGAAGGTACTCTCCGCCGTCGCCTCGCAAGCAGCTCCAGTTGGCGGATATCCTTTCTTCGTCGTGTTCTTCTACTGCGGGCTCTGCCCGCCATTCTCTGATTTCTTTTGTGACGTCATGAACACCTATGGACTCCACCTCCTTGACTTCACCCCGAACGCCATTCTGACCATGGCAGTTTTCGCCCATCTATGCGAAAACTTTGTCGGAGTCCACCCCAACGTAGCTCTCTTCCGCCATTTCTTTATGCCTCGTGTCGAGAGAGGGGAACCTCTTGCCGGCGGGATCTCCTGGATCTCGCGGGCTGGCAAGAAGGAGACCTATCTGGAGGGGGAGCTCCGCAGCAAGTGGGACGAGTGGAGAGCTGATTGGTGCTGGGTTGTAGAAGAGAGCCCGCAGCCGTTCACCGCCCAGTGCCAAGCCCCAGCAGTGCGTGGCAATGACTGGAGCGCTCTGTCCGTGGACGACGACAAGCTGACGATCGCCACCACTCGGATCTTGCGTCTCAGGCTTGCCGGGCTGACTGTAGGAGCTGTCGGCGCAGATTTCCTTCGCCGGCGCATCGCCCCTCTGCAGGCGAGGGGGAGACCTGCCTGGGAATTTGGAGGCCCGGCAGATATCATGAGGTTGCGCCCAGGCCTCTACTTCAATTTCACCGTTATAGAGTTGGACGGGATACTCAAGGAGATATTCAAGCACGACCCACAACATCCCGAGTGGTTCAGGTTGCCGGCAGGCGTCGTTCCTCTGTGCAACAACTCCTCGCGCAACTGCATCTGCGTGATGATGCCGTTGTGTGACTCGCACGGGATCGCTCCAACTTGGCAAGAGCCCGCCGGCGACGTCGTGCAGCAGTTCTTCGACAGCCTAGTGGAGGTGGCGGTCAATGCTGACGAGAAGAAGCTCCTCACCCGCGACACCACTGAGCAAGAGATGGAGCGCATCGCCACCAGGGCGGAAGAGGCGGCGGCAGCCGCGGCCGCGGGTGAATTCGGGTTCACCGTGGAGGAAGCGGACGCGGCGTTGGCGATGAGTATTGCCGAACGGGAGCAGCCCGAAGAGGAAGAAGAGCTCGCCGCGCCCGATGCCGAGTCGAACGAGCCCGCTGAGGGTGCGAGCGGCCCGCCATCTCCAAGGAGCTTGCCGCGAGCAGGGCCCGCAGCGCAGCCAAGAAGGCGCCTCCGCAGGGTTGGCGACGTAGCAGGGCGGCAAGTGGGCCAACAGCCGCAGCGTCGCGCGGCGCGCTCTACTGCGGCAAGTACGGTTGCCGCGGGAGCGCCTCCTGCCGCAGCGACAACTGAAGCGGGGTCATCTCGGGCTGGCGTCGCAGCCCCCGCCAAGCGGCCAAGGGATCCCACCCCTCCACCTCGTCGTGCCGGAGGTGGGCCGAACTTCGACCTCTTCGCGCTCAGCTCCGACGAGGAAGAGGAAGAAGAGTAAGATTCCCTTGTTGTTCTTGTAGTTCTTCAACTTGCTGGTGTTATCTTGCATCTGATCTGACCCATCCTGGACTCTCCCTTTTCAGGACTCTGGCCCAGAGGGCGGCAAAGAGGGCCAAGGCTCAGGTGGTGGTCATCGAGGACGAGCCCACTACGACGACAGGAGGCGCGCGCGAGACCACCTTGCCAGATCCGGCCATCACTTCGCAGAGCAGCCCCCAGCACAGCCCCCAGCGTAAGCATATGGTTTACTTTCTGCTTCTGGGTGCGCGTGGTTGCTCTTTTCCTTTGTTGACATCTGATCACTGTTTTGTTTGTGCAGGAGCAGAACAGCTTGATCAGGAGGGCGTGGTGATCTCCTCCGACTCGTCGTCTGCTTCGACTACGCCGCCAAGGGCGGACTCCCCGGCAAGGGAGCGTCCTCCGGTAAGGGAGGAGCCTCCGGCAAGGGAGGAGTCTCCGGCAAGGGACAACGCTAACGATCCACCGGCGGTGGAGGTCACGACGGCAGATTCTAGCACAGGTAGCCCTTCTTGTCCGAAACTTTCCTTGTAGTCTTCTGCTGATTTCTCTTCTCGAACACTTGTTTGATTTCTCCTTCTTCTTTGGTCATCAGACCCACCCTCCATGGATCCGATGGAGACCGAGGCGGGCGGCAAGGAGGACGCGCTCGGCAACACTGATGATGCCGCGGCCATCGAAGAAGGAGCCGGCGCTGACGTGCCCGCCGGCGAAGAGGCCGCCAAGACTGCTGCCGAAGAAGCTGGCGGGGGATCTGGCGATCGCACTGATGGCCCTGAGGCCGCAGGAGCGCCAGGCGCTGCACCGACCGCTGATCCCTCCACCGCTGCCGCAGCGTCAGGCTCCGAGGAGCCCCAGCCCGGCGCCTATCTGAAGGCTGGCGAGGGCATCTTCATCAAGCTCCCCTGGACGTCGAGCTCCAGGGCGCCGGTGGAAGGAGAAGCTCTGGATGGGGAGGTGCTTGCCTCCGCCGGGTTGTTGATCGTCGACGCGCCGGGAAGCAGCAGCGGCGAGCCTGAGGAGGAGCGGCTGCTACGGAGGCTGCTGGCGCTCTATCGCGCCCGCCAGGTCAAGTTGGAGTCTCGGGAAGCGCTTGTCGCGAGGGCGAGCGTGGACATAGAGAAGCGCACGGAGGAGCTCCGGGGTCTTCGCCAAGAAACTCTCCGGGCCTTGGCGGAGGAGCGGGAGCAGCTTGCTGAGGAGCGGAAGGCCTTCCTCCTCGAGAAAGCTGAGGCCGAAGAGCAGCAGCGGCTCACCGGTGAGAAGCTGTACGGGCGAGAAGGCGAGCCGACTCAGTGGAAAGTGAACCTCGACAACCACGAAGAGGAGCTTGCCGCGCGCGAATGGGCACTTGGCAGGACGCTCCAAGAGGCAAAGGATGTGGCTGCGGCTGCCGAGGCCGCCAAGAAAGAATTGGAGGTAAAGGTAGCGTAGCTAGAAGCTGATCTGAAGGTTGGTGGCAAAGAGCTTGCCGCGCTCAAGCTAGAGCGCGAGAAGGACGCCCTTGCCCACGGTGAGCTGCAGGGCCGACTCGCCGAGAGGGGCAAGGAATTGAGCGCCGCCAAGGATTCCAACGCCGATCTGACGCTGAAGCTGGCCACCTTGACGGAGACGTTGGACAGTGCCAGGAAACGGGATGCAGACTTGAAGAAGGACATCGAGGCCAACGAGGCGCTGTTAGCGAGGGCCGCCGAAACCCAGAATCTTCTCAGAGATACTGTGGAGCTCTGGACGGAGGGCCTCGTGAACATTGCTGCAGTTATCGAAGAGGAGCTGGTGCAATTGGGGGTGGAAGGCTTTGGGCACTCCTCCGACGAGAACCTCCAACCCAGCGCCAAGCTCACTCTGTTCTTCAAAGGCGTGGCGGCGGCGCTCCAGCAACTCCGGGAACGGATCCCAAAGCAGTTGGCCGACGAGTCACGCTCGATTTGTGCCGGAGTTCTGGAGAAGGTGCTGGTGAAGGTGGCCTTCCGCAATCCAGGCCTCAACCTCACCAAGTCCTCAAGAAGCTGCCGGCGGACGCTGATCTTGACGCACTTAAGGCCCTCGTCGCACCCATTGTGGACAGGGTGAACGAGGTCAAAAGGGTTGACGGCGGTCGCGTAGATTAGGCCGTCCGTTTTCTTCTTTTCTTGTCGCTGCCAGTCATGCATGGGAACACTTTATTAGAGGCGCGACAAGTTATTTTTGTAATATAACTCTATCTTAGGCAGAAAATTGTTGTGTTACTTCCTTTACTCGACTCTTGGCTTTGTATGGTCCCGCCCTACGCTTTCTAGGGAAACTTGCCGGTGCAGGCACCCTTGCCGCGAGCGCCGAGTGCGGAACTTCAACAGCCTGCTGGCGGGGTCGCTACCGACAAGCAACCTTGTCGCAACTAGTTGCAGCTCACTTAAGTTGTTGAGCGGACTCGAAACAAGGTAAGGGCGCTAGCGGCTCACTTAAGTTGCTGAGCGGACTCGAAGCAAAGTAAGGGCGCTAGCAGCTCACTTAAGTTGTTGAGCGGACTCGAAACAAAGTAAGGGCGCAGCTAGCTGCGAATTGGTTCCTCCGCGCACATGTTTTCCATACAAAGCACGGTCGTTCAAGGAAAATAACTCAAAAACTAAAAAAAACTGATTGCTCAAGCTTTAGCAACTTAGCTTTTTTTGTCGTCTGCTTCTCGGCAAGGAGAAACCTTCTTGAACGGCCTGGTCCACACCATTCTCTTCTCCTTCCCCCCGGTAAACCTTGTGGGCGAGGGAACCTTCCTTCTTTTGAGAAAGAAACAGAGAAATAAAGTAATGATATGGAGCCTTGGGCTCGTTATTGCCTACCGGGGTCTAGTGCTGCACAAAGTGTCAGATAATATATGCGAAAAAGGATTATAGCATAAAAAACTGACAAGATGTGCGGGGCACATGAGCTTTACTGGTGCACGGGGTCTGCGCCCGGCTTTGTACAAAGGATTACATGCAACAGCGGCAAGACTTGTACAAAAGGTGGTTGCCGAAAAAGCTTCCGGCAACCGCGCCTTACGGGTAAAACTTACGAAGATGTTCAATGTTCCAAGAGTTGCTCACCGGAATGCCATCTTCGGTCTCAAGGCGGACAGCGCCGGGCCTAGTGACTCGTTTCACCCGATAAGGGCCTTCCCACTTCGGCGTCAACTTGTTGGAATTCTTGGCCGACTGAACGCGCCGAAGAACAAGGTCGCCTTCCTCAAGACTCCTGGCATTGACTCTGCGGCTATGGTAGCGGCGCAGAGCTTGCTGGTAGCGAGCGGCTCGCACAGCAGCCTGGAGACGGTCTTCCTCAAGGAGCAGCGCGTCATCTTGCCGCAGCTGCTCTTGCTCGAGCTCATCATAAGAGAGCACTCGAGGTGACCCGTATACGAGTTCCGTGGGGAGAACTGCCTCCGCTCCATAGACTAGAGCGAAGGGTGTCTGGCCGGTGGCTCGATTTGGCGTCGTCCTGATCGACCAAAGAACCACCGGCAGCTCCTCGATCCAGTTTCTTCCGCACTTGTGCAGTCTGTCAAAAGTTCTGGTCTTGAGGCCTCGCAGCACTTCAGCGTTTGCCCTCTCCGCTTGAACGTTACTTCTCGGATGAGCAACAGAAGCGAAGCAGACCTTGGCGCCAAGATCTTGGACGTACTGCATGAAGGTGCGGCTCGTAAATTGCGTGCTGTTGTCGGTGATGATCCTGTTCGGGATCCCGAAACGGCAAACAATCGACCTGAAGAACTTGACTGCTGACTGTGCTGTCACCTTCCTCACTGGTTCCACTTCCGGCCACTTTGTGAACTTGTCGATTGCAACGTACAAGAACTCAAAGCCCCCGACAGCTCGTGGGAAGGGGCCGAGGATGTCGAGCCCCCAGACCGAAAATGGCCAGGATAAAGGGATCGTCTGGAGAGCTTGAGCTAGCTGGTGTATCTGTTTGGAATGGAACTGGCACGCTTCACACTTGGTTACTTGTGCAGTTGCATCCTGGAGGGCTGTCGGCCAGAAGAAGCCTTGTCGGAATGCTTTGCCGACAAGTGCTCTTGCGCCAATGTGGTGACCACATATGCCTCCATGTATCTCTGCCAACAGCTGTTGTCCATCTTCCCGGCGAATGCACTTCAATTTCACACCATTGAGTCTTATTCTGTACAGTGTGCTGTCGACAAACTTGTACATACTTGACTGCCGGGCTACTTTTTCAGCTTCTTCTTGCTCTTCGAGAAGCTCTCCTGTCTGAAGGAAACGGACAATCTGCTGCGCCCATGCTGGAGCTTGCGGCTCGACAACAAGGACTAAAGGCATATTTGTTGCTGCGGGAACATCCGCTTCTACGGCAAGAACCTGCGGCTCTACCGGAGCGTGATATTCCCCGGCAAGCTTGCCAGAGCAGAACTTGTTGGGAGCGTTTGCTTCGACGGAACAAACCATAAGGTTTGCCGGAGCAGACTGCCCCTTAGCATCCTTGGTGTTGATCTTGGGGACTTTCTTGGCGGCGGCTTCGGGGAGCTCTGCCGGAAAGTAGTCACCGGAAACCAACTTCCTCTTTTTGCTTGGTCCAGTTGATGGTGTCACGGATGGTTGAGTCAGCTTGAGCACAAAAATCCCTGGTTCCACAGGTAACTTTAGTGCTGCGCACTTTGACAGGCCGTCAGCAATATCGTTCTGAGCTCGTGGAACGTGTTCCATTTGCAGGCCGTCAAAGTGTGCTTCTAGCTTTCTCACTTCATCAACATAAGCTTCCATCAATGGACTCTGGTAGTTCTTGTTCACTTGGCGGATGACAAGCTGTGAGTCACCCCTGATAATGAGCTTCTTGATCCCAAGGTCGGCTGCGATTCCGAGACCGGCAAGCAATCCTTCATACTCTGCAGTATTGTTGGTTGCTTGCTCTTTGGGAAAGTGCATCTGGACTACGTACTTGAGGTGCTCTCCGGTGGGTGCGATAAGCAGCACGCTAGCACCGGCGCCTTGCAGCGAGAAGGCACCATCAAAGTACATCAGCCACTCTTTGCTTGACTCCTTGACGGGGATGCTCGTCTCTGGAATTTCTTCATCTGGAGTTGGCGTCCACTCTGCTATGAACTCTGCCAATGCCCTGCTTTGGATTGTTGCAGTGCTCTCAAACTTGAGGCCAAAGCTTGACAGTTCCAAAGCCCACTCGACAATCCTGCCTGTTGCTTCTGGATTCTGCAGTATCCTCTTCAGCGGAAAGCGAGTGACGACTGTGATCTCGTGTGCCTGGAAGTAATGGCGCAGCTTTCTCGAGGCCATGAGAAGGCCGAAAAGCAATTTTTGCACACCAGAGTACCTCGACCTAGCCCCCTGGAGAAGGGAGCTGACAAAGTAAACTGGGCGCCGCACCATCTTCTTCTGCACGTCCTTGCACGTCTGTGCAGATCCATCTTTATCGGGACCAGAGCTTGCCGGACCAGAGCTTGCCGGACGAGAGCTTGCCGGAGAAGCCCCCTGCTTGTCGCTGGATTCACTTGCCGCGGTTGCTGGCTCATCGTCCGCCTCCCTCTCCGCTACTAACGCAGCACTAACCACTTGATTGGTTGCCGCTAGGTACATCAGCAACTTCTCTTGTGGCTTAGGTGCGACAAGTATTGGAGTGGAGGACAGGTACCTCTTCAAGTCCTGCAGCGCAGCCTCCGCTTCCGGAGTCCATTTCATTGGACCTGCCTTTTTCAATATTTTGAAAAACGGCAGGGCGCGCTCAGCAGACTTAGAGATAAACCTTCGCACATCCTTGACGCGCTTCGGTGCTTCAATCTGCTCGATGGCCTTAATCTTGTCGGGATTGGCTTCAATTCCCCGCTGAGACACAAAGAACCCGAGAAGAGATGTCGGGGGGTGCTGATCCACCAACACCTATGGGGACAAGGCCCCTTTCGGTTCGGTGGGAGGCGGAGAGCACACAAAGAGCGGATCGAGGCAGTACACGCGGGCGATTTTACCCAGCTTCGGGCCGCACGGATGCGTAAAACCCTACTGCTGCTTGTTTGTGTGTATTGAATCTTTGCTCAGGAGCGATCGACGCTACCAGACTGAGCGTGGGAGTGTTTCTGGTGTATCCAATGAGCCGAACTGGCCGAACCTCCTCTACGTTGCGCTTGGGCCTCCTTTTATACTTTCAAGGGGTCACCGACAGGTGGCAACGTAGACTAGAAGGGTAAAAATGGAAAAGGATGCGGTAGGTGCAGCTACCGCTACTGTGGATACAGTGCGCCCTACCTAACTCTGACGGCAGGGGACAAGGGCATTAAATGCCTGTGTGAGTCTCCTAAACTGTGTAAAAGGTGACCGTTAGGAGCGCCACGATGGGCTTCTCTTCATCTCCGCTTGCCACCACGTACCCCTAGCTGCACGGCCTCCTGCCACGTGTGCTTGGGAGAGTCCCAGAGCGACACGTTAGCAGGTGTGCTGGAGCGCGGGCACGAAGTGGGGGTTTCCCGCGGCAAGCTCCTTGCCGCGGCCGTCGTCTTGTCGCGTCCGGAAGCTTGTCACTCGCCGGATCTTGCCGGGACGCAGGGCGCATCGCGGCAAGCTTTTCTTGGTATGCCTTGAGTGGCCTTCCCGGCAAGCTCCTCTTGCCGGGGTCTTGTCTCTTCCCGGCAAGATCCTCTTGCCGGGGCCTTGGTTGGCCTTCCCGGCAAGTTCCTCATGCCGGGGCCTTGGCTCTTCCCGGCAAGATCCTCTTGCCGGGGCCTTGGTTGGCCCTCCCGGCAAGCTCCTCTTGTCGGGGCCTTGGTTTGAGTACTTTGTCCTTGAATGGTCTTCAAGGGACCACGGAGGGTCTTGGCGGTCACCCGGCAAGCCTTGCCGCGGGGTGCTGCAACTGCCCGTGCACGAGTTCGGGATACTAGGGTACCCCTACTCTAGTACACCGACAGGGTTAGACTTAAATGTGCTTGTCATATTCTTCATGATGCTCTCTTTATGTTACAATTCTTATCTTTTATGTGAGCATCATTGGAATCATCATGCCTAGCTAGGGGCGTCAAACGGTAGCGCTTGTTGGGAGGCAACCCAACTTTATTTTTGTTCCTTGATTTTTGTTACTTCTTATCAATAAATAATTTATCTAGACTTTGTTATTATTGAGTTTTTATGTTTTAATTAGTGTTTGTGCCAAGTAGAACCGTTGGGAAGACTTGAGGAAAGTCTTGTTGATCTTGCTGTAAAAAACAGAAACTTTAGCGCTCACGAGAATTGCTGCCATTTTTTATTGGAGAGTGCTATTTAGTTAATTATTTTTTCAGATGATTAATATATAAATTCCTCACGTCCAGAAATTTAGTTTAGAATTTTTGGGGTTCCAGAAGTATACGTTTGATCCATATTACTACAGACTATTCTGTTTTTGACAGATTCTGTTTTCTATGTGTTGTTTGCTTATTTTGATGAATCTATGAGTAGTATCGGAGGGTATGAACCATAGAGAAGTTGGAATACAGTAGATATTACACCAATATTAATTTAGAATGAGTTCACAACAGTACCTAAGTGGTGATTTATTTTCTTATACTTACGGAGCTTACGAGTTTTCTGTTAAGTTTTGTGTTGTGAAGTTTTCAAGTTTTGGGTAAAGATTTGATGGACTACGGAATAAGGAGTGGCAAGATCCTAAGCTTGGGGATGCCCAAGGCACCCCAATGTAATATTCAAGTACGACCAAAAGCCTAAGCTTGGGGATGCCCCGGAAGGCATCCCCTCTTTCGTCTTCGTTCATCGGTAACTTTACTTGGAGCTATATTTTTATTCACCACATGATATGTGTTTTGCTTGGAGCGTAAATTTGTTTTATTTTGTTTTGATTGCTGTTTGAATAAAGTATCAAGATCTGAAATTCTTAAATGTTAGAGAGTCTTCACATAGTTGCATAATTATTCGAGTACTTATTGATCTTCACTTACATCTTTCGGAGTAGTTTGTCATTTGCCCTAGTGTTTCACGTATATCTTTTGGAGCACGGTGGTGGTTTTATTCTATAGAAATAATTGATCTCTCATGCTCCACTTATATTATTTTGAGAGTCCTAAACAGCATGGTAATTTGCTTTGGTTATGAATTTAGTCCTAATATGATGGGCATCCAAGAGGGATATAATAAAAACTTTCATATAAAGTGCATTGAATACTATGAGAAGTTTGATACTTGATGATTGTTTTGAGATATGAGGATGGTAATATTAGAGTCATGCTAGTGAGTAGTTGTGAATTTGAGAGATACTTGTGTTAAAGTTTGTGATTCTCGTAGCATGCACGTATGGTGAACCGTTATGTGATGAAGTCAGAGCATGATTTATTTATTGATTGTCTTCCTTATGAGTGGCGGTCGGGGACGAGCGATGGTCTTTTCCTACCAATCTATCCACCTAGGAGCATGCGTGTAGTACTTTGTTTCGATAACTAATAGATTTTTGCAATAAGTATGTGAGTTCTTTATGACTAATGTTGAGTCCATGGATTATACGCACTCTCACCCTTCCACCATTGCTAGCCTCTCTAATACCGCGCACCTTTCGCCGGTATCATACACCCACCATATCCTTCCTCAAAACAGCCACCATACCTACCTATTATGGGATTTCCATAGCCATTCCAAGATATATTGCCATGCAACTTTCCACTGTTCCGTTATTATGACACACTTCATCATTGTCATATTGCTTTGCATGATCATGTAGTTGACATCGTATTTGTGGCAAAGCCACCGCTCATAATTCTTTCATACATGTCAGTCATGAGTCATTGCACATCCCAGTACACTGCCGGAGGCATTCATATAGAGTCATATCTTGTTCTAAGTATCGAGTTGTAATTCTTGAGTTGTAAAGTAAATAGAAGTGTGATGATCATCATTATTAGAGCATTGTCCCATGTGAGGAAAGGATGATGGAGACTATTATTCCCCCATAAGTCGGGATGATACTCCGGACTAAAAAAAAGAAAGGCAAAAAAAGAGAAGGCCCAAAAAAATGAGAGAAAAAGAGAGAAGGGGCAATGCTACTATCCTTTTTCGACACTTTCTTATACTAGTGGGAATCTTTCATTATAGAACTTGGCTTGTATATTCCAATGATGGGCTTCCTCAAAATGCCCTAGGTCTTCGTGAGCAAGCAAGTTAGATGCACACCCACTAGTTTCTTTTATTGAGCTTTCGTACACTTATAGCTCTAGTGCATCCGTTGCATGGCAATCCCTACTCACTCACATTGATATCTATTAATGGGCATCTCCATAGGCCGTTGATACGCCTAGTTGATGTGAGACTATCTTCTCCTTTTTGTCTTCTCCACAACCACCATTCTATTCCACCTATAGTGCTATATCCATGGCTCACGCTCATATATTGCGTGAAGATTGAAAAAGTTTGAGAACATCAAAAGTATGAAACAATTGCTTGGCTTGTCATTGGGGTTGTGCTTGATTTAAATATTTTGTGTGGTGAAGATGGAGCATAGCCAGACTATATGATTTTGTTGGGATAGCTTTCTTTGGCCATGTTATTTCAAGAAGACATAATTGCTTTGTTAGTATGCTTGAAGTATTATTATTTTTATGTCAATATTAAACTTTTGTCTTGAATCTTATGGATCTGAATATTCTTGGGACAATAAAGAGAATTGCATGGATAAATATGTTAGGTAGCATTCCACATCAAAAATTCCGTTTTTATCATTTACCTACTCGAGGACGAGCTGGAATTAAGCTTGGGGGTGTTGATACGTCTCCAATGTATCTATAATTTTTGATTCTTCCATGCTATTATATTATCAACCTTGGATGTTTTATATGAATTTATATGCTATTTTATATGATTTTTGAGACTAATCTATTAACCTAGATCCCAGTGCCAGTTTCGGTTTTTTCCTTGTTTTAGAGTATCGCAGAAAAGGAAAACCAAGCGGAGTCGAATTGACCTGAAACTTCATGGAACTTATTTTTGGACCAGAAGAAGACCACGAAGTATCGGAGATGGACCAGGAGAGTCCCGGGCTGCCCACGAGGGTGGGGGCGCGCCCCCTGCCTCGTGGACAGCCCGGAGGTCCACCGACGTACTTCTTCCTCCCATATATACCCATATACCCTAAAAACTTCGGGGAGCACAATAGATCGGGAGTTCCGCTGCCAGAAGCCTCAGTAGAAACCGAAAACCAATCTAGACCCGTTCCGGCACGCTGCCGGAGGGGGGAACCCCTCTCCGGTGGCCATCTTCATCATCCCGGTGCTCTCCATGACGAGGAGGGAGTAGTTCTCCCTCGGGGCTGAGGGTATGTACCGGTAGCTATGTGTGTGATCTCTCTCTCTCTCTCTCTCTCTCGTGTTCTTGAGGTGGTACGATCTTTATGTATGGCGAGATTTGCTATTATAGTTGGATCTTATGATGTTTATCCCCCTTTACTCTCGTAATGGATTGAGTTTTCCCTTTGAAGTTATCTTATCGGATTGAGTTTTTAAGGATTTGAGAACACTTGATGTATGTCTTGCATGGGATACCCGTGGTGACAATGGGGTATTCTATTGATCCACTTGATGTATGTTTTGGTGATCAACTTGCGGGTTCCGTGACCTTGGGAATCTATGCATAGGGGTTGGCACACATTTTCGTCTTGACTCTCCGGTAGAAACTTTGGGGCACTCTTGGAAGTACTTTTGTGTTGGCTGAATAGATGAATCTGAGATTGTGTGATGCATATCGTATAATCATACCGGATACATGAGGTGACATTAGAGTATCTAGGTGACATTAGGGTTTTGGTTGATTTGTGTCTTAAGGTGTTATTCTAGTACGAACTCTATGATAGATTGAATGGAAAGAATAGCTTCATGCTATTTTACTACGAACTCTTGAATAGATCGATCAGAAAGGATAACTTTGAGGTGGTTTTGTACCCTACCATAACCTCTTCGTTTGTTCTCCGCTATTAGTGACTTTGGAGTGAGTCTTTGTTGCATGTTGAGGGATAGTTATATGATCTAATTATGTTATTATTGTTGAGAGAACTTGCACTAGTGAAAGTATGAACCCTAGGCCTTGTTTCAACGCATTGCAATACCATTTGTTCTCACTTTTATCATTAGTTATCTTGCTGTTTTTATATTTTCAGAGTACAAAAACCTTTATCTACCATCCATATACCACTTGTATTACCATCTCTTCGCCGAACTAGTGCACCTATACAATTTACCATTGTATTGGGTGTGTTGGGGACACAAGAGACTCTTTGTTATTTGGTTGCAGGGTTGCTTGAGAGAGACCATCTTCATCCTACGCCTCCGACGGATTCATAAACCTTAGGTCATCCACTTGAGGGAAATTTGCTACTGTCCTACAAACCTCTGCACTTGGGGGCCCAACAACGTCTATAATAAGAAGGTTGTGTAGTAGGCATCAGTATCCTCCTTTGAACGATTCGAGTGGCTTGACTTGGCACATGTTCATGCATGTAGTTGAAACAAAATCAACATAGCCTCCACGATATTTATGTTCATGGTGAATTATATCCTACTCATGCTTGCATTCAGTGTTGATTAATTTTAATGCATGTTCATGACTGTTGTCGCTCTCTAGTTGGTCGCTTCCCAGTCTCTTTCTAGCCTTCACCTGTACTAAGCGGGAATACTGCTTGTGCATCCAATTCCATAAACCCCAAAGTTGTTCCATATGAGTCCACCATACCTTCCTATATGCGGTATCTACCTGCCGTTCCAAGTAAATTTGTATGTGCCAAACTCTAAACCTTCAAATAAAAATTCTGTTTTGTATGCTCGAATAGCTCATGTATCAACTAGGGCTATCTGTATCTTCCATGCTAGGCGGGTTATTCTCAAGAGGAGTGGACTCTGCTCCTCACTTACGAGAAAATGGCTGGTCACCGGGATGCCCAGTTCCATGCTCAAATCAAATCAAAATAACTGCAAACAAAACTCCCCCAGGATTGTTGTTAGTTGGAGGCACCCGTTGTTTCGGGCAAGCCATGGATTGATACTTGTTGGTGGTGGGGGAGTATAAACTTTACCATTCTGCTTAGGAACCGCCTATAATGTGTGTAGCATGGAAGACATCGAGATCTCTCGGTTGTTATGTTGACAATGAAAGTATACCGCTCAAAATATTATTCATCTCTATTTCAAAACCGAGGTCTGGCATCTCTGCAAATCCCTGCTTCCCTCTGTGAAGGGCGTATCCATTTACTTTTATGTTGAGTCATCACCCTCTTATTAAAAAACACCAGTTGTAGAGCACCGCTGTCATTTGCATGTATTATTATTAGTTTACATTGAGTATGACTGTGACTGGATCTCTTTTACCATGAATTACAATTTCCAGTCAGCCCTTGATCTTCAGGGGTACTCTGCATTTATGTTTTTTGCGGTCTCAGAAAGGGCTAGCGAGATACCATCTTGTTATATCATATTATGATTGTTTTGAGAAAGTGTTGTCATCCGAGATTTATTATTATTGCTCCCTAGTTGATTATGCCATTGATATGAGTAAACATGAGACCTAAATGTTATTGTGAATATGGTTAGTTCATAATCTTTGCTGAAAACTTGAATGTTGGCATTACATGTTTACAACAACAAGAGGAGTTTGTAAAAGTCTTTCTTTATCACTTTCAGTTTGTCAACTGAATTTCTTGAGGACAAGCAAAGGTTTTAGCTTGGGGGAGTTGATACGTCTCCAACGTATCTACTTTTCCAAACACTTTTGCCCTTGTTTTGGACTCTAACTGGCATGATTTGAATGGAACTAACCCAGACTGATGATGTTTTCAGCAGAATTGCCATGGTGTTATTATTGTGTAGAAATAAAAGTTCTTGGAATGACCTGAAAATCAACGGAGAATATTTTTGGAATATATAAAAAATACTAGCAAAAGAATCAAGGCCAAGGGGCCCACACCCTGTCCACGAGGGTGGGGGCGCGCCCCCTGCCTCGTGGGCTCCCTGGTGCTCCTCTGAACTCAACTCCAACTCTATATATTCGTGTTCGGGGAGAAAAAAGGAGAGAAGGAGTCATCACGTTTTACGATACAGAGCCTTCGCCAAGCCCTAATCTCTCTCAGGAGGGCTGATCTGGAGTCTGTTCGGGGCTCCGGAGAGGGGAATCCATTGCCATCGTCATCATCAACCTTCCTCCATCACCAATTTCATGATGCTCACCGCCGTGCGTGAGTAATTCCATCGTAGGCTTGCTGGACGGTGATGGGTTGCATGAGATTTATCATGTAATCGAGTTAGTTTTGTTAGGGTTTGATCCCTAGTATCCACTATGTTCTGAGATTGATGTTGCTATGACTTTGCTATGCTTAATGCTTGTCACTAGGGCCCGAGTGCTATGATTTCAGATTTGAACCTATTATGTTTTCATGAATATCTGTGAGTTCTTGATCCTATCTTGCAAGTCTATAGTCACCTATTATGTGTTATGACCCGTTAACCCCGAAGTGATAATAATCGGGATACTTACCGGTGACGACCGTGGTTTGAGGAGTTCATGTATTCACTAAGTCTTAATGCTTTGGTCCGGCAATCTATTAAAAGGAGGCCTTAATATCCCTTAGTTTCCAACAGGACCCCACTGCCACAGGAGGGTAGGACAAAAGATATCATGCAAGTTATTTTCCATAAGCACGTATGACTATATTCGGAATACATGCCCACATTACATTGATGAACTGGAGCTAGTTCTGTGTCACCCTATGTTATAACTATTGCATGAGGAATCACATCCGACATAATTATCCATCACTAATCCAATGCCTATGAGCTTTTCACATATTGTTCTTCGCTTATTTACTTTTCCGTTGCTACTGTTACAATCACTATAAAACCAAAGTTATTACTTTTGCTACCGTTACCGCTATTATCATATTATTTTGCTACTAAATACTTTGATGCAGATATTAAGTTTCCAGGTGTGGTTGAATTGACAACTCAGCTGCTAATACTTGAGAATATTCTTTGGCTCCCCTTGTGTCGAATCAATAAATTTGGGTTGAATACTCTACCCTCGAAAACTGTTGCGATCCCCTATACTAGTGGGTTATCAGGGGGCGCGCGGCCATCCCTAGGCCCTCTCCTCTCTCTCCCACAAGGCCCATGTTGGCCCATTAGTTCCCCCGAGGGTTCCGATAACCCCCCAGCACTCTGATAAATATCTGGTGACCCCCGGAACTCATCCGGTGTCCGAATATAGTCGTCCAATATATCAATCTTTATGTCCCGACCATTTCGAGACTCCTCGTCATGTCCATGATCATATCCGGGACTCCGAACTACCTTCGGTACATCAAAACACATAAACTCATAATACCGATCGTCACCGAACGTTAAGCGTGCGGACCCTATGGGTTCGAAAACTATGTAGACATGACCGAGACACGTCTCCAGTCAATAACCAATAGCGGAACTTGGATGCTCATATTGGCTCCTACATATTCTACGAAGATCTTTATCGGTCAAACCGCATAACAACATACGTTGTTCCCTTTGTCATCGGTATGTTACTTGCCCGAGATTCGATCGTCGGTATCTCAATACCTAGGTCAATCTCGTTACCGGAAAGTCTCTCTACTCGTTCCGTAGTGCTACATCCCGTAACTAACTCATTAGATACATTGCTTGCAAGGCTTATATTGATGTGCATTACCGAGAGGGCCCAGAGATACCTCTCCGACAATCGGACTGACAAATCCTAATCTCGATCTATGCCAACTCAACAAACACCATCGGAGACACCTATAGAGCACCTTTATAATTACCCAGTTACGTTGTGATGTTTGGTAGCACACAGAGTGTTCCTCCGGCACTACTAGGAAAAGGCCTACTAATGGCGCACTGGTTTTGCCTACTAATGGCGCATTACCAGTGCGCCATTAGTAGCACGCCACTAGTATATCTTACTAATGGCGCACCACATGTGCACCGTTAGTATTTGGTATACTAATGGCGCACCAACTAGTGCGCCATTAGTATGTAACAGCATGTGCCATTAGTGTGCCTCCCGGGGGGGCATACGTAAGCATGGCTTTGTCATACTAATGGCGCATTCTCTGTTGATGCGCCATTAGTATCCTTTGGCATACTAATGGCGCACCTGGTGGTGATGCGCCATTAGTATGAATATTTGTTTTTTTTCCTTTTCTGATTTTTGCACAGGTTACAAAATATATTATTAGACAGAATATAAAATATATTATTAGACAGAATATAGACATCAGCACACAGCAACATCAGATTCATCGAATACAATAGAAGATTAGTCTCCGAATACAATTCATCATATTAGTCTCCGAATTCAAAAGACCGAACAAAGATAAAACATTACAAGTCTCAAGACCGCGAGTATCAAGTTTGTCGGAAGTAATACTAATCCTAACAAGTCCTACTAATCATCATCATACAACTTCTACTCGTTATTCATAACAAGTCATACGATCATCATCTTGATAGTCTTTGAACCAACCCTACTTAATTGTTCTTAGCACATGATCATCAGTATTAGGCAGGACCTAAATACCCTATTTAAGCTAAAATAGCATAAAACAATATAGACCCTGACTCTCCATTATGGAGAATGGAGAACATCCTGTCTCCAATTCTTGCGCTTCGCTTCCTTTTGCTTCCAAGAAGCTCCTTACGACTGTCCATACATTTTTCCATCCTTTGATTTTCATGTCTCCACTTCTTTTAAAAATCTCGTATGGACAGTTGAGATTCGTAGGACGACCTGGCTGTATGTTCAAAACATTAACACTACCTTTCAGATACATCATATGAGGCACACAATTCTCTGGGATTATCTGTTGAAAAACATAGTAATAACTTCATAGTTAGCAATGATGTACTAGTTTTAGAAGTATGCAAAAGATGCACGGATGTCGTAATAGTAAAAATCTTACTAGGGTATCTCCATGGTAGTTACCGTAGTTGAACACATGCACTAGTGGCACGTATTTACCATAATGTTGAGGAGTTCGATTGTAGATATTGTAATTCTCAATGTCGGTACAAAATCCGACCAAATGATTTTTCTCCTTGTAAGTTGTTAATTCGAAGCCATCAGTGTAGTGGGTTTTGTCTACCATCTCCGCACATTCTTTGAACAATAAAAATAAGCTGTCAATGGAAATAAGCTGTCAACTATTTTGAAATAAACAATATAAATTAGCTAATAACTATGTTTGAGAAACTCACATAGCGATAGAACTGGAGGCGTATCAACAAGGACCCAAATGTCCATATTGTCTTGGTTGATGTCAGGATTACCAAGATCCATGGTGATAAGAATACCCTCATCAAAACCATACATCTTGCAAAATGCTTCCCAATTTTTGCAACCAAAATGGCTTACGCTCTCAAAATTATATAGATTTACTTCAAAGTCCACATTGTGATGAGTCCTTAGGTGAATTTTCTTTGTTTTAGAAATTTCATGGTCTTCAAAATCCATCCTCTCCAACACATAGTGTCTTGCATGGCATGGGATAAGCTATACTCGAATTGTAAAAGATGAAAATTACACGTTGAAATAGTTGAAGTCATGCTTAATTATGAAATAACACTTGTCGTCGTTGTGTACCGTTTCAACTTCGAAGGTCTCCTCGAGCTTAATGCTAAAGCGGCGATCATCGTCTAGGTGAGGCATGTCGCACAGACCTCGATCGTCGTGGCACCAGTCGCACTCCGCCGGGAGACTTTCGTCGTCCGATGATGATGACGACATATCCTGGGATAGCTCCCAGAATTGCTTGCCACCCGAACCACCGGCCTCATCGTTGTGGGCCATGTTTCTCTCTAAATAGGAAAAAAGTTTGGTCAAAAAGTTGGTTATTGTCAAGGAACAAGATCATGGTCTCATCATTTAGGGTTTGTCGACACCGAGGCACCCTAAAAGCCTAAGCTTTCATCATTTAGGGTTTGTTGACGCCGAGGCACCCTAAAAGCCTAAGCGTACATCATTTAGGTTCTCATCGACACCGAGGCATCCGGGGCAGCCAAGTTAAGTTTTCATCATTTAGGGTTTATCGATGCCGAGGCACCCTAGGTTGGGCCTAATCACTTAGCACTAATCACTTGGCTCTATTTCCACCTAGGTCAACGCCGAAGCACCCTAAAAGCCTAAGCTTTCATCATTTAGGTTTTTATCGACACCGAGGCACCCTAAAAGCCAAGGTTTAATCATTTAGGGTTTGTCGACGCTGAGGCACCCTAAAAGCCTAGGCTTTCATCATTTAGGGCCGGGGTATATTAGTACTTAATCAAGTAGCAGATGGTCTAACTAAGGGTTTTGGAGTCAAGGAACATAATTTAGCTTGTAACAAAAGATGGGAATGATATCTATCTATCACCAATCTTGACTGGGAGTGTTGGGCTGAGCATAACAGGGTGATAATGAAGCATTAGTAGATTGCATCTTACATGTCCAGCTCTACTTTCTCGTGGCTTTTTGTCCCACTGATTGGATATATATTGCATGTACACAGAATATCTCAGATAGAGGAATGCAGCTAGTTTCCAATAATTGCCAAGGAACAATTTTGGAAATCTACAGATTAAGTACTAAGATACCCCGGCCCATGCATTAGTCGCAAGTACCCCATATGCCCTATTTTTAGCAAAGTCATGCTAAAATTCACGGAAAATTTCAGCATGACCTTTGCTGAAAATAGGACATATGGAGTACCCGAATTTGCCGGAACGGAAGTTAATCGACATTCTGGCAAACTCAAGGGCCTCTTGGGGTACCTGCAAAATCATTGAGCAGGAAGCCCCCAACAGCACCCGAAGTATATGTAACAAAAAACAGGTGACAAAACTTGCACACCCCTCTCCGCTTAACGAGGCATGGAAATAGTGCCAGGATAGCAACCAAACACTGTCCAGGCACAGTTTAGGGAGGCTCCAAGCCAGACACGATTCAGTGTGGACATTATCCAAACAGACCCTAAATGACTGGGGATACTTGTAAAAACTTAGTTTAGCTCCTTTCACACATAGATAAGCAGTTGGGAAAAAGACACAATTTCATGTAAGAACTTGAAAAAGAAACTACGCCATATGTACTTCAAGACTTCAAGTATATAGCCATAAAAAATAGTTCATGCATGTATGAGCCGTGGATCGTGCTGTTTGCGAAAAGAGTAAACCCATAGGGGGCAACTTACCTGTTATTTCAGGCTAATTGTATTAAAATTTCAAGCAACTACAATGAGACATGTAAAAAAGGTGCTATCTCTCTCTTGCAAAAAAGTGAAGTTCCTTTAAAGTTTCAAATTTGCACTTGCATTGCATTTAAACATGCCCATTGGTTGTGGGTGAACCATTCAGAACAATCAGCCATGGCAATGTCACATTTCAGCACCAAAGTGGCTTGCACTTCTTTTTAGTTGAACTTTTTTTAATAGACAAACAACCAAATGCTCAGAACTACTACTACTACCACTAGATCATTTTCCTCTAGAACAGAACCAAACATTTTTTAATATAAAAATACGCAGTTCAAAGATTTTGGCACAAGAAGTCCAGTTCATGTTGTACCAACAGTGCTTGAAGATCGAAGTTGTAGTTGTGAGCACTTGCAGATTCTTCAGCAGTTAAGCCACGGTAAAATGAATCCTACAAAACTAAAGGCCATACTGAAAATCAAGCATGATTCTACTGCAGGATCCCTAGCAAGCTCGTAACGCAAAGCATTTCCTATCGCAGAAGAGGAGTACTGGGGGAAGGATGCGCGTACACTTGAGGGAGGCGGTGTACTGGGGGAAGCAGGAGGAGTCGGTGATCCGGGCCGCGCTGGGGTAGGGCCGGAGTTGAGGTGGAGCGGAGACCGGAGTTGAGGTGGAGCTCGAACGAATCCTCCAAGACGGCGTAGCAGAGCTTGGCGCAACTCCTAGGCAAGACGACGGAGCACAGGGTGGTCGGTGGCCGCGGTGGCCGCGCTAGGGGAGGCGGGGGCCGCGGAGGGTTCGGCCGGCTGGGCGCGCCGTGGCGGAGGGCCGGCAGCGGCGGTAGGGGCAGCACAAGACCATAGTGGCGGCGGCGTCGCCGACGGCGTGCAGGCACGGTGGACGGAGGGGGCGGAGCAAGGGGGCAGCGGCGTAGGGTTGGGGTCGAGTGCGGGATCTGGCGAGGGAGGGAGGAAGGCCACAGTGCGAGGGGAATAGGTGGAGTGGGGGAGGGTTAGCAATGGCGCACCTCCCCCTAGTGCGCCATAAGTATGACGACTCTAATGGCGCACCTCCCCCTGGTGCGCCATTAGAATTTTGTTTCAATTACTAGCCCGACTGGTCAGGTTATATTCTACCTAACCCTATCTTCATCAGAACACGCCCACTAGCCCGATTGGTCAGCACGCAGCACACACACTAGGATGTCCTGGGTTCGATTCCCAGGCTCCCCAATTTTTGTTTTTATGCATTTAAAATGCTGTTTGATATTTATTTGTTTTTAAATATGTTCAAACTTGTTTAAATCATGACAGTAATATTTTTTTATAAAAACAGTAATAATTTTTTAAAAAATATCATCAAATTTGTTATTTGAAAATATTTATGAATATGAAAAAATATCATCAAATTTATTATTTGAAAATATCATCAAAATTTTTATTTGAAAATATAATCAAATTTTTTTTTTTGCAATTTTAGTTGCATTCATTTGTGACGATGGAGCGGACCGGGGAGGGTGCTGGAGAGAGGGTGCGGTGGGTCGTCGGC
>NC_041392.1:219322678-219338783 GCF_002162155.2 Triticum dicoccoides | reverse complement strand
CGGCAGCCGGTGGAGCGGGGGAGATGGTGCGGGGGGTGCTCGGCGGCGAGGGGGACCGGATCTGGCGAGGTGGGATAGCGAACGAGATGGAGGGGGATCGAGATCGAGTGTCCATGAAATTTAAAAAAGTAAAAAATATAAATATATATACTAATGGCGCACCGGGTAATAGTGCGCCGTTACTAGTTTAAACTAGTAATGGCGCACTGTGAAACGGTGCGCCATTAGTAGTTTTGCAAAAAAAAGAATAAGAAATTTTTTTACAGTAATGGCGCACTCTCTGCCTGGTGCGCCATTACTAGTTAGAACTAGTAATGGCGCATTGTCGACCTGATGCGCCATTAGTATGTATGGAAAAATGGAAAAAAATACTAGTGGCGCACCCTGTTTCCGGTGCGCCATTAGTGTCTTCCACACTAATGGCGCATCACCAACATGTGCGCCATTAGTATATAGTAGTGGCGCACTGATTCCCTGGTGCGCCATTAGTATCAATCCTATCTATAGCCCTTTTCCTAGTAGTGCGGTATTCGGGAGTTGCATGATCTCATAGTCATAGGAACATGTATAAGTTATGGAGAAATCAATAGCAACAAACTAAACGATCATTGTGCTAAGCTAACGGATGGGTCGTCAATCACATCATTCTCTAATGATGTGATCCCGTTAATCAAATGACAACTCATGTCTATGGTTAGGAAACATAACCATCATTGATTCAACGAGCTAGTCAAGTAGAGGCAAACTAGTGACACTCTGTTTGTCTATGTATTCACACATGTACTTAGTTTCTGCTTAATATAATTCTAGCATGAATAATAAACATTTATCATGATATAAGGAAATATAAATAACAACTTTATTATTGCCTCTAAGGCATATTTCTTTTAGTCTCCCACTTGCACTAGAGTCAATAATCTAGTTCACATCGTCATGTGGTTTAACACCAATAGTTCATATATTTATGTGATTAGTTCACATCTCCATGTGACTAACACCCAAAGGGTTTACTAGAGTCAATAATCTAGTTCACATTGCTATGTGATTAACACCCAAAGAGTGATCATGTTTTGCTTGTGAGAGAAATTTAGTCAACGGGCCTGCCACATTCAGAGCCGTATGCATTTTCCAAATTTTCTATATCTACAATTCTTTGCACGGAGATACTCTAGATAATTGCTCCCACTTTCAATATGTATCTAGATCGAGACTTAGAGTCATCCAAATCAGTGTCAAAGCTTGCATCGACGTAACTCTTTATAACGAACTCTTTGTCACCTACATATCCGAGAAACATTTCCTTATTGCACTAAGGATATTTTGACCGCTATCCAGTGATCCAATCCTAGATCACTATTGTATCCTCTTGCCAAACTCTTGGTGAGGTACACAATAGGTATGGTACACAGCATATCATACTTTATAGAACCTATGGCCGAGGCATAGGAAATGACTTTTCATTCTCTTTCTATTTTCTACCGTGGTCGGGTTTTGAGTATTTACTCAACTTCACACCTTGCAACACAGGCAAGAACTCCTTATTTGACTTTTCCATTTTGAAGTATTTCAAAACCTTGTCAAGGTATGTACTCATTGAAAATATATCAAGCGTCTTGATCTATCTCTATAGATCTTGATGCTCAATATGTAAGTAGCTTCACCGAGGTATTTCTTTGAAAAACTCCTTTCAAACACTCCTTTATGCTTTCCATAAAATTCTACATTATTTCCGATCAACAATATGTCATTCACATATACTTATCAGAAATGTTGTAGTGCTCCCACTCACTTTCTTGTAAATACAGGCTTCACCGCAAGTCTGTATAAAACCATATGCTTTGATCACTTTATCAAAGCATATATTCCAACTCCTGAGATGCTTGCACCAGTCCATAGATGGATCGCTGGAGCTTGCGCACTTTGTTAGCACCTTTAGGATTGACAAAACCTTCTGGTTTCATCATATACAACTCTTCTTTAAGAAATCCATTGAGGAATGCAGTTTTGACATCTATTTGCCAGATTTCATAAAATGCGGCAACTGCTAACATGATTCGGACAGACTTTTAAGCAACGATACGAGTGAGAAAATCTCATCGCGGTCAACACCTTGAACTTGTCGAAAACCTTTTGCGACAATTCAATCTTTGTAGATAGTAACACTACTATCAGCATCCGCCTTCCTCTTGAAGATCCATCTAATCTTAATGGCTCGCCGATCATCGGGCAAGTCAATCAAAGTCCACACTTTGTTCTCATACATGGATCCCATCTAAGATTTCATGGCCTCAAGCCATTTCACGGAATCTGGGCTCATCATCGCTTCCTCATAGTTCGTAGGTTCATCATGGTCTAGTAACATGATTTCTAGAACAGGATTACCGTGACACTTTGGTGCGTAATGTATTCTGGTTGACCTACGAGGTTCGGTAGTGACTTGATCTGAAGTTTCATGATCATCATCATTAACTTCCTCACTAATCGGTGAAGGCATCACTGGAACTGATTTCTGTGATGAACTACTTTCCAATTCGGGAGAAGGTACACTTACCTTATCAAGTTCTACTTTCCTCCCACTCACTTCTTTCGAGAGAAACTTCTTCTCTAGAAAGGATCCACTCTTAGCAACGAATATCTTTCCTTTCGGATCTGTGATAGAAGGTGTACCCAATAGTTTTCTTTGGGTATCCTATGAAGACACATTTCTCCTATTTTGGGTTCAAGCTTATCAGATTGAAACTTTTTCACATATGCATCATAGCCCCAAACTTTAAGAACCGATAGCTTAGGTTTCTTGATAAACCATAGTTCATATGGCGTCATCTCAACGGATTTAGATGGTGCCCTATTTAACGTGAATGCAGCTGTCTCTAATGCATAACCCCAGAACGATAGTGATAAATCGGTAAGAGACATCCTAGGTTGCACTATATCCAATAAAGTACGGTTATGACATTCAGACACACCATTATTCTATGGTGTTCCAGGTGGCATGAATTTGTGAAACTATTCCACATTGTTTTTAGTTGAAGACCAAACTCGTAACTCAAATATTAGTCTCCGTGATTAGATCGTAGAGACTTTATTTTCTTGTTACGATGATTTTCCATTTCACTATGAAATTCTTTGAACTTTTCAAATGTTTCAGACTTATGTTTCATCAAGTAGATATACTCATATCTGCTCAAATCATTTGTGAAGGTCAGAAAATAACGATAGCCGCCGTGAGCCTCAACACTCATCGGACATCATACATCAGTATGTATTATTTTCAATAAGTTAGTTGCTCGCTCCATTGTCCCGGAAAACTGAGTCTTAGTCATCTTGCCCATGAGGCATGGTTCACAAGTATTAAGTGATTCATAATCAAGTGATTCCAAAAGCCCATCAGCATGGAGTTTCTTGATGCGCTTTACACCAATATGACCTAAACGGCAGTGCCACAAATAACTTCCACTATCATTATTAACTTTGCATATTCTGGCTTCAAAATTATGAATATGTGTATCGCTACGATCGAGATTCAATAAACCATTTATTTTGAGTGTATGACCATAGAAGGTTTTATTCATGTAAATAGAACAAACAATTATTCTTTGAATTAAATGAATAACAATATTGCAATAAACATGATCCAATCATATTCATGCTCAACGCGAACACCAAATAACATTTATTTTAGGTTCAACACTAATCCCGAAGGTAAAGGGAATCAACCTTGCAATCACTTCCAACTCACATCATCACCTCGCCCTTAACTAGTCTCTATTTATTTTGCAACTTCCGTTTCGAGTTACTACTCTTAGTAACTGAACCAGTATTAAATACGGAGGTGTTGTTATAAACACTAGTAAAGTACACATCAATAACATGTATATCAAATATATTGTTTTGTTCACTTTGCCATCCTTCTTATCCTCCAAGTATCCAGGGCAGTTCCACTTCTATTGACCATTACCTTTGCAGTAGAAGCACTCAGTTCCAGGCTTGGGTCTAGCTTTGAGCTTCTTCATCGGAGTGGCAACTTGCTTGCCTTTCTTCTTTGATGTTCCCTTTCTTTCCCTTTCCCTTTTACTTGAAACTAGTGGTCTTGTTAACCATCAACACTTGATGCTTTTCTTGATTTCTACCTTCGCCGATTTTAGCATCGTGAAGAGCTTGGGAATTGTTTTCGTTATCCCTTGCATATTATAGTTCATCACGAAGTTCTAGTAACTTGGTGATAGTGACTAGAGAACTTTGTCAATCACTATCTTATCGGGAAGATTAACTCCCACTTGATTCAAGTGACTGTAGTACTCAGAAATTCTGAGCACATGCTCACTCGTTGAGCTATTCTCCTCCATCTTGTAGGCAAAGTACTGTCAAAGGTCTCATACCTCTTGACACGGGCATGAGTATGAGATACCAATTTCAACTCTCGGAACATCTTATCTGCTCCATGGCGTTCAAAACATTTTTGAAGTTCCGGTTCTAAGCCTTAAAGCATGGTGCACTAAACTAGCAAGTGGTCATCATACCAAGCTTGTCAAACGTTCATAACGTCTGCATCTGCTCCTACAATAGGTCTGTCACCTAGTGGTGCATCAAGGACATAATTCTTCTGTGCAGCAATGAGGATAATCCTCAGATCATGGACCTAGTCCGCATCATAGCTACTTTCATCTTTCAACTTATTTTTCTCTAGGAAAATGTCAAAAAATAAACGGGGGCTACATCGCAAGCTATTGATCTACAACATAGATTTGCAAATACTATCAGGACTAAGTTCATGATAAATCATATTACTTAAGAACTCCCACTTAGATAGACATCCCTCTAGTCATCTAAATGATCACATGATCCAAATCAACTAAAGCATGTCCGATCATCACGTGAGATGGAGTAGTTTTCAATGGTGAACATCACTATGTTGATCATATCTACTATATGATTCACGCTCGACCTTTCGGTCTGCAGTGTTTCAAGGCCATATCTGCATATGCTAGGCTCGTCAAGTTTAACCCAAGTATTCCGCGTGTGCAAAACTGGCTTGCACCCATTGTATGTGAACGTAGAGCTTATCACACCCGATCATCACGTGGTGTCTTGGCACAACGAACTATCGCAACAGTGCATACTCAGGGAGAACACTTATACCTTGAAATTTAGTGAGAGATCATCTTATAATGCTACCGCTGAACTAAGAAAAATAAGATGCATAAAGGATAAACATCATGCAATCAAAATATGTGACATGATATGGCCATGATCATCTTGTGCCTTTGATCTCCATCTCCAAAGTACCGTCATGATCTCTATCGTCACCGGCATGACACCATGATCTCCATCATATTGATCTCTATCAACGTGTCGTCACATGGTCGTCTCGCCAACTATTTCTCTTGCAACTATTTCTATCGCATAGCGATAAAGTAAAGCAATTATTTGGTGCTTGCATCTTATGCAATAAAGAGACAACCATAAGGCTTCTGCCAGTTGCTGATAACTTCAACAAAACATGATCATCTCATAAAAAAATTTATATCTCATCACGTCTTGACTATATCACATCACAACATGCCCTGCAAAAACAAGTTAGACGTCCTCTACTTTGTTGTTGCAAGTTTTACGTGGCTGCTACGGGCTGAGCAAGAACCGTTCTTACCTACGCATCAAAAACCACAACGCGGTATAGTGATTGCTTTTTGATCTTCAGAAAGAACCCTGTTCATTGAATCTGATTCAACTAAAGTTGGAGAAACTGACACCCACCAGCCACCTGTGTGCAAAGCACGTCGGTAGAACTAGTCTCGCGTAAGTGTACACGTAATGTCGGTCTGGGCCGCTTCATCCAACAATACCGCTGAGTCAAGAAACAACTAGTGACGGCAAGCAATATGTATATACCCACTCCCACAACTCCTTTGTGGTCTACTCGTGCATATAACATCTACGCATAAACCTGGCTCGGATGCCACTGTTGGGGAACGCAGTAATTTCAAAAAAATTCCTATGCACACGCAAGATCATGGTGATGCATAGTAACAAGAGGGAAGAGTGTTGTCTACGTACCCTCGTAGACCGTAAGCGGAAGCGTTATGACAACGCGGTTGATGTAGTCGTACGTCTTCACGATCGACCGATCCTAGCACCGAAGGTACAACACCTCCGTGATCTGCACACGTTCGGCTCGGTGACTTCCCACGAACTCACGATCCGGTAGAGCTTCGAGGGAGAGCTTTGTCAGCATGATGGCATGATGACGGTGATGATGATGCTACCGGAACAGGGCTTCACCTAAGCACCGCTACGATATGACCGAGGTGGATTATGGTGGAGGGGGGCACCACACACGGCCGAAAACAATCAACTTGTGTGTTCTAGGGTGCCCCCTTGCCCCCGTATATAAAGGAGCAAGGGGGGAGGCCGGCCGGCCTTGGGGCACGCCAAGGAGAGGGGGAGTCCTCCTCCTAGTAGGAGTAGGACTCCCCTTTTCCTATTCCAACTAGGAAGGGGGGAGGAAGGAGAGGGAGAGAAGAAGGAAAGAGGGGGTGCCGCCCCCTCCTTTTCCAATTCGGACTCCCAAGGGGGGGGGGGCAGCCCTAGCCCCTCTCAGCTCTCTCCCACAAGGCCCATGTTGGCCCATTAGTCCCACCCGGGGTTCCGATAACCCCCGGGCACTCCAATAAATATCTAGTGACCCCCGGAACTCATCCGGTGTCCGAATATAGTCGTCCAATATATCAATCTTTATGTCTCGACCATTTCGAGACTCCTCGTCATGTCCGTGATCATATCCAGGACTTTGAACGACCTTCGATACATCAAAACACTTAAACTCATAATACAGATCGTCACCAAACATTAAGCGTGCGGATCCTACGGGTTCGAGAACTATGTAGACATGACCGAGACACGTCTCCGGTTAATAACCAATAGCGGAACCTGGATGCTCATATTGGCTCCTACCTATTCTACGAAGATCTTTATCGGTCAAACCGCATAACAACATACATTGTTCCCTTTGTCATTTGTATGTTACTTTCCCGAGATTCGATCGTCGGTATCTCAATACCTAGGTCAATCTCGTTACCGGCAAGTCTCTCTACTCGTTCTGTAGTGCTACATCCTGTAACTAACTCATTAGGTACATTGCTTGCAAGGCTTATATTGATGTGCATTACCGAGAGGGCCCAGAGATACCTCTCCGACAATTGGAGTGACAAATCCTAATCTCAATCTATGCCAACTCAACAAACACCATCGGAGACACATGTAGAGCACCTTTATAATCACACAGTTACGTTGTGACGTTTGGTAGCACACAAAGTGTTCCTCCGGTATTCTGGAGTTGCATGATCTCATAGTTATAGGAACATGTATAAGTGATGGAGAAAGCAATAGCAACAAACTAAACGATCATCGTGCTAAGTGAACGGATGGGTCAAGTCAATCACATCATTCTCTAATGATGTGATCCCATTAATCAAATGACAACTCATGTCTATGGTTAGGAAACATAACCATCATTGATTCAACGAGCTAGTCAAGTAGAGGCAAACTAGTGACACTCTGTTTGTCTATGTATTCACACATGTATGAAGTTTCCGGTTAATACAATTCTAGATTGAATAATAAACATTTATCATGATATAAGGAAATATAAATAACAACTTTATTATTGCCTCTAGGGCATATTTCCTTCAATGATGGCCATATCATATCACTTATTTTGATTGCATGCGATGTTTATCCTTTATGCATCTTATTTTGCTTAGTACAGTGATAGCATTATAAGATGATCTCTCACTAAATTTCAAGGTATAAGTGTTCTGCCTGAGTATGCACCGTTGCTATAGTTCGTCGTGCCGAGACACCATGTGATGATGGAGTGTGATAAGCTCTATGTTCACATACAACGGGTGCAAGCCAGTTTTTGCACACGCAGAATACTCAGGTTAAACTTGATGAGCCTAGAAAATGAAGATATGGCCTTGGAACACTAAGACCGAAAGGTCGAACGTGAATCATATAGTAGATATGATCAACATAGAGATGTTCACCATTGAAAACTACTCCTTCTCACGTGATGATCGGACATTGTTTAGTTGATATGGATCATGTGATCATTTAGATGACCAGCGGGATGTCTATCTAAGTGGGAGTTCTTAAGTAATATGATTAATTGAACATTAATTTATCATGAGCTTAGTCCTGAAAGTATTTGCAAATTATGTTGTAGATCAATAGCTCATAGTCAGCTCCCCATTTATTTTTTAATATGTTCCTAGAGAAAAATAAGTTGAAAGATGATAATAGCAATGATGCAGACTAGATCCGTGATCTGAGGATTATCCTCATTGCTGCACAGAAGAATTATGTCCTTGATGCACCACTAGGTGATAGACCTATTGCAGGAGCAGATGCAGACATTATGAACGTTTGGCAAGCTCGGTATGATGACTACTTGATAGTTTAGTGTGCCATGCTTTACATCTTAGAACCGGGACTTCAAAAACGTTGTGTACGCCATGGAGCATATAAGATGTTCCAAGAGCTGAAATTGGTATTTCAGACTCATGCCCGAGTCGACAGGTATGAGACCTCTGAAAAGTACTTTGCCTACAAGATGGAGGAGAATAGCTCAACTAGTGAGCATGTGCTCAGAATGTCTGAGTACTACAATCGCTTGAATCAAGTGGGAGTTAATCTTCCAGAAAAGATAGTGATTGAAAGAGTTCTCTAGTCACTATCGCCAAATTAATGGAACTTCGTGATGAACTATAATATGCAAGGGATGACGAAAACGATTCCCGAGCTCTTCGTGATGCTGAAATCAACAAAGGTAGAAATCAAGAAAAGCATAAAATGTTGATGGTTGACAAGACCACTAGTTTCAAGTAAAAGGGCAAGGGAAAGAAATGGAACTTCAAGAAGAATGGCAAGCAAGTTGTCACTCCCATGAAGAATCCCAAAGCTAGACCCAAGCCTGAAACTGAGTGCTTCTACTGCAAAGAAAATGGTCACTAGAAGCGGAACTTCCCCAAATACTTGGCGGATAAGAAGGATGGCAAAGTGAACAAAAGTATATATGATATACATGTTATTGATGTGTACTTTACTAGTATTCATAGTAGCCTCTGGTTATTTCATACTGGTTCAGTTGCTATGATTAGTAACTGGAAACAGGAGTTACAAAATGAACAAAGACTAGTTGAGGGCAAGGTGACTATGTTTGTTGGAAATGATTCCAAAGGTTGATAAGATCACCATTGCACACTCCCTTTACCTTCGGGATTAGTGTTGAACCTAAAATAAATGTTATTTGGTGTTTGCGTTGAGAAAAATATGATCGGATCATGTTTATTGCAATATGGTTATTCATTTGAGTCAAAGAATAATTGCTATTCTGTTTACATGAATAAAACCTTCCGTGGTCATACACCCAAGGTGAATGGTTTATTGAATCTCGATCGTAGTGATACACATATTCATGATATTGATGCCAAAAGATTCAAAATTGATAATGATAGTGCAAAATACTAGTGGCACTGCCGTTTAGGTCATATTGGTGTAAAGCGCATGAAGAAACTCCATGTTGATGGGCTTTTGGAATCACTTGATTATGAATCACTTGATGCTTGCGAACCATGCCTCATGAGCAAGATGACTAAGACTCCATTATCCGAAACAATGAAGCGAGTAACAGACTTATTAGAAATAATACATACTGATGTATGCGATCCAATGAATGTTGAGGCTCAGGGTGTTGGGGAACATAGTAATTTCAAAAAAATTCCTATGCACACGCAAGATCATGGTGATGCATAGCAACGAGAGGCGAGAGTGTTGTCCACATACCCTCGTAGACCGAAAGCAGAAGCGTTAGCACAACGCGGTTGATTTAGTCGCACTCCTTCACGATCCGACCGATCAAGCACCGAACGCACGACACCTCCGAGTTCTACACACGTTCAACTCGATGACGTCCCTCAAACTCCGATCCAGCCGAGCTTTGAGGGAGAGCTCCGTCAGCACGATGGCGTGGTGACGATGATGATGTTCTACCGACACAGGGCTTCGCCTAAGCACCACTACGATATGACCGAGGTGGATTATGGTGGAGAGGGGCACCGCACATGGCTAAGAGATCCAAGGGATCAATTTTTGTGTCTCTAGGGGGTGCCTCCCTCCCTGTATATAAAGGAGTAGAGGAGGGGGAGGGGGCCGACCACCCTTGGCGCGCCCCATGAGGAGTCCTACTCCCACCGGGAGTAGGACTCCGCCCTTTCCATGTTGGAGTAGGAGAGGAGAGGGAAGGAGAAAGAGGGAGAAAGGAAAGGGGGGGCTTCCTAGTCCAATTCGGACTTGCGAGGGGAGGGGCGCGCGGCTGCCCCTTGGCCGCCTCTCCTCTTCCACCAATTGGGCCCATGAGGCCTATTAACCTCCGGGGGGTTCCGATAACCCCCGGTACTCCGGTATATATCCGATAACCCCCAAAACCATTTTGGTGTCCGAATATAGTCGTCCAATATATCAATCTTCATGTCTCGACCATTTCGAGACTCCTCGTTATGTTCGTGATCACATCCGGGACTCTGAACTACCTTCAGTACATCAAAACACATACACTCATAATATAACCGTCATCGAACTTTAAGCATGCGGACCCTACGGGTTCGAGAACTATGTAGACATGACCGAGACATGTCTTCGGTCAATAACCAATAGCAGAACCTGGATGCTCATATTGGCTCCTACATATTCTACGAAGATCTTTATCGGTCAAACCGCATAACAACATATGTTGTTCCCTTTGTCATCGATTTGTTACTTGCCCGAGGTTCAATCGCCGGTATCTCAATACCTAGTTCAATCTCGTTACCGGCAAGTCTCTTTACTCGTTCCGTAATACATCATCCCGCAACTAACTCATTAGTTGCAATGCTTGCAAGGCTTAAGTGATGTGTATTACCGAGTGGGCCCAGAGATACCTCTCCGACAATCGGGGTGACAAATCCTAATCTCGAAATACGCCAACCCAACAAGTACCTTTGGAGACACCTATAGAGCACCTTTATAATCACCCAGTTATGTTGTGATGTTTGGTAGCACATAAAGTGTTCCTCCGGTAAATGGGAGTTGCATAATCTCATAGTCACAGGAACATGTATAAGTCATGAAGAAAGCAATAGAAACAAACTAAACGATCAAGTGCTAAGCTAACGGAATGGGTCAAGTCAATCACATCATTCTCCTAATGATGTGATCCTGTTAATCAAATGACAACTCATGTCTATGGCTAGGAAAACATAACCACCTTTGATTAACGAGCTAGTCTAGTAGAGGCATACTAGTGACACTTTGTTTGTCTATGTATTCACACATGTATCATGTTTCCGCTTAATACAATTCTAGCATGAATAATAAACATTTATCATGATATAAGTAAATAAATAATAACTTTATTATTGCCTCTAGGGAATATTTCCTTTAGTCTCCCACTTGCACTAGAGTCAATAATCTAGATTACACAGTAATGATTATAACACCCATGGAGCCTTGGTGCTGATCATGTTTTGCTCGTGGAAGAGGCTTAGTCAACGGGTCTGCAATATTCAGATCCATATGTATCTTGAAAATCTCTATGTCTCCCATCTGGACTTGATCCCGGTTGGAGTTGAAGCGTCTCTTGATGTGCTTGGTTCTCTTGTGAAATCTGGATTCCTTTGCCAAAGAAATTGCACCAGTATTGTCACAAAGATTTTCACTGGACCCGATGCACTAGGTATGACACCTAGATCGGATATGAACTCCTTCATCCAGACTCCTTCATTTGCTGCTTCCGAAGTAGCTATGTACTCCGCTTCACATGTATATCCCTCTACGACGCTTTGTTTAGAACTGCACCAACTGACAGCTCCACCGTCTAATAAAAACACGTATCCGGTTTGCGATTTAGAATCGTCCGGATCAGTGTCAAAGTTTACATCGACGTAACCATTTATGATGAGCTCTTTGTCACCTCCATAAACGAGAAACATATCCTTCGTCCTTTTAAGGTATTTCAGGATGTTCTTGACCGCTGTCCAGTGATCCACTCCTAGATTACTTTGGTACCTCCCTGCTAAACTAATAGCAAGGCACACATCAGGTCTGGTACACATCATTGCATACATGATAGAGCCTATGGCTGATGCATAGGGAACATCTTTCATTTTCTCTCTATCTTCTGCAATAGTCGGGCATTGAGTCTTACTCAACTTCACACCTTGCAATACAGGCAAGAACCCTTTCTTTGCTTGATCCATTTTGAACTTTTTCAAAACTTTGTCAAGGTATGTGCTTTGTAAAAGTCCAATCAAGCGTGTCGATCTATCTCTATAGATCTTGATGCCCAATATATAAGCAGCTTCACCGAGGTCTTTCATTGAAAAACTCTTCTTCAAATATCCTTTTATGCTATCCAGAAATTTTATATCATTTCCAATCAACAATATGTCATCCACATATAATATTAGAAATGCTACAGAGCTCCCACTCACTTTCTTGTATATACATGCTTCTCCAAAAGTCTGTATAAAACCATATGCTTTGATCACACTATCAAAATGTTTATTCCAACTCCGAGAGGCTTGCACCAGTCCATAAATGGAAAGCTGGAGCTTGCACACTTTGTTTGCTCCCTTTGGATCGACAAAACCTTCCGGTTGCATCATATACAACTCTTCTTCCAGAAATCCATTCAGGAATGCATTTTTGAGATCCATTTGCCAAATTTCATAATCATAAAATGCAACAATTGCTAACATGATTCAGACAGACTTAAGCATCGCTACAGGTAAGAAGGTCTCATCGTAGTCAATCCCTTGAACTTGTCGAAAACCTTTTGCAACAAGTCGAGCTTTATAGATAGTAACATTACCATCAGCGTCAGTCTTCTTCTTGAATATCCATTTATTCTCGATGGCTTGCCGACCAACGGGTAAGTCAACCAAAGTCCACACTTTGTACTCATACATGGATCCCATCTCAGATTTCATGGTCTCAAGCCATTTTGCGGAATCTGGGCTCACCATTGCTTCTTCATAGTTCGTAGGTTCGTCATGGTCTAGTAACATAGCCTCCAGGACAGGATTACAGTACCACTCTGGTGCGGATCTCACTCTGGTTGATCTACGAGGTTCAGTAACAACTTGATCTGAAGTTTCATGATCATTATCATTAACTTCCTCACTAATTGGTGTAGGTGTCACAGGAACCGGTTTCTGTGATGAACTAGTTTCCAATAAGGGAGCAGGTACAGTTACCTCATCAAGTTCTACTTTCCTCCCAATCACTTCTTTCGAGAGAAACTCCTTCTCTAGAAAGGATCCAAATTTAGCAACAAATATTTTTCCTTCAGATCTGTGATAGAAGGTGTACCCAACAGTTTCCTTTGGGTATCATATGAAGACACATTTTTATGTTTTGGGTTCGAGCATATCAGGTTGAAGTTTTTTCACATAAGCATCGCGGCCCCAAACTTTAAGAAACGACAACTTTGGTTTCTTGCCAAACCATAGTTCATAAGGCGCCATCTCAATGGATTTTGATGGTGCCCTATTTAATGTGAATGCAGCCGTCTCTAAAGCATAACCCCAAAATGATAGCGGTAAATCAGTAAGAGACATCATAGATCGCACCATATCTAGTAAAGTAGAATTACGACGTTCGGACACACCATTACGCTGTGGTGTTCCGGGTGGCGTGAGTTGCGAAACTATTCCGCATTGTTTCAAATGAAGACCAAACTCATAACTCAAATATTCTCCTCCACGATCAGATCATAGAAACTTTATTTTCTTGTTACGATGATTTTCAACTTCACTCTGAAATTCTTTGAACTTTTCAAATGTTTCAGACTTATGTTTCATTAAGTAGATATACCCATATCTGCTTAAATCATCTGTGAAGGTGAGAAAATAACGATACCTGCCGCGAGCCTCAACATTCATCGGACCACATACATCTGTATGTATGATTTCCAACAGATCTGTTGCTCACTCCATAGTTCCAGAGAACGGCGTTTTAGTGATCTTGCCCATGAGGCATGGTTCGCAAGTACCAAGTGATTCATAATCAAGTGGTTCCAAAAGTCCATCAGTATGGAGTTTCTTCATGCGCTTTACACCAATATGACCTAAACGGCAGTGCCACAAATAAGTTGCACTATCATTATCAACTCTGCATCTTTTGGCTTCAATATTATGAATATGTGTATCACTACTATCGAGATTCAATAAGAATAGACCACTCTTCAAGGGTGCATGACCATAAAAGATATTACTCATATAAATAGAACAACCATTATTCTATGATTTAAATGAATAACCGTCTCGCATCAAACAAGATCCAGATATAATGTTCATGCTCAATGCTAGCACCAAAAAAGAATTATTTAGGTCTAAAACTAATCCGAAGGTAGATGTAGAGGTAGCGTGCTGACCGCGATCACATCGACTTTGGAACCATTTCCCACGCGCATCGTCACCTCGTCCTTAGCCAATGTTCGCTTAATCTGTAGTCCCTGTTTCGAGTTGCAAATATTAGCAACAGAACCAGTATCAAATACCCAGGTTTTCGGGGATATACCCCGCGGTGTAACCCGGCTGGATGTATGATCCGGATGGATCTTGGCGACTCACTGGTGACCCGCCCGGAGCTTGGCGATTCATGGGTAACCCGCCCAATCTTGGCGGCTCATTAGTAATCCAGCGGGCGGGTCAGGCGGACGAAAAGGCCTGGTGGCCCAGAAGGCGGTTCATGGAAGTCCGGCTCAAGCTATGGTGGGCCGGTTTAAGAGGAAAGCATAAGGAATATTCCCTTACAAAGGAAGCAAGACTAGGACTCCACTTGTAATAGAGTAATCCTAATCCTAATATGACTAGTCATGTAAGCCGCCCCTTCAACATATATAAGGAGGGGTAGGGCTCCCCAGAAGGGACAAGATTCACAAGTTCCACGAGTTGGACAAGTTAGGTTTAGACAGACAAGTCAATAGCTCTCGAGATAGAGCACCCTTGTAACCGTGATCATCATCATCAATATCAATGAAGCAGGGTGTAGGCTTTTACCTCCACCGTGAGGGGCCGAACCTGGGTAAAACCTCGTGTCTCTCGTCCCGCTCAACCCCTCTCAAGCTACTACATAGATGCGTTGGCCTCACGACTAAGTCCTTTCAACGAGGACATCTGCCGTGACAATTCCACGACAGTTGGCGCCCACCGTGGGGCCTGCGCACGGTGGTGCTGAGTTCTTGGAGGGATCTCTCTCAGGGATCGAGAAGTCCGCGCTGGTTAGATGGAAGAAGGACCGACACGAAACAATTGCAGGGGATAACCTTGAACAAGGCCGGCGAATTCATTGGTTGATAATTAGAATCTTTATTGACTTTGGAAGCTGGTAGTACAAGTTTGAAGTTCAAAAGAAAATTAGGGCTTGGTGTTCTGTGCGCCATCGACGCGATGTGTATTGCCGAGGCAGACAAAAGACCTGCTGGAGCCGCCGTACGCCGCGTCATATCAGTCCATGTTAACTTGCACTACAACTGGTAAACTGATCCGCTAGATAAAAAAGAAAAGGGGATCGAATCCATAGTCTGATTCTGACACACGGAACCTGCTGGTTCCCTTGTTATGTGTTGAGCCAGCTTTTGGGTAAGCAGTCAAGTAAAATCAGTACTTTCGGCATGGAAAAGGAAAACGACCTGGACTCCGTCATTGCTGCTTACGAGACCTTGCCGCAAGCCGCCGTACTAACCCGCCTCGGACGCCTCCTCTGCCTACTGCATGTCGGCCGCGTCTGTTGACCCGCCAAAGTTCGCACCAACATCTGTCTGCAACAGGAGACACGGGAGACAGGCAGCCTAAAGTGTTTGGTTACAAAGTGCCACGCGATGGATGCGCGCCGCTCGTTGCCCTGTTACAACATCCACCCTGAAGATCCATTAGAAAAAGTTGTGTGGAGTTTTGAAAACGTCAAGGGAAGGATCCACGTGAAGATGCGATAGCTCATTCCCATCGTAGTGCTAGCACTACTAATCCACTTAACTACGGAGTGCTATTGGAACATCAGATCAGAC
>NC_041392.1:219240238-219322503 GCF_002162155.2 Triticum dicoccoides | reverse complement strand
GAAGAAGAAGGAGGGCAATGAATCATCATGGCAGTCATGAAGGCCACATGGGGTGATACTCCTCCGTCAGTTAAACATACATATAGGCGGGTTATTTTCTGTCAGACTACATCCAACATTTGCGGTGCCTTGTTTCATTGTTGAGCCGCCGTGAGCGCTGTTTCTGCTGCATTGAGCCGCCTCTGCTATGACTGAGCCATTGGGACCGCGTTGAGCCAGCTCTACTGTGTCGAGCCACTCCTGATGTGTTGAGCCGCTCCTGCTGTGTTGAGCCGCCGGGGCCGTGCTGAGCCACCTCTGTCGCGTTGAATGGATCATCCGTCGTCCGAAAAAATCAGACACGAGCGAGTTGCCGCCCTGTGGCCTAGATAACATTGATTCACCGGACCCGCGCCTACTCGCTGCTCAATGGACATTTAAACCGCCGTCTCTGCGGCCCAATTGACATCAACATGACGTGGTTGACTCACCCGTCTGCGTGGATTACCGCGCCTGTGATCAACTCATCTATCCACACCGGCTAACAACGCCGCGGCCGACTCATCTATCTGCTCCCATGGCCGGCTCACCCGTGATTGATTTCAGCTTCACCGTAGGTAACAACAGCTCTGCGGCGGATAAATTCCGGCTTGACATATCAGGTGAAATGCATCCGGTATATTTTTTACATATTCATTTCCTTAAAGGAGCAATTACTCGGGTTTGCAAGTTTCTCAATGCAGGACAAGTTGTCTACTGCAAAAGAGACTATTATATCACTAAGCTGTTGAATAACTCATGCTTGTTTATATCACGGCCAAGTATGAAGAATCTCAAGCCAACTCCTCGAGTCGTCTTAAGAGTCGGGGGCTATGATGACATGACTCAATAAATGATTGCCAGTTTAAAGCAGATTCAAGAACTCCGGGTCATTGGAGAGAAAAATAACCCGGCCCCGGAGGCTACTTCCTTATTGGCGAATATTTAGAGGCCGCAGAAAATTTCTGGCTTAAAAAGAAGGATTCCAGTTCAAAATCTGGTTCAAGGGAAATCTGTCTCCCACAAAGTGCTGAAGCTCTCGATATCCGGTTTAATATCCGGCTCAAGGTAAACCTGTTTCCCAGAAAGCTTTCAAATCTAGTTTAAAGTTCCTGTTCAAAAAGAATTAATCTCTCGCAAAGTTCAAGTTCTCAGAAAGATTAAAGGTTGCCAAAGAGAACTTGCTGCCATGATGCGCGGTTCAAACATGGGTATCCTGCCTTACAACTTATCTTATTATGATCACTTGGGGGCTTCCTGCTCATCGAGCATAGCTGTTGCACTACACCATGGTCAAGGTTCAGCGACACATCAATCTGTTGGCATAGGGTATCTTTGCCGACACATAGCTTGTCGCTAACACATATGCTGACAAAGGAGAAAATAGTCGGAGGACTTGCTGTGGGGAAAGGCATTCCTGACAGAAGTTCACTTGCCGACACTTTTTCAGACAGTATACACCCTACCTACGCCGACAGTTTTCTTGTGGACATACACCCTATGTACCCCGACAGATGGTTTGTGGGCATACATCCTAGGTACGCCGACAGTTCAGGTGTGCACTTACACCCTACTTTTGTCGACACATATGCTGTTCTTCTAGGTATATCTCTATCCCGACACATATTCTATTTGGATATATTTGAACCTTTGCCGACACTTATGCTGTCTATATAAGTATATATCTTGGCCAACACATAGTCTGTACGTCTAGGTATGTATGTTTGCTGACACTTTTCATGCCTAGCTAGCTAGTAGCCATGGCCGACAATTGCTCTGCAAGAATTTGTTTACCAACAGATAACTTGTTGGTAAGTAGTGCACAACCAAACCAATAATTTCACATATATACTGAAATGCAATCGATAAACAACATCAACATGGACACATTGGACAACAATGATTATAGGTTCAGAAACAGACACATACTGACATAGGTTCACAAACTGACATATACTAACATAGGTTCACAAATAGACATATATATCAACACAGGTTCACAAGCACAACCAGAAGTATAGATTAACCATCCAAAACACACAAGTCACATAAAAAGGACCACTATTTGTTCGATGAAATAATTCAAACACTAATCCAGAGCACACAAATCACATCCATGAGCAGAAAGTTTCTACTCCAAAACACTTGAAGCACCAAATGGTCCGAAACACACATCAGATTCGTGACATGTTTGAAGTTGGCTTCCAAAATACTGCGCACAGCCATGTATGTTGCATGATACTCCAAGTCCTCCTCACATCCAATGCCAGGTGGCTAAGTACCTGAAAATATTGCATACGAATTTGTCAAGAATTGTCAAGAAAGTGTAATCAACTGAAAAGTTGTTCAAAGCTCCTAAACAGTGATATCACATTCAATAGGTTTAACTAGAGGACTACGTGGCCGAATATGCACCATTGGATAGGACAATCTAACGGCCCACGCGGCTGGGATTCGCGGTACGGGCGCATCACTCCCCTGCCAGCCTGCCACCTCGTGAAGACAGCATGCGGTGATTCTCTCCGTGACTAGAAAATTCTAGCATGCTCATGTGACATGAGTACTGTAGTACATGCAGCCTACAGTTGCACTATAGACTAGAATCGACCAAGCAATTAGTAGCCCACAGCCCTACGGTAAGATAGCTACTTTAGTATAAAAGAATAGAAACGGAGATGAGAGAGAATGGACGCACCAATTCAGCCACGTAAGGACAAATGCACAATTTACCACGGTAGATAAAAACAAGTACATTGAACAGTCTAATATATGTGTTGTAACAAGACTCTTTTTGCAAAATAAAAATAAAAAATAGACATTAATTTCATTTATAAATCCTTTATTTCAAAAATATTACAATCTGGATTTTTCTTTGTTTCTACCAGTAATTTATATGTGTATAACTCTAATATATTAGACGGCAAGTGTATGGAATTTGTTCAAAAATGAAAGTAGTAAATATCGGCAATCGAATTATATGCTAGATTGCCACCAATTCTTCTAGCATATATTTTTCCAGGTTCCTTGTGGTAGACCAACAGGGTTCAATCCCTACATAGGGTGTCTATGTGCGTTCATACTATTGCGTCTATATGAGTATTTGTGTTTGTACTGTGGTAGAAAAAATATTTACAACATTTCAACATACAATATTTCACAAAAATCGTAAAATCTACATGTGCATGGCACGTGCCATTTACTAGCAGTATTTAGTTGCCATATTTAATATGCTTAGTTTCCAGATTACTAAATACTCATTTGCCCAAGAGTTTAAACATCCTTTTAGGTGTCAATCAGTTGCCACAACTTAGTTTGACCAGGATGCTCGAAACACACTAGTCTTATCTACTTTTTTGTATGGATAAATATGGAGCTATAAACAGAAATAGGTGCACATAAATATGGAGATTGACAAATAGCTGCAGATTTTTACTTGTTAAATTTCTCCAAGGTAGGAGAAGTGCCAAGGGCTGGAGATAAAAAGGTGCACACTAATATGGAGTTTGACAACTATTCAATACATCAATGGTCTTATAGGACAGATAAGTGGGCAGAAAGAAACTAAGGCACATTAATTTTAATTGGCATGTAAATTTGATGTATATCATAGTACCTGCACCTCCTGGCACATTAGATGTCTTCTTGGGATCTTTGATCTGCAACAACAATCACTACTTAATAGGTGACCGATTTGCACAAAAGAAAAGAAACCAAGTGCTCTAGATTATTACCATAGTAGATGGCCATGCAATCGATTTCCCCTTAGCATCTCCCATGGTCAACACATTCCCATACGGACGAGGCAACTGAGTATTCCTTTTGAACACCGAATAGATGACAATTTCGACATATTGAGAACCTAGGGGCTCACCCCCCACCACAGCCTTTGGATTAGTTGTTTGAATTGTTCCTTTGGCAATAGCGACATTTAAAGGTCTAGTCATGCTATATAGTATCACATCTCTTCCACCCTATGGGAAAAATTTACAATTCAGAATATAATCATGGTAAAGAAACAAGTTCATATAGCATTATATTGGCAATTAAAGTCCAAAAGGAAAGGAAAGATTTACCCCTTGTTGTCTGTTATGTTTCTCAACATTAACAATTTTTCTTCTAGTAAGAGTGTCATCATTCTGCATAGAAGCATTTGACTCAGCCACCTCCTCTAGATGAGCATTTCCTTTTTCAATATTATTGGCTTCTCTTGTCCTTATGTTCTACATCAAAATCAATCATTGTAGATGTTAAATATAATAAACTACAATGAGAACACAACATTACATGTTTCGCTCTGGCAAAGGTACAATATAATAGAACTAGTGCTACCTGGTGTGGAGTATTTGGTTCATGTTCAGGTGTGGTATTGGTTTCATCTTGTTGCCCCTGTGAAGATAGAAAAAGTTGCCTCATCTCAGCCATTTGCTTCTTCATGTCATCCATTTGGTCTTGCAGATGTTCCACTTTTTGGTTAGATACACGACATTTTTCCATTGCTATTTGAAGCTTTGTAGATTTATACTGCTGGATTCCTGGCAACTCTAGGTCAGATGGAGTTGGCCCCAAACCAACAGCATGAACATATCCATTTTTTCTTTTCCACAAACAAACGCAAACAAATCACCATCCTTAATACCATTCTCCAACAATTCTGGGTGCTTTAATGCTTCATCTTGAAGTTCTTTCTGTAGATTTCAGGAATTGTTATGAGTTCCTAGTACTTACTACATAAACAAAAATATGAAAGGAATCGAGAAATTAGAGTGCATCTGAACTTACAATTCTTATTGCAGACCCTTTTTGAGGAAGTCCACTAATTCGATGTGTATGTGTTTCAATAAAAAATTCATGTCTATGTGGGCGGCGCTTGAGCTCCTCGGTCTATGTCAAGTGATAAGAAAGATTAAAACAATGAGCAAAATGTACAAACATCAAAGTTTAGAACAAGAATAGCATGGTTGCATACCATTTCAGTGTCAACCCGAGAAAAACTCTTACTTCCAGATGTGTGATTTTGCATGTGATCTGCTCAATTATTTTTACCTCTTATTGAGCGAGCCTACCAAATGGTTTGATAAAGATCACGTCACACAAGAAATCATGTCACACAAATAGAATCAAAGGTCAATACTAACCTAACAAAGAGCATACCTTAGCTTTTGGAGTCAACCAAAATGCAACAAGCAACTTCCATTGGTCAGGATGAACTCTAGCATCACATGATGCTATAAGTTCATCATATTCATATGATTCATCATAATAATCCTTCTTTAGGTCTGATTTGAACTCTTTCCATTTAATTTGTGCTGTTTTCATATACCATTGGAAAACTTGTTCGTGTAATTCCCAAAACAACTGAAAAATTGGCATTTGGAAATAAGAATTGGAGAACAATACAACATAAACTAACTCATTAGTCACTCCTAAACATGAACACTAAGATATCATCCAGGAACTCACTAACCAATAAAAATATAGCAACATAGCAGCAACCAATAACTATATAGCAGTAGCAACCAAGTATTACCTTTGCCTCGGTCCATACAGCAAGTTTTTTAGATAGATCAACCTTCCTCCAATCATCAAATTCAACCAGAAAACCCTTGGTTCTTATTTGTGTTCCAACAAAGTTGGCGAACCGTGTAGCAAATTTACCACAAGGCTGGTCATACTCATTGATTTCCAACTAGAGTTTAGGCTTGTTTTGCCTTCCCCATATGCTTTTCATAGCAGTAACTTTCCTAACCTCCCTTTCCTGGACTGATATCCAATAAATGCATAAAATAGGTTTAGTACTACAAATGCATTATCATTCAATTGCTAATCTTGAAGGTACACACATCAAAGTAAAGAAGCATACCTTTAGGTTCATTCAATACAACCTCAAGTTCAGTTGAAATTTTAGTATTTAATCTTGAAGAAGACCGCAATTGCCGGTCTGGAGCTTGAGTTTGTGAAACATGAGTTCGCTTTTGTCTCTACAATTAACCACATAAATCAATGTTAACTATGCAAAAAGGGATAGCAAATAGTGTGCTGGAAATAGTGCATATGTATGTGTGGATGATGTAATAGTTTTAGTAGTATATGATGCAAAGCTATAATCCAACACAAAGAAATTGAAGACATGTGTTTTCTTTTACTTATATCATATTTAGCAACAATACTTTTTTCTTCTTTTGGGGAGCAGGTTGGCCTTCCGCCTCAAATGCATCTGCTAGACCTTTAAGATTGAAAGTTTTCTTCATGTTCTCATTTTGTCTTCTACGTACATCAAGTACAGTTCTATTCCTTTCGAGTTCATATTCAGGAGTTCTTTCTGCGCTTCTTGCTGCAGATGACATTTTTTCTCCTCCTCCTGTAAGTGCTTACAAATGAGTTAGCAGTCCATACAACATGCAAGTATTTCAACTGAAGTAACATCCAAATTTTACACAACTACCAAATAAAATGCAGAAAACCATTATCACACTTACTTCCTCTTTGGTGCAGCAACAATTATTCCATCTATATCAGTCCTTACATGAGAAATTTTGGTATAATCAATGTCGGGATCAACATCTGTGTGTAGATCAATTAACAACCCCTTATTAGACCTCTCAAGATCTACATTTTCATCATCCACATTTTCATCATCCACAACGGCCATAGAGTAGGTGCCATGTGGTTTTGTGTTCTGGACAACTGCACACCAGCCTTTACCATCAACCTCTGGAACATAGAAAATTTGTGCGGCTTGTGATGCTAAGATGAAAGGTTCATCTGATAACTTATCACCACTACCGAATAAATGGTTGAAGTTAACAGTAGTAAGCCCAAACTGATCGGTTTTTACCCATTTCTCTTGTTCACGATTGTCAACCCAATCACATCGAAATAACAGTATCTTTTTTGGCGGTAGTTTAGCTCAACTATCTCCCTAATAATGCCATAATATATCTCTACTCCTCTTGAATTTTGTGCAGCTATAGCTACTCCACTGTTTTGAATAGGTCTACTATCATCACTTGAGTGTGTATGGAAATCGAATCCATTAGTAGTATAGCTGTTAAGTTTTCTAGCAATCATGAAAGGCTCTTGGGCTAAAATTTGCATTTCTTCTGATACTTCTACACCTCTTTCAACTAATGACAACACCCGAGTATAGACTTGTTGTTAGTTACAACAGGTTAACATGATTAATGTGGAGGACAATAGGTCAAGTGATGTCCTACTTACATGCTCTCGAAACCACTCATGAAACTTCTCATGTTGCATAGTGTTGATTGCTTTTTCATTGGGAAGACCAATTGAGGATAGGTGCTCGTGGTGCTTCCTATAATTGCATATCAAATTAAATATTATAAGAAAGATAAGAAAGAGATAATATTACTATAGTGTGTGCAGCTTACTTCACATAAGGTTCTATTTCATTGTGGTTGAACAAGACATATCTATGTGCTTGGATCCAAGAATTATTTGATAATGATACAATGCTACCCAATCCTTGCCCCTTGTGGCACAAGTATGGACTGGTGTTGGACGTTTCATTATTCAACACCTCAACATTATTATCTTGTCGAGTGAACCTAGTATCACACCCTTTGAGATAGCGAGAACATAATGTAAGGCCCTCATCAAACAAATAACCCTCAGCGATTGATCCTTCCGGATGGCTTCTAGTGCGAACATGTCCTTTGTAGTGCCCCAAATACCTACATACTACAGATTGTAAGCCTATTTGCAAAATTCATTTGCAAAAAAAACAGGTTGCTATAAGACTTTGTTTAGAAGATCACCGTTCTACTGACCACATGCTCTGGAAGTATACTGGGCCACCAATTCTAACTTGGGTAGGCAAATGAACCATCAAGTGGACCATGACATCAAAAAAACTTGGCAGGAATATAGTTTCAAGTATGCTTAAGGTCTCAGCTATTTCAGCCTCTAGAATTTGCATATCACTAACGTGGATAATAGGTGAGAAAATCTTCTTGAAGAAGTTACTAACACGAGTCAATGCAGCACATACTCTTGGTGGTAATATTTTTCGAATCGCAAGCGGAAGAAGGTGCTGCAGCAGAATGTGATTATCATGGCTCTTCAGTCCAAAAATCTTCTTCTCGCCAACATGGATATAACGTCGTATATCAGTTGCAAAGCCTTGTGGAAACTTGACTCCCATCAAGACTTGGAGAAAATGTTTCATCTGATCGGGTGTCAAAGTATATTGTGCTGGAGGTATATACAATTTACCCTCTTCTACTTCAACAGGATGCAGGTCCCCCATAATACCCAAAGCTTGGATGTTTAAGCGAGAATTTGCATTATCCTTTGATTTTCCCTCAAGGCCCAGAAGTGTGTTAACTATGTTATCACATACATTTTTTTCTATATGCATACATCAAAATTATGACGCAACATCAAATCTTTCCAATAGGGCAACTTAAACCACACAGATCTTCTTTTATACAAGGGAGGGGATTCACCTTCTTTGCGTTTTCTGTTTGTTGTCTTCTTGGCAGCTGGATCTTTTCCAAAGGATGTTTCGAGATTTGCTGTCAAATCATCGATTTCCTCACCCGTGAGAGGTATAGGTGTTGTCCTATGCTCTGAGTTGCCATCAAATAACTTTTCATCTGATCTAAACTTATGATTGGATGATAAGAACCTACGATGTCCCATATAGCAATATTTGCTGCCTTTTTCAATTGTAGAGAACAAGTGAATGAATGGCACTCAGGACAAGCTACCTCACCCTAGGTAGCACACCCATGAGTGTAGCCTAAACCTGGAAAGTCATGTATGGTGCAAAGGATGGCAGCACGAAGATCAAATATTTCAGACTTAGAAGCATCAAATGTCTTTACACCATGATAGTACATATCTACTAAATCATCTACCAAAGGTTCAAGATAGACATCCATATCGCCACCAGGTGCCTTAGGGCCAGGGATGAGCAAAGAAAGGATAAAATTAGTCTGCTTCATGCACATCCAAGGAGGAAGGTTGTATGGAATCAAAAAGACGGGCCAAATACTATAGGTACTCCTTGTTGACCTAAATGGATTAAAGCCATTAGTTGTTGCAGCAAATCTAAAATTCCGACTATCATTACCAATTAGTGGATGTTTGGAATCAAAATCCTTCCAGAAAATAGCATCTGCTGGGCACCTAATCAAACCATCTTTGGTCCATTGTTCGTCATGCCACCTCATGTCAGTTGCAGTTTTAGAGGACATAAAGTACCTTTGAAGCCTTCTTTTAATAGGAAAATAGCGAAGAACGTTTCTAGGAACTCTATGTACCCTTTTCCCATCAAGACTCTTCTTTTCTGATTTCCACCTTGAAGTTTTACACTTTGGACATTGATTCTCCTTATCATATTCATTTCTGAACAGTACACAATCATTTTCACAAGCATGAATACTAACATACCCAAGCCCAATAGATTTAACTATTTTATTAGCTTCATTGAAATTTTTGGGAAGTACTGAACCTTTGGGGAATGCATCCCTAAGTAACTCAAGCACCATGTCAAAACTTTTGTCACTCCGTCGCCCAAGAAGTTTGATGTGGAGCAATTTGACAATAAAACGCAATTTTGAGAAGTTTTTGCACCCGATGTATAGTTCTTTGTTGTCATCATCAACCATCTTCAAATAAGCCTTGGTATCATCATCAACATCCGTCCTAGGGTTGTTATTGTCCTCATTGTTCTCTTCCAACACCCCCCATCATCTAATCCACAAGCTATGTCTCGCAAGAAATTAGCTAATTCATTTTTTGCCGGTGAACTCTCTACTTCTACCTCCTCAATATTAGGGCTAGCGTGGCTAGATTCTCCATGAAACAACCATGTATGATACCCCTCCATGAAACCATCACATATCGAATGGTCATGTGCTTCTGTTGCTGTTATCCATTTAGAGTTCAAACATATCTTGCAAGGACATAAGATTTTGTTTCCATTTGTTCAATTAATAAAAGCAAACTCTATAAACTTGTCCAACCCCTGCAGATACTCATTTGTGTGCCTACATGTAATTGTTATTTTTAGATATCAGAACAATTCATGACAAAATTATACCGTTTATGAGTTTGCAAAAAGGAAACTTGATGTACCTAGGCTTAGACAACCAGGTTTTGTCCATGATGCAACCTTAATATCAAAGTTGCCAAGTATCTGAATATGGCCAGTGCGATAGTGTTAGCTTTGCATCAGTGAAGCGACAATCATTATTCAAGCAATAAAAGTACAAAACAATAACCATTGAAGCAACAAATACACATCCTTGTCCAGTTGTCTACTGTCACAAACAACTGCATATATTCAGATACAGAGAAGGTAATCTAGGGAGGAGTTGATGCTTACTCGGGGCATAGAGACGGAGCTGCGGGAGTGGAGCAGAGATGGAGCTTGGCCAGAGATGGAGCCTGACAGCAGCAGAGCAGAGATGCGGCAGGAGCACTGCAGAGGTCCGGGAGCAGCAGGCCCGGACATCGAGCTCCGGCACCAACAAGCCCGGAGATGGAGCTCCGGCAGCAGCAGAGCAGAGGTCTGGCAGCAGCAGTGCAGAGGTCTGGCGGCAGCAAGAGCCTAGAGATGGAGCTCCAGCAGCGGCAGGAGCCCGGCAATGGAACCCCGACGGCAGCAGGGAGCCCAGCTATGGAACCCCGGCGGCAGCAGGGAGCCAGATCCCCGGCGACAGCAGGGATCCCGGAGATGGTTCCCCGGCGGCAGCAGGGATGGGGATTGGCGAGGACGGCGGCTACATGTCAGGGAGGGAGGGGGCGGCGGCGGTTGGATGTGAAGCGCGACGACGGCGAGTCGATCTTGGGCTGGAGTTTGGGGGGAGACGGGTGCGAGGACGTCGATGGAGCTAGGGAGGAGGGGGCGCGAGGATGGGGTGGAGTGCGAGGGCGGCGGCGATGGAGGCAGGACTGGATGAGCACGAGGGCAGCAGCCGATGGAGTGGATCCAACGCGAGGGCGGCGGCAGCAGGCACGTGTTAGGGTTGGGGTCGATTTGGGGTATTTTGCGGGGGAGGGGGAGTATTTTGCGGTGATACTTTGCACGAACATGCGAAAATTTCGCTCGCACACCGAAATTGCGCGGCAAGGCAGTCGATTGAGATGTGTCCCCCTACGCCGACACTTAATCTAAATCTATACACCCTATATACACCGACACATTTTATATCGCTAAATATGTACCTACACCGACTAATAAACTGTCAAAACTCATACATATGCCAACACATAACACGTTATTAAGTGATTACTGACAAATACATAGTTATTTAGTGGTTGCCGACACATAATGTGTCTACAGTGATGTACTTTTGCCTACACAAGTTCCGAAGAAAAAACTTAAAAGCTACGATGACAGTTATTTTGTGAAGATTAGTAGACCTTTGCCCACATAAATGTGTCACGTAAGCTCTACCATGGTGTAGTGTTGGTACCCTCTTGACCGGCGCAATGCCAAAACTTATATGGTCACTTGGGGGCTTCCTGTTCAAACATAGGTCGTATTCAAACCAAAAAGAACATAGCTGTCGGTACCCTCTTGATCGGTGCAATGGCAAACCCACTAGGGGCTTCTTGATCGTATTCGAATCATAGCTTAACCCCTTTTGGGTCCGACTTTGATCATATTCGAATCATAGTTGTTAAAAAACTCTCAAGGTCATTTGGGGGCTTCCTGTTCAAACATAGGTTGTATTTGAACCAAAGAGAATATAGCTGTCGGTACCCTCTTGATCGGTGCAACGCCAAAGCCACTAGGGGCTACATGATCGTATTCAAATCCTAGCTTAACCCCTTTGGTCCGGTTTATTGATCGTATTCGAATGAGAAGCCTCAAATTCTTATTTCTATTTTGCTTAAGTTTTTTGAAAACAGTCTTTTGGGTTTTGAGACTTTTTGTTCATATCTGAAGCATATATGTGGTTTCGATTAACCCGGCTTTACTTTGGATGATAAGTCGCCATATATGACAATCATAAACATTTGGAAGTTTTTGGCTTCTAAAAGATTGGGTTATGACCCTTACTGCACAGGTATCCTAAACCGACAGTACGATTCAATATCACAGGAACCGGTTTTTCAAACCGGATTATATTATTTAATTCTTTAATAGCTAACATGGCTGGATTTTTATTATGGTTATCAATAACCAATATTATGATTGAGGTTTTCAAAATCTCTTCAGCGCAATGGGTATAATTTATACTACAATGGAAGGAATAGTCCCGAGTCGCTGCAGGCTTACGACCCGGCACTTGGGGGCTACATTATTCAAATTGAGATTACATCGAATATGCAAGTCCCATGTTACTGCCAGGATGCACCATGGCACTTGGTGGCTAATGCAAAATCATTTTTTGCTCAACTTATTGAAGACCCGGCTCATCACATTCTAAATGAGCCAGCCCTTGGGGGCTACCAATTGCTCCTGTCAAAAATTCAAGGTACACAAGCCTTGATCCATTATATTGAAAGATCCACTACTCAGTTGTTAGAGTACGAAGCTCTTAACCTTGTGGACGTGGGTTCAAGCCCCATGGTGGATATTACATCATATGATGTTATTATCAATGGATCATATCTACAAAGTTCCTGCTCATTATTGCATAATGACCCGGCCCTTGGGGGCTACACTGGTTGAAGTTTTGATGAGCATAAGGAAATTACAAGCCCGAGGTTGCTGCAAGCATGACAACCCGGCACTTGGGGGCTACATATGTGGAATATTCAATTTTTACTAGTGACTGAGATGAACAACATAGATTTCTTCAAAGTGGCAATATTTATATTTAAGCAAGTCTTAAGTCATCACTTTGTTCTGCTCAAGACTTGGGGGCTACAGGTAATACGAAAATAAGGGAGAAATATCTTCCAATTTTTAGTTTTGAGCAAACCAGATCGACCCGGCATTACCAACAATCATGACTCGGCGTCACCAATAACTATGACCCAACGTCGGCAACAATTATGACCCGGTACTATCAATATTTACAAAACGGATATTTTGGCAATGATAAACTGGCAAGTTCTACATCTTCAAGCCGGCTGAAAATCAGATGAGTATTTCAAGACCAATATTTTTTGTTAAGCATTGGTAGCTGAATCAAATGAATTATTCTTCACAATATTTTTTGTGAGAAACCAATGACAGCGGATTGATTAGGAAGCTGGCTTATTGACCCGGACTTTCTAGAAAAAGGAAATGACAAGGACTTAATGATGATCAGGTGCCGGCTTAAAAAATATTTAACCCGGAGCACAACCTTTCAAATTTGTTCTTGTGTTTATATTGCAGATCAGTTTAACATGGATAAATCCAAATTAAACTGGGGGCTAATGTCGGGGATATACCCCTGCGGTGTAACCCGGCTGGATGTATGACCCGGATGGATCTTGGCGACTCACTAGTGACCCGCCCGGAGCTTGGCGATTCACGGGTAACCCGCCCGATCTTGGCGGCTTATTAGTAACCCAATGGGCTGGTCAGGCGGACGACAAGGCCTGGTGGCCCAGAAGGCGGTTCATGGAAGTCCGGCTCAAGCTATGGTGGTCCGTTTTAAGAGGAAAGCATAAGGAATATTCCCTTACAAAGGAAGCAAGACTAGGACTCCACTTGTAATAGTGTAATCCTAATCCTAATAGGACTAGTCATGTAAGCCGCCCCTTCAACATATATAAGGAGGGGCAGGGCTCCCCAGAAAGGACAAGATTCACAAGTTCCATGAGTTAGACAAGTTAGGTTTAGACAGACAAGTCAATAGCTCTCGAGATAGAGCACCCTTGTAACCGTGATTATCATCATCAATATCAATGAAGCATGATGTAGGCTTTTACCTCCACCGTGAGGGGCCGAACCTGGGTAAAACCTCGTGTCTCTCGTCCCGCTCAACCCCTCTCAAGCTACTACATAGATGCGTTGGCCTCACGACTAAGTCCTTTCAACGAGGACATTTGCTGTGACAATTCCACGACACAGGTGCTACTGCGAGCATTAGTAAGGTACACATCAATAACATGTATATCACATATACCTTTGTTCACCTTGCCATCCTTCTTATCCGCCAAATACTTGGGGTAGTTCCGCTTCCAGTGACCAGTCTATTTGCAGTAGAAGCACTCAGTTTCAGGCTTAGGTCCAGACTTGGGTTTCTTCTCTTGAGCAACAACTTGTTTGTCGTTCTTCTTGAAGTTCCCCTTCTTCTTTCCTTTACCCTTTTTCTTGAAACTAGTGGTCTTGTTGACCATCAATACTTGATGCTCCTTTTTGATTTCTACCTACGTAGCCTTTAGCATTGTGAAGAGCTCGGGAATTGTCTTATTCATCCCTTGCAGATTATAGTTCATCACAAAGCTTTTGTAGCTTGGTGGCAGTGATTGAAGAACTCTGTCAATGACACTATCAACAGGAAGATTAACTCCTAGTTAAGTCAAGTGATTATGATACCCAGACATTTTGAGTATATGTTCACTGACAGAACTATTCCCCTCCATCTTACAGCTATAGAACTTATTGGAGACTTCATATCTCTCAATCCGGGCATTTGCTTGAAATATTAACTTCAACTCCTGGAACATCTCATATGCTCCATGACGTTCAAAACATCGTTGAAGTCCCGGTTCTAAGCCGTAAAGTATGGCGCACTGAACTATCGAGTAGTCATCAGCTTTACTCTGCCAAACATTCTTAACGTTATCAGTAGCACCTACAGCAGGCCTGGCACCCAGCGGTGCTTCCAGGACGTAATTCTTCTGTGCATCAATGAGGATAATCCTCAAGTTACGGACCCAGTCCTTGTAATTGCTACCATCATCTTTCAACTTTGCTTTCTCAAGGAACACATTAAAATTCAACGGAACAACACCACGAGCCATCTATCTACAATCAACATAGACAAGCAAAAAACTATCAGGTACTAAGTTCATGATAAATTAAAGTTCAATTAATCATATTACTTAAGAACTCCCACTTAGATAGACCTCTCTCTAATCCTCTAAGTGATCACGTGATCCAAATCAACCAAACCATGTCCAATAATCATGTGAGATGGAGTAGTTTCAATGGTGAACATCACTATGTTGATCATATCTACTATATGATTCACGCTCGACCTTTTGGTCTCAGTGTTCCGAGGCCATATCTGCATATGCTAGGCTCGTCAAGTTTAACCTGAGTATTCCGCATGTGCAACTGTTTTGCACCTGTCGTATTTGAACGAAGAGCCTATCACACCCGATCATCACGTGGTGTCTCAACACGAAGAACTTTCGCAACGGTGCATACGCAGGGAGAACACTTATACCTTGATAATTTAGTGAGAGATCATATTATAATGCTACCATCAATCAAAGCAAGATAAGATGCATAAAAGATAAACATCACATGCAATCAATATAAGTGATATGATATGGCCATCATCATCTTGTGCTTGTGATCTTCATCTCCGAAGCACCGTCATGATCACCATTGTCACCGGCGCGAAACTTTGATCTCCATCGTAGCATCGTTGTCATGTCGCCAACTTATGCTTCTACGACTATCGCTACCGCTTAGTGATAAAGTAAAGCATTACAGGGCGATTGCATTGCATACAATAAAGCGACACATATGGCTCCTGCCAGTTGCCGATAACTCGGTTACAAAACATGATCATCTCATACAATAAAATATAGCATCATGCCTTGACCATATCACATCACAACATGCCCTGCAAAAACAAGTTAGACGTCCTCTACTTTGTTGTTGCATGTTTTAAGTGGCTGCTACGGGCTGAGCAAGAACCGTTCTTACCTACACATAAAAACCACAATGATAGTTCGTCAAGTTAGTGTTGTTTTAACCTTCTCAAGGACCGGGCGCAGCCACACTCGGTTCAACTAAAGTTGGTGAAACTGACACCCGCCAGCCACCTGTGTGCAAAGCACGTTGGTAGAACCAGGCTCGCGTAAGCGTACGCGTAATGTCGGTCTGGGCCGCTTCATCCAACAACACCGCCGAACCAAAGTATAACATGCTGGTAAGCAGTATGACTTGTATCGCCCACAACTCACTTGTGTTCTACTCGTGGATATAACGTCAACGCATAAAACCAGGCTCAGATGCCATTGTTGGGGAACGTAGTAATTTCAAAAAAATTCCTACGCACATGCAAGATCATGGTGATGCATAGCAACGAGAGGGGGGAGTGTTGTCCACGTACCCTCGTAGACCAAAAGCGGAAGCGTTAGCACAACGCGGTTGATGTAGTCGTACGTCTTCACGATTCGACCGATCAAGCACCGAATGCATGGCACCTCCGAGTTCTGCACACGTTCAACTCGATGACATCCCTCGAACTCCGATCCAGCCGAGCTTTGAGGGAGAGTTCCGTCAGCACGACGACATGGTGACGATGATGATGCTCTACCGACACAGGGCTTCGCCTAAGCACCGCTACGATATGACCGAGGTGGATTACAATGGAGGGGGGCACCACACACGGCTAAGAGATCCAAGGGATCAATTGTTGTGTCTCTAGGGGGTGCCTCCCTCCCCGTATATAAAGGAGTAGAGGAGGGGGAGGGGGTCGGGCACCCTTGGCGCGCCCCATGAGGTGTCCTACTCCCACCGGGAGTAGGACTCCCCCCTTTCCATGTTGGAGTAGGAGAGGAGAGGGAAGGAGAAAGAGGGAGAAAGGAAAGAGGGGCGCCACCCCCTTCCTAGACCAATTCGGACTTGGGAGGGGAGGGGCGCGCGGCTGCCCCTTGGCCGCCTCTCCTCTTCCACCAATTGGGCCCATGAGCCTATTAACCTCCGGGGGGTTCCTGTAACCCCCCGGTACTCCGGTATATATCCGATAACCCCCGAAACCATTCCGGTGTCCGAATATAGTCGTCCAGTATATCAATCTTCATGTCTCGACCATTTAGAGACTCCTCGTTATGTCTGTGATCACATCCGGGACTCCGAACTACCTTCGGTACATCAAAACACATAAACTCATAATATAACCGTCATCGAACTTTAAGCATGCGGATCCTACGGGTTCGAGAACTATGTAGACATGACCGAGACATGTCTCCGGTCAATAACCAATAGCGGAACCTGGTTGCTCATATTGGCTCCTACATATTCTATGAAGATCTTTATCGGTCAAACCGCATAACAACATACATTGTTCCCTTTGTCATCGGTATGTTACTTGCCCGAGGTTCGATCGTCGGTATCTCAATACCTAGTTCAATCTCGTTACCGGCAAGTCTCTTTACTCGTTCCATAATACATCATCCCGCAACTAACTCATTAGTTGCAATGCTTGCAAGGCTTAAGTGACGTGTATTACCGAGTGGGCCCAGAGATACCTCTCCGACAATCGGAGTGACAAATCCTAATCTCGAAATACGCCAACCCAACAAGTACCTTTGGAGACACCTGTGGAGCACCTTTATAATCACCCAGTTATGTTGTGGCGTTTGGTAGCACACAAAGTGATCCTCCGATAAACGGGAGTTTCATAATCTCATAGTCATAGGAACATGTATAAGTCATGAAGAAAGCAATAGCAACAAACTATATGATCAAGTGCTAAGCTAACGGAATGGGTCAAGTCAATCACATCATTCTCCTAATGATGTGATCCCGTTAATCAAATGACAACTCATGTCTATGGCTAGGAAAACATAACCACCTTTGATTAACGAGCTAGTCTAGTAGAGGCATACTAGTGACACTTTGTTTATCTATGTATTCACACATGTATCATGTTTCTGGTTAATACAATTCTAGCATGAATAATAAACATTTATCATGATATAAGGAAATAAATAATAACTTTATTATTGCCTCTAGGGCATATTTCCTTCAGTCTCCCACTTGCACTAGAGTCAATGATCTAGATTACACAGTAATGATTCTAACACCCATGGAGCCTTGGTGCTGATCATGTTTTGCTCATGGAAGAGGCTTAGTCAACAGGTCTGCAATATTCAGATCCGTATGTATCTTGCAAATCTCTATGTCTCCCATCTGGACTTGATCCTGGATGGAGTTGAAGCGTCTCATGATGTGCTTGGTTCTCTTGTGAAATTTGGATTCCTTTGCCAAAGCAATTGCACCAGTATTGTCACAAAAGATTTTCATTGGACCCGGTGCACTAGGTATGACACCTAGATCGGATATGAACTCCTTCATCCAGACTCCTTCATTTGCTGCTTCTGAAGCAGCTATGTACTCCGCTTCACATGTAGATCCCGCTGCGATGCTTTGTTTAGAACTGCACCAACTGACAGCTCCACCGTTTAATAAAAACACGTATCCGGTTTGCGATTTAGAATCATTCGGGTCAGTGTCAAAGCTTGCATCGACGTAACCATTTACGATGAGCTCTTTGTCACCTCCATAAACGAGGAACATATCCTTCATCCTTTTCAGGTATTTCAGGATGTTCTTGACCGTTGTCCAGTGATCCACTCCTGGATTACTTTGGTACCTCCCTGCTAAACTAATAGCAAGGCACACATCAGGTCTGGTACACAACATTGCATACATGATATAGCCTATGGCTGAAGCATAGGGAACATCTTTCATTTTCTCTCTATCTTCTGTAGTGGTCGGGCATTGAGTCTTACTCAACTTCACACCTTGCAATATAGGAAAGAACCCTTTCTTTGCTTGATCCATTTTGAACTTTTTCAAAACTTTGTCAAGGTATGTGCTTTGTGAAAGTCCAATCAAGCGTCTCGATCTATCTCTATAGATCTTGATGCCCAATATATAAGCACCTTCACCGAGGTCTTTCATTGAAAAACTCTTATTCAAATATCCTTTTATGCTATCCAGAAATTCTATATCATTTCCAATCAACAATATGTCATCCACATATAATATTAGAAATGCTACAGAGCTCCCACTCACTTTCTTGTAAATACAGCCTTTTCCAAAAGTCTACATAAAACCATATGCTTTGATCACACTATCAAAATGATCATTCCAACTTCGAGAGGCTTGCACCAGTCCATAAATGGATCGCTGGAACTTGCACACTTTGTTAGCTCCCTTTGGATCGACAAAACCTTCCGGTTGCATCATATACAACTCTTCTTCCAGAAATCCATTTAGGAATGCAGTTTTGACATCCATTTGCCAAATTTCATAATCATAAAATGCAGCAATTGCTCACATGATTCGGACAGACTTAAGCATCGCTATGGGTGAGAAGGTCTCATCGTAGTCAATCCCTTGAACTTGTCGAAAACCTTTTGCAACAAGTCGAGCTTTATAGATAGTAACATTACCATCAGCGTCAGTCTTCTTCTCAAAGATCCATTTATTCTGAAGGTCGTAGCTGTAGTTTGTTAGATATGATGCGATCTATGATGTCTCTTACCGATTTAACTGTATCGTTTTGGGGTTATGCATTAGAGACAGCTGCATTCACGTTAAATAGGGCACTATCTAAAAATCCGTTGAGATGACACCGTATGAACTGTGGTTTAGCAAGAAACGTAAGCTGTCGTTTCTTAAAGTTTTGGGGTTGCGATGCTTATGTGAAAAGTTTCAGCCTGATAAGCTCAAACCCAAATCAGAGAAGTGTGTCTTCATAGGATACCCAAAAGAAACTGTAGGGTACACCTTCTATCATAGATCCGAAGGCAAGATGTTTGTTGCTAATAGAGGATCCTTTCTAGAGAAGGAGTTTATCTCAAAAGAAGTAAGTGGGAGGAAAGTAGAACTTGATGAGGTAATTGTACCTTCTCCCGAATTGGAAAGTAGCTCATCATAGAAATCAGTTCCAGTGATTCCTACACCAATTAGTGAGGAAGCTAATGATGATGATCATGAACCTTCAGATCAAGTTACTACCGAACCTCGTAGGTCAACCAGAGTACGATCCGCACCAGATTGGTACGGTAATCCTGTTCTCGAGATCATGTTACTTGACCATGACGAACCTACGAACTATGAGAAAGCGACGACGAGCCCAGATTCCGTGAAATGGCTTGAAGCCATGAAATCTGTGATAGGATCCATGTATGAGAACAAAGTGTGGACTTTGATTGACTTGCGCGATGATCGGTGAGCCATTGAGAATAAATGGATCTTCAAAAGGAAGATAGACGTTGATAGTAGTGTCACTATCTACAAAGCTCGAATTGTTGCTAAAGGTTTTCGGCAAGTTCAAGGTGTTGACTGCGATGAGATTTTCTCACTCATATCGATGCTTAAAGTCTGTCCGAATCATGTTAGAAATTGCCACATTTTATGAAATCTGGCAAATGGATGTCAAAATTGTATTCCTTAATAGATTTATTAAAGAAGAGTTGTATATGATGCAACCAGAAGAGTTTCTCAATCCTAAAGGTGCTAACAAAGTGTGCAAGCTCCAACAATCCATCTATGGACTGGTCCAAGCATCTCGAAGTTGGAATATACGCTTTGATGAGTTGATCAAAGCATATAGTTTTATACAGAGTTGCGGTGTAGCCCGCATTTACAAGAAAGTGAGTGGGAGCACTACAGCCTTTCTGATAAGTATAGGTGAATGACATATTGTAGATCGGAAATGATGTAGAATTTTTTAGAAAGCATAAAGGAGTGTTTGAAAGGAGTTTTTCAAAGAAAGACCTCGTTGAAGCTGCTTACATATTGAGCATCAAGATCTATAGAGATAGATCAAGACGCTTGATAAGTTTTTTCAATGAGTACATACCTTGACAAGTTTTTGAAGTAGTTCAAAATGGATCAGTCAAAGAAGGAGTTCTTGCCTGTGTTGCAAGGTGTGAAGTTGAGTAAGGACTCAAAACCTGACCACGACAGGAAATAGAAAGAGAATGAAAAGTCATCCCCTATGTACCAGACCTATTGTGTTCCTCACCATAAAGTTTGGCAAGAGAGTACAACAGTGATCTAGGAGTGGATCACTAGACAGCGGTCAAAATTATCCTTAGTGGAATAAGGATATGTTTCTCGGTTATGGAGGTGATAAAGAGTTCATCATGAAGAGTTACGTTGATGCAAGCTTTTACACCAATCCGGATGACTCTGAGTCTCAATCTTGATACATATTGAAAGTGGGAGCAATTATCTAGAGTATATCCAAGGAGAGCATTGTAGACATAGAAAAATTGCAAAATACATACGGCTCTGAATGTGGCAGACCCGTTGACTAAACTTCTCTCACAAGCGAAACATGATCACTCTTTGGGTGTTAATCACATAGCGATGTGAACTAGATTATTGACTCTAGTAAACCTTTTGGGTATTACTCACATGGAGATGTGTACTAATCACATAAACATGTGAACTATTGGTGTTAAATCACATGACGATGTGAACTAGATTATTGACTCTAGTGCAAGTGGGAGACTAAAGGAAATATGCCCTAGAGGCAATAATAAGTTGTTATTTATATTTCCTTATATCATGATAAATGTTTATTATTCATGCTATAATTGTATTAACTGGAAACTTAGTACATGTGTGAATACATAGACAAACAGAGTGTCCCTAGTATGCCTCTACTTGACTAGCTCGTTAATCAAACATGGTTAAGTTTCCTAGCCATGGACATGTGTTGTCATTTGATGACCGGGATCACAATTAGAGAATTATGTGATGGACTAGACCCATCCGTTAGCTTAGCACTATGATCATTTAGTTTATTCCTATTGCTTTCTTCATGACTTATACATGTTCCTATAACTATGAGATTATGCAACTCCCAAGTACCGGAGGAACACCTTGTGTGTTATCAAACATCACAATGTAAATAGGTGATTATAAAGATGCTCTACAGGTGTCTCCGACGGTGTTTGTTGAGTTGGCATAGATCGAGATTAGGATTTGTCACTCCGTGTATTGGAGAAGTATCTCTGGGCCCTCTCGGTAATGCACATCACTATGAGCCTTGCAAGAAATGTGACCAATGAGTTAGTCACGAGATGATGCATTACAGAAGGAGTAAAGAGACTTGCCGGTGATGAGATTGAACTAGGTATGATGATACCGATGATCGAATATCGGGCAATTAACATACCGATGACAAAGGGAACAACGTATGTTGTTATGCGGTTTGACCGATAAAGATCTTCGTAGAATATGTAGGAACCAATATGAGCATCTAGTTCCGCTATTGGTTATTGACTAGAGATGTGTCTCAGTCATGTCTACATAGTTCTCGAACCCGTAGGGTCCGCACGCTTAATGTTCGATGACGCTATGTATTGTGAGTTATGTGATTTGATGTACCGAAGGTTGTTCAGAGTCCCGAATGTGAGCACGGACATGACGAGGAGTCTCGAAATGGTCGAGACATAAATATTAATATATTGGAACATGTTATTCGGACACCGAAAGTGTTGTGGATAGTTTTGGATAAAACCGGAGTGTCGGAGGGTTACCGGAACCCCCCCGCCCCCCCGAGAAGTTATGGGCCTTAGTGGGCCTTAGGGGAGAGAGAGGGCCGTAGCCAGGAGGTGGCGCCCCCCCAAGGAAAGTCCGAATAGGACAAGGGGAGGGGGCAACCCCTCTTTCCCTCTCCCTCTCCTTCCTTCTTCTCCTAGTTAGACTAGGAAGGGGGGAGCCTACTCCTACTAGGAGTAGGATTCCCCTCTTGGGGCACGCCCTAGGGGCCAGACGACCCTCCCCTCCTCTCTCCTTTATATACGAGGGAGGGGAGCATCCCATAGACACACAAGTTGATCTTTAGCCATGTGCGGTGCCCCCCTCCACAGTTTTCCACCTCGGTCATATTGTCGTAGTGCTTAGGTGAAGCCCTGCGTCGGTAACTTCATCATCACCGTCAACACACCGTCATGCTGACGGAACTCACCCTCGGCCTCATCTGGATCAAGAGTACGAGGGACGTCATCGAGCTGGACGTGTGCAGATCACGGAGGTGCCGTGCGTTCGGTAATTGATCGGTTGGATCGCGAAGACGTTTGACTACATCAACCGCGTTACTTAACGCTTCCGCTTTTGGTCTACGAGGGTATGTAGACACACTCTCCCCTCTCGTTGCTATGCGTCTCCTAGATAGATCTTGCGTGATCGTAGGAAATTTTTTGAAATACTGCGTTCCCCAACACCTGGAAGAGTTGGGGGTTGTAGGCCGCATCGGCCTGTGCCTCCCATAACTGCTCATCCAACCCCTCTAGCACTATCTCCATGTAATAGGCAGGGGCCTCGCCGATGGTCATCATGCAATGCACCGGTGAGGAGGGTGGCTCCGGCTCGTCCTCGACCGTGTCCTACATTGGGACACCGCCGGCATCCGGTTGCCTGCTGGCCTACCAATCGGCAGTAATGGCAGCTGTCTGCTTCTTCTGCTTCGGCGACAGTCTGTCCCAGAGAGCTTTGGAGCGTGAGTAGGCCATGGTGGGAGTGGTGCGGAGAGGAGAAAGGGATCGGAGGAGGATGACTGCGGCTATGGCCGGGGCTGTGCTACTTCTTGAGCTTGTGTTGGTTTTTCCCTTGAAGAGGAAAGGGTGATGCAGCAAACTAGAGTAAGTATTTCCCTCAGTTTTGAGAACCAAGGTATCAATCCAGTAGGAGACCAGACACAAATCACCGAATACCTGCACAAACAATCAACAACTTGCACCCAATGTGATAAAGGGGTTGTCAATCCCTTCACAGTTACTTGCAAAAGTGAGATCTGATAGAGATAAATGGTAAAGTAAATATTTTTGGTATTTTTGATTTATAGATCAGAAAGTAAACGATTGCAAAGAAAGTAAATCAGAAACTAGAATTGTAGATCAGAAACTTGTATGATGAAAAATAGAATATTATACGATGTCAAATAGACTCGGGGGCCATAGGTTTCACTAGAGGCTTCTCTCATGGTAGAAAATATTACGGTGGGTGAACAAATTACTGCCGAGCAATTGATAGAAAATAACAAAGTTATGACGATATCTAAGGCAATGATCATGAATATAGGCATCACGTCCGTGTCAAGTAGACCGAAACGATTATGCATCTACTACTATTACTCCACACATCGACCGACTCCTGCCTGCAGCTAGAGTATTAAGTTCATGAAGAACAGAGTAACACATTAAGTAAGATTACATGATGTAGAGGAATTAACTCAAGCAATATGATGAAAACCTCATCTTTTTATCCTCGATGGCAACAATACAATATGTGCCTTCTTGCCCCTACTATCACTAGGAAAGGACACCGCAAGATTGAACCCAAAGCTAAGTACTTCTCCTATTGCAAGAAACACCAATCTAGTTGGCCAAACCAAATCGATAGTTCAAAGAGACTTGCAAAGATATCAAATTGTGCATATAAGAATTCAGAGGAGATTCAAATAATACTCATAGATAAGATGATCATAAATCCACAATTCATCGGATCTCGGCAAACACACCGCAAAAGAGTATTACATCGAATAGATCTCCAAGAACATCGAGGGGAACATGGTATTGAGAATCAAAAAGAGAGAGAAGAATCCAACTAGCTACTAGCACTACAAAAAAATACACTTCCGTGATGATACGTGTTTGTCATAGTAGGTCGTTTTTTTGTCATGCATGTACATCCATGACAAATTTATGACAGAATCAAGATAGTCATACCTGTGCTGTCGTAGAAGTGTTCCATGACATTACCAAAATTATCATCACGGAAGTGTCCACTTCCATGACGATAAATCGCACGTCACAGAAGTGCTTTCATCAAGGGTGACCGACACGTGGCATCCACCATAACGGAATTCCGTTAAGCTATCGGGTCGGGTTTTGGATCCTATAACCCGTTAACAGCCCCGACCAATGGGGATTTTCCACATGTAAAATCATCATTGGCTGGAGGAAACACGTGTCGGCTCATCGTTGGGACAGATGTCAACCACTCATTGGACGGAAGGCGCCTATGATACGTCAACACGTGGCACGGCCCAACAGAGGCCCATTCCTGTGAAAAGGCCGGACCGTTTGACTTGGTCAAAAGCTGGCAGGCTGGCCCATGGAAAGCCTGTTAACAGCCTGTTCGAATATAGCCCATTTATAGCCTGCTAACCCAAGGCCCGTTACGCCCTATCCGAATTAGGCCCAGTAGCGTCATCTGGGCCATCCAATATGATTCCAGCCCGTTTTCACTTCTGGCCCATGACGTCTTTCGGCCCATATGAGGCCCTATGTAACTCTTGGCCTACTAACGCCCCGTGGTGAAACTGGCCTGTAATGAATAGTGTATCACTTTACACCCATTAACGGCCCGTGGTGAAACTGGCCCGTAATGAACAGTGTATCACTTTATACCCATTAACGGCACGTTATTCCATTGGGCTATTTCCAGCCCATGTTATCTTTCGGCCTTCTCATAGCCCATTTATTCTTGGGCTCGTTTCCAGCATTCGTTTACTTACGGCCCGTTACTGTCATTTTCTGCTTGTGGGCCAAATTCAGCCTGTGGTTATAGTCGTCCCATTTGTGGTCCGTTAATACGTTGGCCCGTTTTCATAGCGTCATCAAATATGGTCTATTAACGATGGCCCATTATGGTTGGCCCATGAACGAACGATTCCAACTCTAGCCCGTTTACGGTCATAATGCAGCCTGTTATTGGCCCATGTTTGGCCATCGATCATACTTCCCGTATAAGGCCCATTGATGATACGGCCCATAGAAGGCCCATTGTCTCTACGGCCCGTAGAAGGCCCACTATTTCTACGGCCCGTAGAAGGCCCACTGTTTCTATGGCCCGTAGGAGGCCCAGTGTCACTACAGTAAATATTAGCCCATGGTTATGGTGGCCTAGTTTTAAAAAATAGGTTATTGCAGCCACTAGCAAACCGTGGAAAAAGAACTGCAATGACTAGAAGCAAACAAATAAATAAGACAACAAGGAAATAAATAAGCAAGCAACTTACGCTAGGCTATCACGGCTATCACACATATTACATCCACTGGGCATCAAAGTTCGCCACCAGTGCAAGTAAACGCGCCGACAAAAGAATATACAAAACTGAGAGCACTTCAGAAGGCACTAGGCCTGGCCAGGTTAGGCCCCCAAACAGCTGAAGAAGCTGAGTAGACCTCAATTGTGTCAATGACAGATGCATCAACACTAGATTTAAGGCATGATGGTGCGCACGGCAGTCCTCTGACATCTTCATTGCATCTTTGACTTCAAGTCGGAGCTGAGCTGAAGCAAGCCTTTCCGCTTTAAGTCGAGACTGAAGAAGTCGAACTGATTGAGGCAGCGACTGCACAGAGGTTGTCTCACACCTGCTGGTGAGTAGCTTCAACTCACTGTCTTCATCAAGACAGGACCTTGGGGTCATCTCGCTGTCCTCAAGATGGTTTGGCTCACTATCTTCCCTAAAGTTCTGTCTGGCGTAAGTGATACGAGTCTGAAAGAGAAACAAGGAGACACGTAACAGGTTTCACAATTATATAAGCAAATAAATGGATCTTTTCTGCATAAGGAACATGTTTTTACAACTACAATTTGAAACTGGTAGTTGTTGCAAACATCCAATCAGATGTAAACAACAAAGCAAACAACAGTGGAGGAAATGATGCCTATCCAAATCTATACTAGAACAAAGTTTGAAGGCTTGAGAAGGATGAACTTACATTACATGTTAACACGGGCTGGACAAAGCCCTTCTCCATGTTGATGGAAGGATAATTCAATAAATTCCCCAAAGAAAGTTCTTTATAAGCATTGCCATTATTCTACATTTTGCAACGAGTAAATATAGATCAAATAATATTGGAAGAAGCAGAGGATAATGAAGCTCAGGTGCAGACTGATGATACATAATCAAATAGCAATTAATTAAGTACAGCGTTACAAGGCAAAAGGGAGAGAGGTACTGACAAGTGCAATGCAGAGCCCATTATTGTTTTGAGATCGTATGATCCTTTGAGTAAGGAGATTAATCTGAAATTAGTTTTCATACAAGAGAGAAGGTAAGGCACAAGCAGAAATTTAGGAGTTCAAATTTTGAATTGATATCATAGACAATACCTGATGCTGGGCTCCCAGCAGTTCTAATAGGGGTTTGGCCACTGGAGTAGGGGTAAAGTGTGGCACAGTTAGGCCTGTGTTTTCTGTGGCTGCTGATCTATCTGATTTAATAGGTATCACTACCTTTTCCAAATACCTAGTTTGTACTCCTTGACGACCTGCACTCACCCTCTTCCTTTTGGACACCTATTACGAAAGAACAACATTTGACTGGAAAAACATAGTGTGACGACACATGGAATAGGTACAGAAAATGGATAGGTATGGCATATACTCATATATGATGCTTAAACAAAGCAGATGGTGTAACGAAGTAGAAGTAATGCAAGAGGTCAGAAGCAAAATATGTGCGACCAATACAACTTTGCAAAGTTAGAGCAAGCACCTTGATGGGTGAATAAGATAGGCCATCCTCCACCATGCCAAGTTTGTTAGGCAGTGGATCATTCCGCAATGTTCCTCTTGTGCGCCCATTCTCATATTCATTTTGATAATGTTCAATATCTAACATGCATGAAAACATAAAAACAAGTGAGATTTTCTTTGTAATGCAGAAGTGATTCTAATCCAATACTGCCTCCCTGTAAACCCCTTTGTGCTATCTCTGCAATTCTTTTAAAAGATGCCATGCATGCTATAATTTGTTGTGTGCATTAATATAATGTGGCCTACTACTCAAAATATGAGAGCTCCAGAAGTGATGACACTTCACAGATGATAGCTTCAACATATAGTAAAGAAGAACAAGTCGACCTCACCTGACAGATTCAAAATATACTAAGGGAGAACAACTCGACCTGACCAGTCGACCGCAAGAGAAGAGTATCATCTTAAAGAAGAGCAGAAGAGCAAGCAGATTGAAGATATTACAAGTCTTTTAATACAATGTCGGTTGGCCACCCATGATGAACCAGAGCGCACAGAGAAATACTATTCTTTCCGGTCTCTCCATATGTGGCTCACATGCATTTCGAAACTAAAGTGGGAACATTTAGCTAACCAATTAAACATCTCTCAGTTTTACTAATATCAGCAATAATATCAGATATGAATTTGTACAACTAAGCTTGTGTAGCTCGATGGGTGGAGTAGTGCTATTACGACACGAACCACGTAGGCTGATTGTGGTCATCATAACATGGGGAAAACATAAGCATGATGAGTACAATGTTGACCGTGGCAGTGGAATGGCAGATCTGAAGCTGCAAACCGCGCAAAGGGTAGTTAGCAACCGATGTTTACTTTGAAATAACAACTAAGATTTGGTATGGACAAGAAAATACGGTCAACAAGTGACAAAGAAATGCAATTATGATGTCTCTCTATATGTCGTGACATGCATTTGGAAACTCAAGTGGGACCTTTAGCTAACCAATTAAATGTGTCGGTTAACTAATATCAGTATCATATCACAATCATATTTGCACAACTAAGCTTTCGAATTCTGAGTGTTGTGTTGTTTATCTTGAAGGGTGGAGTAATGCTAGTACGACAGAAAGCACCTACGCAGATCATAGTAGAGTAGATAAAATGGGAAAACCCTAAGCATCAAGAGAAAAATCAGGAAAGTGGAACTAGCTGGACCAGTGGGTGGCGCACATGCTTTTCGAAATGAATATAGGAACATTAGGTGACCAATTAAACGTTCTCTGTTTTAGTGATATGAGCATCATATCAGATTCATATTTCAACACATAAGCTTTGGGTTGAGGACTTGAGGAGCAGTGCTAGCACGACACGAAGCACCTACGATGATGGTAGTGAATATAAAGGGGGAAAACCATAAGCTTTACGAGTATAGTGCTCGTGCCATGGCGGATCCGAAGGTGGAAACCGGACAAAGCTACTTCGCAACCAATGTTTGCTTTCAACTAGACACTACGATTTGGTACGGACAAGAGAAGTACAACAAACAAATTACGATCTATTTTCCGGGTGAGATCAATAACTTAAGCACATATGGAAGAGTACCACCTCTCTTGCGACGCCGTGTAGGCCTATGCTGATACGTTGAGGGTGCTGTGGGTGCGATGGCTGTCGGTGGCGGGGAAGAAGACTTTAGACGGCGGACGGCCAGGTCGGGGGATATATCCTGTTGCCGTGGACGAGGCGGTCGTAGGAGCGGCAACGGCAAGGTGGACGACGGTGCCGATGAAGCGAGAGGAGGCAATGAAAGGATGCTGGTCCAGCACCGTGGATGAGAGACGTCCATCTCTTGCAGTGCACGACGGGGTAGGGGTAGCAGCTCCGGCAAGGTGGAGGATGGGGTGGCGGACGGAGGAGGCTGGCCACAGTGCGGAGGTTGTCGTGCCGCCGACGGTGTATGAATGGGAAAATAGAGGGAGGGGGGATCTCAAACTTCGGGCGAGGAGAGGGTGTTTTGCCGCCCACGGTTGGCACCCACGGTGTATGAACGGGGCTGATAGGTAGGGCGGTTGTGTCATGTCTGATGGAAGTTACACATCTGCCCGTATTTAAAATATTAGCCTACATCGATTTCGGGCGAGGAGAGGGTGTTTTGCCGCCCACGGTTGGCGCCCACGGTGTATGAACGAGGCTGAAAGGTAGAGCGGTTGTGTCATGTCTGATGGAAGTTACACATCTGCCCCTATTTAAAATATAAGCCTACATCGATTTCGAACGAGGAGAGTTTGTTTTGCCACCCACCGTGTATGAATGGGGAAATGGAGGAAGAGACACATGTCGTTCGGACGAGCTTGAATCAAATGTGTTTTGCCGCCCACGTTTGGCGCCCACCGTGTCTGAATGGGCTCAGAGGCCGTTGTGTCACGTCTGATTGAAGTTACTAGTCTACCCCTATCAACAGCAGTGTAAATCATGTCGATAAGGATGTCAAGTGTCAGGGGTAGACAGTAATTTCCATCTCGCAAACACTTGCTTTGAGCAGCCCACAAATTATAGTGGGTGTTTAGCCGCTTCGTTCAAAACTTGGGAGAATTAGCATTCACGTTTGCCCTGGGACCTGGCAAACTAAATTCAAATCCAATTTGTATTCGATTACGAATATCCACAGATAATTATACATTTTGTTATTTATTTCTTCAAAACCACAACAAAGATTTATTCCACCTTTATATATGATTATGATTTAGAAATGTCGTGATCTTCAAATTTAGTAGGTTGGATACACTCTGAGTCAAATAGTTATTTCATCCAATACAATATGCTCACACGACAAATAGTTCACCTTATGTCAATCATACAAGTTCTGAGGATTACCTCGCCTAAAAAATTCAGATCATTACAACACATGGACAACATAGGGGGTCTTGCAACATAATCCATTCAGAGACATGACACAACATGCAAGTACAATAATCTAATGAAAATTTGAACTGGTATCTAAAGAAGAACCGGGATTATCTTGGGCTTCAGATAGCAGAAACAGCAGGACCTCCTCCGTCTTCAAATGCAACATTCTTACTTCCTCCAATTCTTGGGTTGCTTGCATAATGCATGCCGCTAATTCCGTAATTTCCAACCTCAAGATAAATATTACCTCATTCATGGCAACTAGAGCATCTCTTTCTGCCTCTAGTAGAGCCACAAGCACTATAATATCTGTGCTCAGACTACTCCCCGGCGGTGTTGCCTCTGAACTGCTACCATCTGGTAACATGGATGGCGCACTACTTCCACAAATAGATTCTAGGGTTGTACATTGTGTCCTAGTGTGAACGGCATCCTGAAAGGTTTCTGCTGGACATCAGTAAGAGATAGTTATCGTATGATCCAGGCAGTAAGCTTACATGGTAAACGATGGACGAATTATTGCCGAGCATGGCAAACTATATTTAAATGGTTCGAAGCAGCATCAGCCAAAAAGAAATTAAAATGGTAAGATGAAACTAGGGATGTAAGTGGCAAATAAATGAAATCCGCCAGTCCCATCTAGTTAGTTTTTGCTACCTCCCTAGTTCATTTTCCTCAAAAAAAACAAAAACTCTTTTGAACTATCATACCAATAGTGGACTTTAATCGGGATTAAACCGGACCCAGTTGACATCCCTAGTTGAAAGGCAGTGTACAACCGCTATATTTAAGTTGCCAAGGCATCTAAGCAATTGAAATAATCTGAGAAAGCACTTAACAGTGTGGCCTCATATAAACTACAAAGACAGTCTTGTGATGAAGTTGAGAGGAAAAGTTAAGGACTCAAATGAAATAGGCAGGCATTTCTTTACGATAGTACAACATACACTGCTGACATATTGGCCAACTCAGGTATAGCGTAACAACAAATAAGCATTCGAATCAAGCAATACAGCAAAGCAGACAACTGAACTATTTGTAATTCGGTAGGATTACACGTTGAGGGCACAAGCCAAGAAAGCAACCCACTCGCATTACATTTCACATGTACTAAAACACACTGGCTTACCATATGTTGCTGTGAAGCCTAGCTGTTGTTGCAATGTTCTTTGAAGATATCGTCAGCATCCCGTGGTTGCAAATCTAGTTGTTGTCGTTTATTCTGCACCATCTATTTAGGTAAAATTAATTTTAATCGCATGCACTGGTCCGAATTGATCATCAATGGTTCATCTAAACTAATGAAAGAAGGGTGTGTGCATACATGACAATACTCCCTCCGATTCTTTTTACTTTGCGTATAACTTTTTCTCAGTTTTCTCGTATTAGTCTGCGCGTTGCCAATTCCTAGCGCTGGTTTCCTTTTGTGCCCCACCCCATCCGCCTCTGCCCTAATTAATTGGCAAATTAGTCTAGAAAAAATAAACCAGTGCCCTCCTTGGTATGCGGGTCAAGAGTTATGGCAGAGTAAATAGAATCGGAGGGAGTATATCTGCTTCCCTCTATTTTATGCTTGTTCGAGGTGCCAGCCCCAAAAGAACAAATATTTTTCTTGATGGGGTTGGCAGCTCCATAATTAATAGAAGCATCAAATTAGTCATGCAACTTGGGAAGATCAAGAACACACAAACAAGTAATGACCAGAGGCTCGGAGCAGTGATGTAATAGCTAGCATCAGAAAATGTAGGGTAAAATGAACAAAAAGCAGCGGAACCACATGCTAGTTTGCTGATGTGTAATTAAGCATAGAGAACATTAAGCAGTTTGATGGAAACAACAGGTGGCATCAGAACAAAACTAAAGCATATTAACTATATGTGCACTGGTATGTAATTTACCACATGTAATATGTTCACTGCTAGAAGTATGGCCCTACAGGTGCAAGCAGAATAACGCGTCTCATGAAAAACTGAATGATGCCCTGAAGAAATTCAAAGGTGCGGTGCTTATGCTAGGAAAGTGAACGTAGGCGCCGGCCGTTGGATAATAGTACATGATTCTCGGCGGCGTATGGGTACCGTTGTCATACTTGATAGCTAAGGATCGTCGATGGTGCTCGTGTTGCGGTTGAGTTTCGGCCGGCCGTCGCCGTCGCTGAAGCGGCTCCGGTGCTATGGTTACGGTGCCTGTCGACATACAAGAAAGCTCATCTGTGGTAAGTGAACAATTGCACGATAAAGAGAAAAACCGAAGGAGTACAAATCGAAATAACCTAATGAGGCTGCGGCGTCGGTAAAGCAGGGCAGGTGGAGTTGAATATGGTGTACGTGGAGCGGGTCCGGTGCAGTGGACGAAGACTTCGGCGGGCGTGTTGTACAGTGCTTTCGGTGAGGCGGATCTGTTGCGGCGGACGAGGGCTTGTATGAAGGGCCAGCGAAGGGGCGGACGAGGGAGTCAGTGAAAGTCCTACGCTGTGGTGGACGAGGGAGCCGGTTAAGTAGATCCGGTGCAGTGGACCATGATGGCGGTCAAGGAGATCTGGAGCGGTGGACAAGCCAGTCGCTGAAGCGGCTCCGGTGAAGTGGTGAGTTGGCGGTTGGGGGTTCCAAGGTGCGGAAGGTAGATCCGGCGGGGTGTGAGGTCCACCGCTGTGGCGGAGGACTAGATTCGGTGGCTTGCCCTGGTTGGGGGGTCGGGGAGGGGAAGGGGAGGGGGCCTGGGGAAGAATGTTGGGGGCAAAGAGGGGAAAACAATGGAGTTACCAAAGCAGCCCTTTTCTGTTCATGTGGCCGGGGTAAAACAGGAATATCACAAGGCTAAACTTTCGGGCGTGTGATATTTCGATGTGAGCAGGAAGTTTGAAAGCTTTTGGCTCCTAAAATTATAAGTATTCTGCTCTCGTACGGCCGACTATGATATCATGGCCGACAATTTGTTTGTTTTGCACACAAAAAAAGTGCAAGTTTTGAAAATCAATGTCTCCAACTCGAAACTTAGATTGTCCATTCAATTCAAATATGGATCATTGAGCTACTACAAGCAAATACCATCATACGGTCCAATTCAAATGAAATTCCAAATGTGTTTATCCTAAATATGATGACAAAAGCAAAAATGTGTATGTGTATGAATAAAGTGGATGATTATAAAGTTTGAACATGCCCGTATGTGTATATCTCTAGGTTTAATATATGAATTTGAAATCATGAAATCCTGGCTTAAAAAATATACCTCCGTTTAAATGAATTACAAAAGCTAATGATGGAGTCGAATTCCAAAATTCCAATCTTAGGTTTGTAATTCTGGTACATCAAGGTATATCATGCATGTTCAAAAGTATCATTATCTCATAGTACAAACTGTGAAACAAATTGATCAACCATGAGTGCACAATATCTCAATTACGCTAAAGTCCCTCAAATATAGACACCTCACTCTTTATCTGAAGTCAACCCCCCCGCCACCACCACACACACACACAAAGAAGTCGTTCTCTCCCCCAAACACCAACACACGAGCACATTAACACCCCTCTCTCTTGTAAAGTCCGGACCCCAACATAGGTCTCTATCACTTTGTCTATCGGGCATGAACATATCTCTTCCCTCACTCTCTAGGTCTCCCGCTATCTCTCTTACCCAAGCACACGCACTATGTAGAGTGTATATTTCCCATACACACAAAACGTCGCCCCCAAATGTCTATCTCCCTAGTTATGTGGTTCTCGCGCACTCACCTCACACACCACCCCCACTGCAAACAAGCACACTTTGTCTCCTTGTGCACCACTCTCCTCTTTCTATCTCTCCCACATGCGGACCCGCCCCAGCTCCTTCCCTGTATACATATATGTCGTGACTCTTTGCATAGCTCCCTAATGTATAATCGTTCTCGATTTCGCACATTGTTCTCTACACCATCTATTCTAGCTCTCTCATGAAGTCCCTATCACACACACGATGACTCGCTTACCTTGCATCTCCGTTCATAGGCCAATTTTGGACAACATCAACATTGTCTCCCTATCTATACACCATTTATGGACACAAACGACCCCTCTCGCCCCCTCTCTTCCCCCCCCCCTCTCTCTCCGGCGCTAGCTCTCTCTTTCTCTCGCTCTCACACCCCTCTCCCCCACACACACTCGATGTCTCTTCCAAATAGTCTGCTCCCCCCCGCTCGCACTCGTGTTATCTCGCTACTACACATGTCACACCATTCCCCCTTCCCTTATACTAGGTTTATATCATCAGTGGTCTCTCTACTCCACATACACTCTCTCCCTCTCACACACAAACGCGTGCACAAACACACACAGACACGCACAAACACCCATTTACCTGGATCCTCATCTCTCCTCATGTCTGCATGTGTATCTCACACACTCACTCTCTAATTATGTATATGTGTCTCCATGTTACACAACACAAAGCCCCATGTACATGTCTCTCTCTATCCTCCACACACATAGACACAAAGAATCTGTTATCATTGCCTAAGTCTCTAACATATCACACACGCACACTCTCTCTCTCTCTCTCGCAAACACGCTCAACCAGGGATTCCCCATGAATAACTTACCGTCTATTCATGAACAGTCTTGGCAGTACGGCGAACATGAGACGTGAAAAAGAATAAATCTACACGTGCTTAGACCACCTAGTATGACTACTAGGACTAGAGCAAGCCAAAAAGCGCGCCGCCGTCACCCCCTCCTTGTCGGCGACGGGAAAATCTTCGTTTTACACAGACGAGAAGTCATTGTGCTAAGGGCCCACATGCCGAGGCGTTGAATAGAATGTAGATGCTAGTTTATGGAAGCAAGTATCAATAATACGTTTGTATCTCCATACTTATATTTCTTCTCTTATAAAAAACCCAGTTGGTGATGATGGTACGTGTGCCATCTTGCAATATAGACCGTCCGATCTATATCTGACGGATGGAAATTAAACTAAAAATACCCGCACCCCTCTCCACATTTGCAGACAAGGCCTTTCCTCGTTCATCCTTATCTCCAACAGACCTCATTGTTGAGCAATTAAGAAAGGAAGCCTCTCAAACAAACTGGCCCGGTGACCGCTGTCGGCGTTGTCAATCCCCATGCCTCCGCTCAGTTCGACTGCCTACCACCACCACACCCCACTCCTCTTCACCTTATCTCATATTTCTCGAGATATCATTAGTTTTTACACATGGGATTACTCCCGCAAGGGTCAATCACAACAAGTGTTTTATAAAAAATGCATCTTGATGTTCCGTGCAATGCACGGATCTTGCTAGTACTCCTACACAAGACTAAGTTGGTGATGTTGGTGTGTCTGACATCCGTCGTTTCTGACCATTAGGTCTACATCTAACGATTGTGAGGTAAGTTGTTGCCTTTTCTCACCAACATCCCACTTGTCTACCAATTTGCAGAAAAACCCATAATTAGTATCTTAAAACCAACCACATCCCTCCCTGACCTCACCAAAATAGCCCAACGAATATATTCTAATTGAAACATAATATATCTCTAGTGATATATGTATATCAAAATTAGAGTGTTTTGTACCAAGTTTGTGAATAAGTATTATTCTAATTATGATTCGTTGCAACGGACATGAACATTGCTAGTATTTCCAACCATGCATTTCTTTTCCTAGTATTCCATAGTTTCGAGTTTTCCATCAAGATATTAGTCACTCGTGGTTGATATTTACTTTGAATCATGTACACATATGCACTATGTAACTAGCCTTGCTTATTGGCTTCCAAAGCTTAACTTTCACTCCTACTTACAATATGTGGAGTATTTAACAAAAAAACTACCACTTTCAACCAACCCTAGGAGGAATCTATTGTACAAAAAATAGCAAAAACATACCCAAAATTTCTTAATCCACGCCAAAAACTACCTATTACTCCTACCGATTAGGTTCGTTTAAACCCATTTATGACAGGGTTGGCCCACATGTCCATGCTGACGAGGCAGCTTAAACCAACACATTTTGTTTGACCGTTGACACGAGGGACCCACATCTGACCTTCTATCCTGTTATTCCCCCTCAAATCATTATTTTTCCTGAACATTACTTCAAACAGCACTGATGCGTGTTCGTCGGTGGCGCCGGTGATGAGCGAGTTGGCCGTCGCTCCGCCGGACGGGTCGGACGCCGCGCTGGCTTCCGCACGGGTAGGCAGGCTGGCCCGAGCGTGACTCACGAGCGAGCAAGCCGCCACGCTGGCCTTCGCTCGAGCCAGATAGCTGGCCTTAGCGCGGCGCGCGTGAGCAAGCCGCCGCGCTGCCTTGCCAATCTAGCTAGCAAACCTTGCAGACAAGCAGCTGGACGAAGCTATCTTGGCTAGCTAGCGGCCGTGAGCACCGGACGGAGATGGCATCCGGGCTGCCGCAACATGGGCTCCGCACCACCGACGGTTTTGACCTCGCCTTCTGCCGGCGGCGGTAGCTGCGTCCCATGGCCGAGGATGACTAGGTGGATGGGCCGGAGGTAGGAGGTCACTCGAGGATTTTTGTTGGTAAGAGCATGTACAATGGTTGATAAGGTAGTCTTATCTTAAGTCCGCCACGTATGCAAGTGGTAGTAGTTTCTTGGCATTTTAGTGGTTTCTTGCATTATTAGAGCAAGTACAATAGAGCTGAGTCAGCGGGCTATAAGAAATAAACTACTACTACATGTTGGCTATAGGATGGGCTGTAGATGACATGGCACTGGCTTATAGCCAGCAGCTGGCTATATTATTAACCATGCTCTTAGGGGTTTCTTGTAAGGAACAATGTATGTACTACTAGCGACCAAAGGCGATTCTAGGTTGCGTTGTACTCCAACGAGTACTACTAGTGGTCGCGGGAGTGTATACCTCATTTTGTAGGTTCGATCCCGGCCGAACGCACGGCGGCCTTTTAAAAAAAATAGTACTACTACACTTCGCTGTGAGCCAATATTTTACACGGGTAGTTTGAGTTTTGAAGTCAAACGGACATGCGGCCCCACAATCTGGGTGCACTGGACAACCTAGCCACGTGAACGGGTTTTCCTTCCCGGCATCCCGTGGCTCGCGTGCTCGCCCTAGCCGCACCTTGCTTGCAGCTTCCAGCTAGTAGCATATTTAAACTAGCGCCTCCCAATTAAGCCCGAGGAGCCGGAAAAGCCTGGCGGGGCATTGGGAACTGTGCAATATGGCTTTGTACGTAAAGTGCTCTACTACTACTCTGTAGCTTGTGGCGTTGCATGCATGGAATTCACTCCATTATCGGCTCTACTATAAAATAAATTCCTCTTGCCATGTTTTTCTGAAATGGAGACAAAAGCTTTGCTTCATCTCATTCATAAAGAAGGAACTACTAACAAAGTTCGACGAGATCCATTACACCTCCACAAATGGAAGCAAAAAGCCTAGTCTCGCTGTATCAAATAACTCAAATGTTCTGCCCCTGCAGTAACCGTCGCTGATAAACAGGCTGCTAGTGTGTGCGTGAGAGGAGCGGCTGAGTAGGCCAGCTACGTGAGAGGAGCGACTGAATAGAGCACCGAGAGTACCCACTATGCCACTACGCAGGTGTACTTCCCCTACATTGATAGTACAGCGATGGTTCTAGAGAATAGTAGTACCCTCCACTTCCAACTGTAGCTCCTTGGCCCTAAGATTCAAGAGTTCAAAACTGGTGCACTATACTAGACTAGACTAGAAGTACAGTACATCGCACTACTAGTTGAGAAAAGTAGTACTAGTACTGCTACAGTACGAGTACGTACTCCTCCGTCACATAATGTAAGACGTTTCTTGACACTAGTTGGCGTGTACAAAAAATGGCAAAACATACCCAAAATTTCTTAATCCACGCCAAAAACTACTACCTAGTGCCAAAAATTTCTTACTAGTGCTATTATTTACAGTATAATGCAATCCCATAACGTTCCATAATCCCTTTCTTTCAAAAAAATCACTTCTGGAGAGAAGATTGCTATCTTCACGCAAGCTTCTCATAGGCCAGTGCCACCGCATGCAGTCATGTGAGAGAGAGGGAGACATCCATGCAGCATGCAAAGAGAGGAGAACGCGGGCCGACAGCCAATGGGTTGCATGTGGCATTTATAGCTGTTAACTCCTCCCATCGATGTGCCAGGGGTATTTCCATCCAGAAAGCATGCAGCGAGCCCCTGCCTTGGTATCCGGGTTTGCTCTTATGTGCAGAGTAAAAAGAATCGGAGGGAGTACTAGTAGTAAATAATAGCCTCACCCCTTCGCTGAGGAACGATCTACAATTGGAAGGGACGAGGCCCTGCGGTTACTATGCTCTTATCTCCTCCTCGCTAGTTCCCCTCCCCCCAAAGAGAAGGCAGTTCGTCGCTGCTCCCATGGATTCGCCAGGCGGTTCTCCTCCTCGGCGGGGCTGGGAGACCTTGGACGACGATCCTGTGGGAGAAATCGCACGCCGCTCCGACGTCCTCACTGCCGCAAGACTCGGTGCTTCCTGCACCAACTTTTTCAAGACGCTGATTAAATAGGCCATGCTTGTTGGTCTTCCATGCATCCTCGAGGAGAAGGTTCTTCTATGGGACAATCCTTCGAACAGTCCACCGCTCCTTGGCCATGGTTGCACGTTGACTCCGCTAGAGTTGCCGACGTTGAGAGCTAGTCGGATTTTGTCTGATGAGAAGGTCAGTAATGGAGTTTGATCATGTAGTACATAGTTATTCCATTTCCACCCCGTAATTTCTCCGCTGCCCACCGTCTTATATATAGGTCTGGGTCGGTGTCAACGAAGATTGGCTTGCATACCTCCGGCCGGATACCACCATCATTTTGCATAACATCCACAGCAGTGCGGCCATTCCGGTAGACCCCTTCTCCACCATTGGGATCGGCCTTCCGGACTGGCTGGGCAAGAATACGTATGATGATGCCTACATGAGATTGAAGAAGATAGCAATTGCGGACCCGCCGACAAAGCGACGCGGCTACGACGATTACTATCTCATCGCGGTGTTCGACATATGGATTGCCATCAATGCAGGAGGCAGTAACGGCAGAGGCTGGCGCATGTTGGCGGCGGCAGATTTGTACCCCTACACGTTCGAAGACGCTGTGCGCCATCTAGGCCGCATCTTTGCGGTGACAAGCCAGGGGACTTGTTTCATCTGGTTGACATCCTACGGTACGGGAGATTACAAACGGAATGCACAAACCATCATTTGCGTCCCTAACGGTACTCCATTATTTTGCAGGGACCAGTCATCCCCCGATCAAAATAAGATCGCCGATCCTAGATGTGCATTTGCATCCGTGATTCGGTCTAACCTGGAACCTTGTAGCTGACTTTGGCATATTGGGATCAACTATCTTAGTAGTCGTTACCCGTGGTACCACTGATGTGCAACATGGTCACATAATCTACCATGATCGGACCGTCAGCATCTACCCAGGTATTCCATTTTTTAACCCTCTCGCCTTCTCTTTCATTGTTGTACTAGTAGTATACTTTATAGTACTAGTAGTACTTTTTACCTTGGAGGACGTGTATAGCTAGCTAGGCCCTTGAAGACTTGAACCCACTAGCTGCCACCATTTTTGTTTTTCCATGTCTTACTATCTCATCCATGTAGCCAAGAGTGGCTATATATAATAAGCCGTTTATTTTACTTCCTCTATACTGGAGTAGTACTATTTGCTGCACAGTATTACTGACCGCCACATTTGAGCACAACATCATTATACATGGACCTTGACTATGTACGTCACCATGCGTCCAGATCTGGGATGCCGCGTGTACCAGATGAACGGCGCCGAGTTTGACCCCCGTGATGCTACGTGGGTGCCGAGGAACACTCTTGGAGAGTACTCGCTTTTCATCGGGGACAGCTACCCCATTGTGAAGCGGATGCCACCTTCCGTGCACGACACAGAAGGCCTGCCGTTCATGAAGCATGGTTGTGTCCTCAGTGCACACCGCCGGATGAACGACATGATGGGACACGCTATCCCTGATTTATGCCGCTTCAGCTTGGATGAGTCTCCATCGTGTGGAACCGGACTAGAAAGCTGCGACAATGATTCCCGTTGCCCACCGCTATGGACCGTGCCATCCATGAAGAACACCTGGGACTGGAACCTGGAAGAGGACATTTAGCCCATCTATAATGTGTAAGTGGAGTACGGTAATTGTGAACGGTAGCGCTGTGAATATATGTAGACTAGTCGTGCACAAATTTATCACATGAGTTGGAGATGAACTTGTGTGGCATACTGGCATTTGTCCTTTAGAATTTATTACTAGTAAATGTGTTATGTGTATGTGCAACTTGTGTGGTTGTTGCACGGGCTCCAACATGCTCTTTGAGAAAAAAAAGGTGGCACAACTTTGGATATACGTGACGTGGCGGCATCATACAGTAGCATCGTTCGCTATAGTTGTACTAGTACACTCCTACTAGGACGACAACTCCTATAAAACCTTGCGGTTGGCTCTTTGGCCCTGTTTGGATCATCGGGTTAGAGCTAGTTTGGGTTAGTTGGAGGCTAAAATAAGCCAAAAGTATCCAAACAGGGAGGGTTAGAGTGGGTTAGTTTCATCTAACCCAACTATCCCGGTGGAGAGGTGCTTATTTGGGTTAGAGTGGGTTAGAAACTAACTCTAACTCTAACTGTGTTAGAGTATCCAAACAGGGCCTTTGCCTCTTCGGGAGGTTCAACAGTTCGTACTCGTGTGAACCTTGCACTTGGCTCTTCGCCTCTTCGGAAGGTCCAACAATGATGATACTACAGTACAATATGCTTCTGGCAATCTGACACCGATTGAACTGCTGCACGTCCACTGCGAGGGCGAGGGTGAGGGAGAGGGAGAGGGAGAGGGAGAGGGCGCTGTAGTCAAAACCCTCTCCTCGTCCTGCGAACCACCGCGCGCGTGGGCGAGGGAGAGGTGTAGTAAGCAAGCTTCTCCTCGTTCGGCGAGTTGACGGGACACATCAAAGCAGTACTAGTACTAGTAGTAGTAGTCCATACTGCGTCTTTTCCGATTAATATGGCTTAATTTGAAACGAGAAAAATACATTGGCGGTCAACGTATGTAACAGTACGCTCTTTACGGTCACTATATATAGTTTTGCGGCGATTATGCGATCACTAGCTCATCGTAGAGCACCGTATGCACCCTACTGACCGGCCACATAGTCGACGTGGCACTTTGTTGACTGGTTAAATTGTCACCTGGTTTATGGGTCCCACCTGTTAGTTGGCAGAGCAAAGAAATCAGTTAAACAAAACTTTACACAGGCGCGACATGAGTCCAACCCTTGTGCGCGAACCGCCCTGGCTGTGTATGTGAGTGCATGCACGTGTCCTCCCTCGGTCTTCCAACAAAGAGTGTACTACATGATGTACATCTACACTTCCAATGTGTTTAGCCTTTAATCTAAATCGATATTGATTGACTAATGCACCAACTTGTGTTGTAGGTATAGTACATGTCTATCCTTAATTACAGCATGCAATGGCCTTCATTTAATCTTCTTATCTCAATGATCGCATGCACACATAATTATGCCCTAGTCAATGTGTAAATCTCTAAATGTGCAGTCTTTCACGGACGTAGGGAGTAGGTTGAGCACTTGAGCGTGAGCGTGTGTGTTGCGTCGTGTGATGTGTGCCGCATGGGTGCGTGAGTGTTGTGTGCATCCATGTGTACGTGTGAGTGTTGCATGTTGCATGCATGCATGCATGCATGCATGGGGCTTACTCCCTCCCATTGACATGTCCATTTGGCTATAGATTTCAACAAGTGACTAGGTATGGAGCAAAATGAGTGAAGTGAGCGTAGAGGCATAGGGATACTGTAGAAAGGAAGTCCTCGCAATCCATTTATTTCCCATCTCGGTCAGAGAGAACTATTCAACTAGTCTTTGTAGTGAAGTGACAATACACACTGCAGCAGATGGGACACGTAATTAATAAGCTGAACCAGCGTGTGTGTGTTACTAAATCAGTCGGTTATGTTTGGTAGTCTCAAGTCATTGAAAGCATGCACAACCCACATATCTTATTGGTTGATATGCCACAAAACAAAAAACGAGAAGGGAGTTAATGTACGGTGCCTAAGTGTTTTGGGATTATTTGGTTTTCGTAAGGTGACTTACACACCTAGACGGAGGGAGTAGTAGAATTGAGATTGAATGCACTTTCTTCCCGTCTTCCACTCTTCTTCCTCCTCTATTCTTCTTCCTCCTCTCTTCCCCATCGTCGGCCGCACACCATTTACCCCCGCTCACTGCTCGCCCGCCCGCGCCATCTTCCTTGGTAGCTCGCGCATACCATATCCCCCCGCTCATTGCTCGGCCACACGAGGAGAAGCTTCTTCGCTCGCCCGCCCGAATCCACTTCCCCGCTGGCTCGCAGGCACCGAAAACCCCAATGGCAGAACCGACTGACACGCAGAGCTGTGATTGGAATTCCCTCCCCGGTGTTCTCTTGGAGCAGATCTGTAGTCGTATGGACCTACTCAGCACCGTCCATCTGGCCGCATGCTCGGTGTCTTTGTACCGTCTACTCGTTTGCAACCAGCCGGCTCTTTTCAAGACACCCTGCTTGCTGATGCCCGATCCTCGCAGGTGGCCCAGACACCGACTTGACGATCCTACGGAGGTTGTTGTGGCGCCCCTTGACATACTACCACTACCCGTCCACCTATCCTTCATGCGCGGACACTACTGGGTGGGCATGAAGGCCAACTGGATCGTCCTCATCCACCACACCGGTAGTCCGTGGCGTCTCGTGGATATCTACACCCAGCGAGAGATCACCCTTCCATCGTTGGATACCGCCGCCATCGAGCCTCGCGGCCTGCCGGACACTCCTGCCGACTACGCACGAGACGCGTCAAGCTTTTGGCTCGACCTCTGTTTGCAGAAAGTTGTAATCTGCGAAGTGCCCACACCATCAGAAGACTACATGGATTACAGGCTCATTGCCTTGTTCAACAAGGGATTAGTCTATCTGGAATCCAGTCGCCATACATGGTTATGGCTCATCATCAATCCTGTTGAGGAAACATTTCTGTCTGATGCTATAGTGCATGATGGCATCATTTACACGGTCGACGCACAGATTGGCTAACTATATTGGTGGAATCTATCATCGTGTAATTGTTCTATCTCATCTCATCTTTACCTTATGAATACGACTGTCTGTTCATTTGTTACAAATTTAGAATGCATAGCATGTCTATAACCACATCATTGCTATATGTTCCTCTCATTTCCTAGATTTTTATGACCACACATTTTATTGTCAGAGTTGATATGAGAACAATTGGCATATAATGATTGTTAGAATACATATTATGAGAATAACATCATGATTGCTATATGTAACTCTCATTTACAAGATTTTTATAACAATGCATGTTATTGCTTAGAGTTGATATGAGAACAGTAGTAGTAAGTGCCATGGTAGAATATGAGTAGGCGCTGTCATAGTTGTTTTCCTCTCATTGTTACATGATGTTTGAACCATGACATATTGCTAGAATATGAAAGCCATTGGCTTATTTTTTTTAAACTTGGGGTATGATTATGACCACGGCATTGCAATTCTCTGTCTATGATATGTGTCACTATTATAATAATCTTAATTCCACACATACTCTGAACATGATTGTTTATTTTTGTCCTTTTGGTCTCCAATTTGAATTGTTGCAGCAGACGCAAATGCGCTGGCCTTCATGATTCTAGGACCTGGAATCATACCAGTCGATGGGTGGTGGTTTATCGCTCGTTCAGCTGACGACGGTCATTTGATGCTCATTCGCACGTACCAAATTGACCAAACCATTACATCAAACCACATGTAGTACAATGCGTGGGGCGTTCGTGACATTGATGGCTATGGCTGCTTCGTGTTCGAAAAAGATCCCAGCTCCGTTGGGCCAGGCGTATTCAACTGGATGCGGGTTTACAGCCTCGACAACCACTCCTTGTTCCTCGGGCTCAATTATCCGATCATCCAACCAATAATCGATCATATCACTGGCGATGATTATTGTGCTATGCAACTTCCATTCGCAAGGGGGGGCTGTGTTTACACATCATACCATGGGTTTCATGAATCACCATATCCAGAGATTCGCCAACACAGCTTGTTGTCAGATAATCTTCAGTGTGTGAAAGGTATCAAGCTTCTATGCAATGGATGGCTTTTGCAAACCCGACATGCAGCGATGTGGTTCATGCCAACAGCAAATATGCACAACTTGATTCGTGTTGATATCTAGACTGAGCCATGTATTCTGCTGCTGTAGCACGACCCTCTTTTGTTGGATATTATATACTGTTGTTAGTTTGAAGCACTCCTCTGGTTTGAAGGATAGATACCTTCCTGGGATCAAGTGCATCCTAACTCACCTGCGTAGGATGTACTGATAATGATGATGGAGATGCTGTGCAGAAGCCATATATATATCAGGTGGGCTTCAAGTGCGTACTTGTTAGTTAAACCTATGTATAAATCGTGACACTAAATACGACTAGTAAGTAGTACAGTAGCGGTACTAGTATACATCGGTCAAATTATTCATCATGTCCACACATTGAATTGACGTGACAACACGCTGCGTGTGAGGTGACACAAGAATCCCGGCGGCGTGTTTGGGTATTCTAGACTTCAGATTTGGAGTACCACTTATCTGTTGAAATCTTTCATCATTCACTTAAAATAGTCGATTGATCATACATTGAGTACCATATAAATGGAATTACCGATGCAAGTCGAAGAAGGATTGGCCCGTGCTTCCGGCTGGCGTCAAGTTCGATCCCACGGATCAAGAGCTGATCGAGCACCTTGAGGCCAAAGTGAGTGCTGACAGCGCGAGATTTCAGTCTCTCTTCGATTTGTTCATACCAACCATCGACAGCGAGCACGACATATGTTACACCCAACCTGAGAAACTTCCAGGTAAGACACCGATCGGCCGTCTACTTGCACAAACATATTCCTTTGTTTATAGCTCTATTTTTCTTTTTAGACGCAGACCTGGTGAAGCAATTACAATTTGATAGTTAATGAAAAGTGAAACAAGTGATTGCAACATGCCAAAGATGTTATGAAAATGCCAACTAGGTACACTAAAACCCGTATTCCACAATACTGCAGGTATCACAATGAGTGGCCTAAGGAAGCACCCGCCGTGTTGCATCCCAGTTATTAGTTTATATTTGTAGAATTCTCTCGTTTATTGAGCACGTATATTGTTTTTTCAGGTCGAGCAAGTTTCAACTGGGTTGTAGATTGTCCAGGGTTGTTTTGTTTTTAACAGGCCCAGCCCATGACGACAACGGGGCACAAAGATCCAGCAGGTATCTACTGGCCTCTGGCCCGCCAGCGTTACTTATATTTTGTCTTACAACATCCGCGGGCAGTTTTTTTACTGAATCAAACACACAGCCCAGTTCTATTTTCCTCTTGAAACGCATGTCCTACATCCGTTTTCTAATCTCTACCTATAGTTTTACTAGTTCATATACACGTATCATTATATTGAAAACACATAAAATTCCTTTTTCATATTTACATCCTTATTTTTGTTGTTTTTTCCCACCCAGCGTTGATTTTTTTACCACTGGTTTTCCCTTAAACCAACTAAATTGTCCCACGTCTTATTTGCTTACAAAAACAAAACGATTTTTGGCAAATCAATAAGTTCTTAAAAAATGTTTATCATTTCAGGATTACAACAGTTCGGACTCCACCGAAATATGCAAAATAAGGTTGGACTTTTTGACCGTGGTCCTGGGCAGAAAATGGGCTGTAATAAATTACTTAAGAATTAGCAAATGGGCTGCAAATTATAAAAAATAGTAATTGGGCTTTATGTTGTCTGCCACAGATTTGGAGGCTGACTTGTGAGCCTACTAAGTTCATGCGTACACAAGGTTTCTCAAAAAAGAAACTTAGTCAACAATCGACTCTACCAGATTCAGACCGTCAGATGTCAATCTAACGGCAATCGTGCTTCTTCAGTCTCTGATCTTCCTGTCCTAGCCGCCCAATCCAGCGCCGTCGGAACCGCCTGCTCCCGCCTCCCGTGGCCGGCAGTGCTGCCGGGAAGGCCTCACGGCCCCATCATACTCGCATCCCTGGCCCATCTATCCCTCTACTCACCCACACCTCCTGTTATTTTCCGGCGACGGCAACCGAACTAGTCAACCCTCATACTCTCCACCGCGTGGACAACCACTGTCGTGTCCTCCCCGGCTCCGTGTCGTTCCCTTCGTAGGCCTCGCTGTCGTCCACCGCCCTGGTGCTCTCGGCGCGGCGTGGTCAACGATGTCCATCCAACGGCCGTAGTGCTTCTTCAACCTCTGGTCTTCTTGCCCTAGCCACCCAAAGCAGCGTCGGTCGTGCCGCATGCTCCTGCCTCTCGTGGCCGGCTGTGCTGCCGCGGAGGCCTCACCGTCCCCATACTACTCCCATCGCTGGCCAGGCCATCCCCCCACTCACCCACTCCCCCTGTTATTTTGCGGCGACGGCAGCCTCACACCGTAGCCTAACCAGTGAACCCTCGTATTCCTCTTCGCGTGGGCATCCACTGCCGCGTCTTCCCCGGCTCCGCGTCGTCCCCTTCCTAGGCCTCGCCGTCGTCCACCGCCGTGGTGCTCTCGGCGCGGCATGGTCAATGTGGTCAACGACCGACTTCCATTGGAAGAGTACTATACGTGGAGAGGCTGGCAGCTGGGTCCACGGCAGCCGCAAGGAAGTGCCTCCTTATTACGCGCAAAATAATTATTTCTCCACCTGATAGCAGGGACCCACCGGACGGGCCACCAGTATTTCTTGGAAAAAACGTTTCCCCCCTGACAGCTGGGACCCACCAGACGGGCCACCGTATTTCGTGAAAAAAAGTTTGCCCCTGACTGCTGGGACCCACCGGGCGGACCACCGTATTTCGCGAAAAAACGTTCCCCCCACCAGAAGTGCCTCCTTATTACGCACAGAAAAATGAATACTCCCCCTGCTAGCTGGGACCCAACCTGGTGGGAGGCTAACTTGTGGGCCTACTAAGTTGACGAGGATGGAGGGCTTTGTCAACTTAGTCAATATGAATGATTCTAGCTCCAGTGACCGTACGATGTCCATCTAACGGTCGTAGTGCTTCTTCAACCTCTTGTCTTCTTGCTCCAGCCGCCCAAAGCTGCGCCGGTCGTGCCGCGTGCTCCTGCCTCTCATGGCCGGCTGTGATGCCGCGGAGGCCTCACCGCCCCCTACTACTCCCATCGCTGGCCCATGCTATCCCTCTACTCACCCACACACCCTGTTATTCTGCGGTAATGGCAGCCTCGCAACGCAGCTGAACCAGTGAACCCTCGTACTCCTCTCCGCGTGGGCATCCACTGTCACGTCTTCCCCGGCTCTGCATCGTCCCCTTCCTAGGCCTCGCCGCCGTCCACCGCCTTGGTGCTCTCTGCGTGGCGTGGTCAATGTGGTCAACGACCGACTTCCATCGAAAGAGTATTGTACGTGGAGAGGCTGACAGCTGGGTCCACGGCCACAGCCTAGTTTTTTTGTGATTTGCCAAGTAAGTCGCTTTGTCAGGCCTGTTGGGCTGCAAATCTTTCAAGACGAGGAGAGCTTCATTCGGCTGGCCGAGAAAATGGCCCATCAGTAATGAGAAATGGGTTGTCCATTTTTAAAACACATCAAACCGGCAATTAGTTTAAAATATCTTTTTTTCATTCCGAGATTTTAAATTACATTAATTTTTATGCATGGAGAATTTGTTGGATTTTATATTGATATACATTTATTTTTAAAATCAGTTTGAATGTAAGTCGAAATTTCAGGATTAAAAACAGCTCGGACCGCACCGAAATATGCAAAATTTCGTTAATTTTTTAACCGTGGCACAATATGGGCTGTGATGCTAACAAAAAGAATACGAGCTCCAAAAAAAACCTTAAAAATTAGCAAATGTGCTGTAAATTATTAGAAATAATGGCAGATGGGCTGTATGCTGTTTTCCACAGATTTGAGGCTTTCCTAAAAAAAGGTTGACGCACAAGCAGTGACTGTTGGATGTCCATCGAACGGCCGTCGTGCTTCTTCAATCTCTGCTCTTCCTGCTCCAGCCGCTCAAACAAGCGCCGGCGGGACTGCCCGCTCCCTCCTTCCTGCGGCCGGCTATGCTGCCGCGCAGGCCTCACCTCCCCATCGTACTCCCATCGCTCGCCTAGCCATCCCTCTACTCACCCACACCTGCTGTTATTCTCCGGCGATGGCAGACGAACCAGTAAACCCTCGTACAGTCGTACTCCCCTCCGCGTGGGAAACAACTGCCGAGTCTTCCCTGCCTCTGTGTCGTTTCCTTCCTGGGCCTCGCCGTCGTCCACCGCCCTGGTGCTCTTGGCGCGGCCTGGTCAACGTGGTCAACGACCGACATGCATCTGACGTGGACTGTACATGGAGAGGCCGACAGCTGGGTCCACGGTCGCACGCAAGGAAATGCCTCCTTATTACGCGCAAAATAACGATTCCTCCACCTGACATCACGGACCCACCGAAAGGGCCTCTGTATTTTGCGAAAAAAACATTATCGCTGCTGACAGCTCGGACTCACCAGCTATATCTTTGCACACAAGGAAGTGCATCTTTACGCTCAAAAAAATGAATACCCCCTGCTAGCTGGGACCCACCTTGGTGGGAGGCTGACTTGTGGGCCTACTAAGTTGACGGGGACGGAGGGCTTTGTCAACTTAGTCAATATGCACGATTCTAGCTCCAGTGACCGTACGATGTCCATCCAATGGCCGTAGTGCTTCTTCAACCTCTGGTCTTCTTGCTCCAGCCGCCCAAATCAGCGCCGGTCGTGCCTCATGATCCTGCCTCCCGTGGCCGGCTGCGATGCGACGGAGGCCTCACCGCCCCCTACTACTCCCACCGCTGGCCAGGTCATCCCTCTACTCACCCACACCCCCTGTTATTCTGCGGCGATGACAGCCTCACACCACAGCGAACCAGTGAACCCTCGTACTCCTCTACGCGTGGGCATCCACTGCCACGTCTTCCCCGGCTCCGCGTCGTCCCCTTCCTAGGCCTCGTCGTCGTCCACCGCCCTGGTGCTCTCGGCGCGGCATGGTCAACGTGGTCAAGGAACGGCTTCCATCGGACGTGGACTGTACGTGGAGAGGCTGATAGTTGGGTCCACGGCCGCAGCAAGGAAGTGCCTCCTTATTACGTGCAAAATAATTATTCCTCCACCTGACAGTGGGGACCCACCGGACGGGCCACCGTATTTCGCCCCCCTGACTGTTGGGACCCACCAGCTACATCTTCGCACGCAAGGAAGTGCCTGACAGTCGGGACCCACCTGGTCGAAGCGTACGTAGCATTGTCATTCTGGTCGCGAACGTGTACGTACATATATACTGGTCGATATAGAGGCGCACACATGTCGTAGTAGAGGCGCGCATGTAGCATGTACACGTATGTACAGCGGCCAGGGTGCAAGAAAGAAAATGCGGCCACATATGTGTACATACGGGCTCGTGTACATGGTTGGGTCGGAACGGAGAAACAGCGTCGTCGTCGTGTTCATGGGAGGCAACGGAATGCGTCATGTTCATGGGGAAGCAACGGAATGCGTCGTGTTCATGGAGAGGCAACGGAATGCGTCGTGTTCATCGGGAGGGCTTGGACGGAACAAGCGATGGAAACGAGGCCTGGCGTACCGCAGAACGGAGGAAACGGCCTTGTGTTTGACCGGCCACGTTCAAAACGGGATCATGTTCATCGGGAGGGGTCTGGCGTACCACAAAACGGAGGAAACGGACCTCCTACGGTCGAAACGGGGGTCCTGTTGATCGGGAGGGGGTGTGGCATACCGCAAAACGGAGGAAACAGACTTGTGTTGGAGCGCTAGGGTCGAAACGGGGGTCCTGTTCATCGGGAGGGGTGTGGCGTACTGCAAAACTGGACTCCACGGGATACTGTTCATCTCCACCGTTGACCTCCTCCAGCCTCCACGGGCTCCTATTCATCCAGCCTCCACGGGCTCCTGTTCATCCAGCCTCCACCTCGCGCTACTCCACCGGCTACTGTTCAACCACCCCTCCACCGTCTACTGTTCATCCAGCCCTCCACACAACAGGGTCCTGTTCAACCACCCCTTCACGGGCACCCCTCCACCGTCTACTGTTCATCCAGCCCTCCACACCACGGGGTCCTGTTCAACCACCCCTCCACCGTCTACTATTCATCCAGCCCTCCACACCACGGGGTCCTGTTCATCCAGCCCTCCACCACACCACGGGGTCCTGTTCATCCAGAGGAAACGTCACCGCTCACTGTTCATCCACCCCCCTCCCGCAACGCTCACTGTTCATCCCATCGATCGGCTTCAGTTAGCAGCAGTAGCGAAGGAATCGCTCGATCGGGTTCAGTTAACAGCCATCAATCGATCGCTCGGGTTCAGTAACGCGTAGCCTGCAGTGCAATCGCTCGGATTCAGTTAGAGCCCAACGCCTCGCTCGGGTTCAGTTAGATCCAACGCCTCGCACACACGCGCGTATGTGTACGAGAGAAACGCGCATCGCTCGGCCCCCGACCTCCCACCATAACCGGGAACTCCCTAAAATTTTCCTCCCCCTCGCTTCTACCATGGTTTTTTCCGTCATGGACGGCCCAAAGAATGTCATGCAGCTGCGTCTTCGGCCCGCTCAGGACGAAAGGCCCATTTTCTGTCACGATTTTTTGTCATAGAAGTAGGAGCCCACCACATCTATGATGATACCTGGTTTTGTCACAATTATCGTCATAGAAGTGTCATATGTATGACATAAAAAAATTTCGTTCGGCCCAAAATGTCACGGATGTGTCTTTTTTTGTAGTGTAGCTATGGACCCGTAGGTCTGAGATAAACTACTCATGCTTCATCGGAAGGGTAATGGTGTTGATATAGAAGCCCTCCGTGATTGAATCCCCCTCAGGTAGGATGCCAGAAAAGGCCCCTAGATGGGATCTCACGGGTACAGAAGGTTGCGGCGGTGGAAAAGTGTTCTCGTGAACTCCCCTGATGTTTTTGGGGTATGAGAGTATATATAGACGAAAGAATTAGGCTGGTGGAGTCACGAGAGGCCCACAAGGGTGGGGCCGCGCCCTCCGTCCTTGTGGCCGCCTCATGGCTTCTCTGACTTGCTCTCCAAGTCCTCTGGATGTCTTCTGGTCTAAGAAAAATCATCGCGAAAGTTTTATTCCATTTGGACTCCGTTTGGTATTTCTTTTCTGCGAAACTCTAAAACAAGGAAAAACAGAAACTGGTACTGGACTCTAGGTTAATAGTTAGTCCAAAAATCATATAAAATAGCATATTGATGCATATAAACCATTCAAAACAGATAATATAATAGCATGGAACAATCAAAAATTATAGATACGTTGAAGACGTAACAGGCTGCATTTTATATAGTGGGCGAATGGCAATGGTGGGCAGCAGGCAGGCGTACAGGTGGCGCCGGAGTTGATTCCTCGGCAATCGCGTGCCATTAATGTGGGCAGCAGACGGACTGATGGATGGCCGACCATGGTGTCATGTGAATGCGGAGCAGTCGCGTGCACCGGGAAGCGATGCGGGCGACGCTCTCTCTGCCGGCATGCCGCTTCAATGCCGCCGCCAGTAAGAGGTCGCATCCGCTATGGCCGGGCAAGAATGTTGCACTGACGCTCTGGAGCGATGTTGACCATTTCAGATGAGGTAGGGGGTTTGGGTGGGCCAGCGCGGTCAGACGCGGGCGTGGCAGCGGTCCGGACGTCCACAAAGCCCCGCTATTCTGTCCCTGATTTGTGGGAAAAAGACATGTCCGAACCGTTCGACATACCAGTCGAATGACACAACACATCCAGACATATGCAGGTCGTTTGACGGTCGGCATTGAAGATGCCCTTAGTGACATTAATAGTGCTCTCATTCCTAAGAAGCTTGTTCACCCCGCATTAGAAACTTTTAACTCACATGTATACTTCCACCTCACATTAGTGCGAAAATCCGGGTGTGTAGCAACGCTCCTGCGTATATGGTCTTTGACTTTTCTATAAAAAGGGGGAGTACCAGTCAATACTTTAATTCTTTTTAACCAGATGCAGTAGTTTTGCATTTGTGCGAGAGAAATCCTAAACATTCCTCTAACCAGATGCATGATGAGCGACTCGTGCACCCACTGCGATGTCACCTCTGTCAACACGCACATAGACATAGTACATCTGTTTCCTTTTTCTTTTGCGGGTGACATACATTTGTTCTTTCCTTGTTCAGTTGTTCGTCCTGTGGCCACACCTAAAACCGGAGATAATGTAAGGTGCATCGGTCAATTGGCATCGGTGTTAGCAATCTTGCTCTAGTTTTATGCGTTCGAGAGGACGCTGCATGACTAGAAAAGGTTTTCTCTTTTCTTCTAGGGGTGCATAGAAGAGACTTATTCGAACGGATCTGTTTCCTGGCATGATCCGTACTTTGCGTTCTTATACTCTGACTTTTTCACCACAGGCTAGCACGTTCGTGACCGCACGGTAGAGCATTGTGATTGGCATCTATCTGTATTTTCAACATAGTACGTACATGTGATCGTCGGTTCGCGGCGTTGTGAAGTATGGTTCATGCAACAAAAAGGAAATTGGAGTAAAAATTGCTTACCGACACTAGTTGTTTAGTATCCTTAACATGTTCTTGCGAGTTTCACAGAAATGTTTCAGTTAAATAATATTTGGCTCTTCCATGATTTGGAAACGTTTTCATAATACCACATATTTTTCTTAGGATTACGATAGCTACGTCCTTCACCTAGGAAAGACACTGAACGAAGTGATGATGGTAACAAGTGACACAATACACATTCTTCGATTGTCTAAAAAGCTCTAATCTTAAGCATTTCTAAAGTAAAACATTTTCAAACTTTGACTACCGGTGTCTAGACATATGGAACTAATTAAAGTTCAAATAATGAGCGAGCCAATGTGAACTGAGCATAGCTCAGATGGTTAGATTTCTTGTGGTGTAATCAGCCACCACCAGTGTTCAAGTCATAGACTTGACCGGTGCTCACATTTTTTTGGATTTATTTCACATTTTCTAGCGATGTTCGCATAGGATGTGTTCATGATATTGCGTCAAAGCCAAAACTAAAAATCCAGCCAAACTTTGTATTAACACTATATATGATTGATCTAACAATACTGATTTGGTATTGTGGATGTTGATATTTTCTATAAACTTGGTCAAACTTTAAAACAATGCGGAATAAACTTTTCAAAGTTTGACTTAAGAGAAAACCAAACCGTGAATTATTTTGAAACAATGTTTATGAAGACCTATGGAATGTATTACACTAATATCCTAATAATTATCGGTGAAATATTTTCACTGTTTGAAAGATTTTGTAGTATATGCTTTATTTTCACTAGTATCCATGTATTTCGATAGAATTTGCACTAGACTAATATCCATGTATTTAGATGGAATTTACAATAGAATGAAAAAATTTCTATACATTCTTTATACACGCCACTCGGCCATTGTGATGTCCCCATGCACGATAATAAAACTATGGAAGCTCAAATACCCCTTCAAGTGAAGATTTTCCTTTGGTTTTGAAATCAGTGGGTTGGTCTTGAATAGAGATAGCCTTACACGTCGAAATTGACATGATAGTAAGTGTTGTGTCTTTTCCCACCATGACAAGTCAATTGAACACCTATTTTTAAGTGTTAGTTTGCTCGTGTGTTGTGGTTTATTGTAGCTTCTAACATGCGCCCTCCCATAGGTGTGTAATATCTTTGGCAACTGATTGAGCGGGGTTCATAAAAAAAATCTTCACATATCCTCATGGCACGACAACCTTATGTTTGGCTCTAATGTTTTCCAGGAATGATGTGTTTTTACTAGAAAAATGTGTTGCAGATTATTGATGCATGTATATATTGGCTATGTACTTGGACTATACTGCATAAGCTAACGGACATAGAGTTATGTTGACGTCTACCTGGTTAGGGCACACGGCGAGGGGGATTTTGTACCATTATGGGTGTTGGTGTAGTTTTTCCAATAGGACCTCCTACATCTTGGCCAACTCTCATTTACAATTTTTGTAGAGATACTTATTTTTTTAATTTTCTCTCGGCTTGTTGGTTGTCCGTATCTTTTTTTGCAGAGGGCGAGTTCATTGCGATTGTATCAACTCGACCTTTAGCAAAGCATATGATTTTGTTTCCATGCAACCATGATATAAATAAATGTTTTTCTGATAGTTATATAAATAAGTGTTATAAACATTTCCGCAAAAAAAAGTGTTACCAACATATGAAATTAAGTAATTTCCAATATAACTGTCTGAAGTTTATGAGAGCAATGTAATTTTCCTGGTAACAAACAAAGTACAACTGAAAGATAAAATGCCGTGACAGACATTGGTTTCTTGAAGGAAACGGGACACATATTAGAAACTTGAATAAAAAAGACGAAAATGCTAAAATCTGGCGTTCAATTTTTAGACATGGCAAATCAAATCCACAAGATGTCAATTTAGGTTGTTGCGAGCAAACATGGCATGTCCCGGCAAAAAACTGAGCATTGTTGGATTGGATTTGCCATGCTCGCTTCATCTAGGACGTTTAATTTGCCATGCCTAAAAATTTGATGTCAATTTTTTTAGCGAAATCCAAAAAAGATTGTATATATCATAGGCATTTTAGGCTCTGTTTGATTCAGCTTTTATCGACGGATTCCGCTGCTGCGCAGCAGAATCTGAACCAAAGGGCGAACCTAACAGAATCCGATTTCAGAAATTCGCTGCGAAAATCTGAATCAAAAGCGGAAGCAGCCCAGGACATGCTTTTCAAAATCTGATTCCGCTGCGGGCCAAAATCTGAAAAAGTTGTATCACCTGGTTTGTCAAATGAACTACATCTTTTTCACATCAGATTTTCCACAACTGTTTTTCACAACAGATTTTTCACAGCTACTTTTAGAAATTCACAGCCGAACCAAACAGGGCCTTACTGGGGAAAGTTTTACATTGCTTTTGTGCTTTGCTGCGCGGGCCTAATTTAATTTAATTTTGGAAAAGGAGGATGTACCCGGCATCTGCATTTGAACGATGCATGCATCTATTTTATTAATTATTCGCAAAGACCGTACAAGGTGATACATCAATAAGCCTGAAGTCACCATGTTGGCAATGCTGTTGCTATTCCTATCTCCTTGATGAAGGTGTGCCGAATGTCAGGGCCTAATACCAAACAGACATTGCACCAAAGCCTAACATCTAAAATCGGATGCCCCATTCAAGCCACTACCTGGATTAGGTCACACACTGGTCCGAGACACTCCCAGTGAGCACCGCACGCTGCAAGGGCCGTCACCTCCATCTTCCATCGATCCATCCTCAGAGCAGCTCTGATGCACCGACCTTGCCAGGCCTCTGTGTCATCGACGCCACCATGACGCCAGACAGCTTCCTCCTCATGCGCGAGTCCATCTCCACGCATCGGACGCCGAGTGTCCACTGCGCCATGCCGCCGAGATCCGCTGCCTGCAATGTGTAAGCTGAAGCACCGCTCCACCAAATAAGCCTTCCACTGGTCCCTCGGCCCATGTACACCTCGACGAATGACACCCCTAAGAGGGAAACGACACCATAGCGTCGTCGTCATCTGATATACTATCTAGGGTTTTCCCTGAAGGTAGCATAGAGTGGCCTTAAACTTCTCTACGGCGATGCCTTCAAGAAGGGAATGACATAAATAGCGCCGCCACCGCTAGCCTTGGCAGCTAGCCGAGAGCAGGTTTTCACCCAGATCTGTTCGAAGAGCCTCCCTCAAGCATCTCGTGCACGGACTGCCGCCATCTCTGTTGGGGACTGGACGAAAGGGATCCAGGCCACTGTCGCCGCCTGACCGGCCATGGCACCACCACGGTGCCTACAGCCGGCGCCGTCAGGCCCACCACGCTCGCCTCTAGATGCACACTGGAATCGCCAGCCCGCCCAAGCCCATCTTGGAAAGACAAGACCCGCGATCCCGGCCGCCGCCACAGGGGCGTCTCCGCCGCGAGGAGGTTGCGCCTCCGCTGCCGCCACCGTCACGCATGCCGTAGGGATCCCGCCGCTCCTTGCCGCTGGATCTCCGTCGTACGATGCGCCGCCGCCGCCCGGAGATATCGCCACCACCATGTGAGGGATAAGCCCCCGCCCCCTCCCCCCGCCGCCGCCATCATAAGTCAGGCTTTGCCGGTGAGACCTTAGGCGGCGGCAGGACGAAGGAGACGAGGGAAGGGGGCCTAGAGCCGGCGGTGCGATCACCCCATGTGTCGCCTAGGGTCGGCAACGCGGGGGTGGGCGAGCCTAATTTAATTAAACCTTGACACTTAAATCTAAGTTACTGGTAGTAGATGTTTGCCATTCCGTGGTTTCTAGACAATCTCTATGTTTTTCCTTGCATTTGCTTGCGTGGGGACGCGCACAGATAGAATTTCCGCTGTTTATTTACTTCGTGTTATGCATTTTTTTTTTGAAACGAGGCAAAAATTTGCCATTATCATTGATTAAGGAGAAGAGAATTGCCCGGTTAATTGACGGAAAACCAGGCTAAAACCGATACAACCCAACCCACATGACATGGGCACCACCGGCCATCCTGGCCACCGACATGGGACACAACCCCGATGGCACATGCCACCAGATGGCCACACGCGCAAGCCACCGACAGCTCCGACTTTGACGGCGAGCCTCACAAGGAAGATATGCAGGACTTGCGCCGACCGTGCCCTCCGCAAACGACCACCGAGTGCCTGTCATCGTCACCACCTGGATCCGCTCCACCGCAGCTCCGACTTCAAAGCAACCAAGCAATCCACGGAAGAGCATCTCGGACACGCCGGAAAGAACCGACTACCGAAGTCCAAGCCGCGAACTGAGCTCCTCTCGACGCCATCATCGTTGCCAACCAGAAACCAGCGCCCCGCCTCAGCAAACCACGTGGCGAAGATGCCACCATCCACGGCGAAGATGCCGCAATCCACCAGTCTCTCGGTCGTAGCCGGCTCCGAGACGATGCCCCCAAGGAGGAGAAAGACGCGGAGACGCCTCCATCGTCCGATCCAGCGGATCTGAGGTTTTCCTCCGGAGCCAAAGCCGTGGGGAGGAGCACCTCCACGGCGACGCTTCCAAGAAAGATCACGACACCTGCGGGCGTCGCCGTCGCCGGCTCCGATGAAGACCGGAGCAAGGATTTCTCACGGAGACCACCACCCCCACCGACCGCCGCCAACCAATCACCACCCCTGCTGAGGCCGACCTCACCCTAGCCGCGGGATCCCACGATCCACCGCGCCCAGGCACGCACCACCCCCTGGCCGTAGCCGCCGTCCACCACCGCAACACCATAGTGACCACCACCACCGCAGCAACCATCGCATCGCAAGGAGCAGCAGCAAGATCAGAACCACCAAGGCCAGATCCAGATCGGAGCAGCTCCAGCGAAGCAGCAGGGCAGACGAGTAGGCCCTGACTGCAGCACACCTCGAGCTCCAGAGATGCCACGCCCGCCGCGCCCCACCAGCCACCGCGCTCGCCGCGCGCAGTCACCGCCGCGCCCGGCCAAGGATCTGCGCCCCGCGCTCACATCCAGAGCCGAGAGCCGGCCCAACCACGTGCGCCGTCCACTCCCAGGTCACAGCCGGAGCCCGGACCGAGGCCGCCGCCCTGGCGCCCCAACCTCTGGCCGCAGCCGACGCCAAGCCGAACGCCGGCCGCCCGTCCATGCCATCCGCCGCCCGCGAGGTCCCAGATCGGGACCGGTCAAGCGCGAATGACCACGACCGCGCGCCCACCACCGCGACCAAACGCCTCGCCGTGCGCCGAAGACCACCTCTGCCGCGCACCAGGACGCCGCCCCGAAGCCGAGCGCCGGACAGCCGCCTATCGCCCGCGAGATCCCCTTTTCCCGAGCGACAGCAGCCAGAGAACGCGCCCCGCCGCCGCCGGCTCCGCACAGGCTTTGCCTGCCGGAGGCCACCGGCGACGGCGAGGAAGAGTGAGCCGGGGAGAGGGGGAGGCTGCGGGGGACGGGGGGCCGCCGCCCGTGTCGCCCCGGGGAAGGAGCGGCGCGGGGGCAGGGAGAAGAAACTGTTATGCATTTTGATACTATAGTATGATAGTAGTAGAACATGGTACACCTATGCTTAGCCTTGCAAGGGTCTCTCTGTCCGATCAGCGGCAAGGATTTAATGACACCGTAGGTCAACGAACCCTGCCCAGAGCACACAACGGGATACGAGAATCGTTGATTAAACTAATCCCGCGCGTTAAGGCGCGTTTGAAAAGGAGAGCACACACGTACTCCGGAGTAGTATGCTTCACTTTCATTTGTAAGAAGAGTTCGGACGGCACACATAGCTCCGGAGCAACCAACTCGCCGGCGATCGGTGGCAAGCAGAGCTGGCGAAAATCGAAGCCGGTGCGAGAGCAGCAGCCGGATGCGACATGAAAGCCGGGAGCAACGAGAGCAGTAAGAAGCTCGTGAGCGGATGGGCGCTCGCGGTGTGGCTCCTGCTCCCTCTCGTCGTCCTCGTCGTGCTCAAGACCGATTGCCTGCCGCAGGTTACAGTTCGACAACTCTGTAAGTCCCCCAAGTTATAGTACGATCGACAACTCTCTTGATCTGACAGACTGGTGCATATGTTCTTCGATTCATCGTTGGTTTTTTGGTTTTCTGTTCTCAATTTTGCGGGTGCGGTGTCGTGATTTTCACCAAACCTAGCTACGGGCTTGCATGCAGCTCTCCAATGTGGGGCTGGATCTTTCCGCATTAACTGTCTTCTCCGGAGAATATTTGGTTCTTAATTTCGTGGAGGCAATTTTTGACACACCTTGATTTCGTCTGATACGCGTAGTGAATGATTATGATTTCGTGTGTGAAATTGCCTTTTTTAGTTTACTTGATACGCATACGTACTGCAGGGTTTGTGTGTTGGCTAGACGTAAAACGTACCCGTCAGTCCAAATGGAAAAAAAATGTACTCCCTCTATAAACTAATATAAAAGTGTTTAGATAACTAAAATAGTAATTTAAACGCTTTTATATTAGTTTATGGAGGGAGTACTACTTATGTTAAAATCCTTTCATAAAAATCTTGATCCATATGAGAATTGAGCCGTAACAAACGAGAACTGAGCCGTAACAATGATTCGTACTACAGTACCATATTTGTTGCAGAGCGTAGCTCTCGAGGAGTAGAGATTAGTACTGATTTTTCTATACTCAATGAAATCGACCCCTCGTCCCTCCCTCACTTTGAGGTTCGATCACAATATCGATCAGGGGTCAGCATTATATCAGTGATACTTTAAGCTCACCTCTCTAGAACTCGGGGTTTGACATCGTTTTACTTCGGGGTTGTTTGGTTTGTCAAAGATTGCCACATCTAAGTTTAAACAAGTTTGATAAATTTAGGTGTGTGTTTGGTTTAAGTCACATCTTAGACAAGTCACACTATGGTCCCACATCACATACACTTAAAAAGCGTGGCAAGATTTCCTTAGACTTGTCAACTTGTGGCTCTCATTTTAAAGAACTAACCTTAAGCAAGTTTGACAATGTGGTATGGCAAAGTGTGGCATTTCTAGACCTAGAACCAAACAGCCCCTTCACTCATTCATCCTGCAGTGTGCATAGGTCTCGAGAGCTTTTCTTTTCTTTCTTTTTTTGCGGGAGAAAAAAAAGCTCTTGGTTCATCTGTTGAGGACTCGTTTGGATAATAATATGTTTGTGGTGGTGACAAATGTAAAACCAACCATTACAGCGACATGACCTGCATGCGTTCCATGTTTTGCAGTTGCACAGTTCAGCTTCACCCAACCTGCAGGAGATGGATCGGTTAACAAGGTTCCGTCTTCAGGTAAGCCCGCCTGCATGAGGCACGTCTAATTAAGCTGAAATCCTGGCAATTAACTTGGCCGCTACGTCCTCTTTCCTTGTCCCAGGCACAGAGAATGCAACGCAGCAAGAAGCAGTTGGCGTAGCCAGGTTAAAAGCCGCGCATGGTATGCCACAAAGCTCTCATTATTTAACCTAGCTAGAGAAGCTTCATTTCTCTAATGAGATCATCGGTTGGCGTTAACAACAATATGTGCCATGTGGTCGAACCTTCATCGAATTCAGATCCGGTCGTCGGAGCGCCACCTCCCACCGCATTAAGTAACGAGACGGCCGCCGGCGGCGCCGATGCCAACGGAGGTAATTAATCGACAGAACGGAGGTTGAAGTTAGACTAGCTTGTTCGGGAGTCAGGTTTGGCTCATGTGCAGTGCACGCGCCTGCTACGCACACTATACTACGTACTCCCTCCGTTCCAAATTACTTGTCTTAGATTTGTCTAGATACGAAGGTATCTAGCAATAAAATGAGTCTAGATACATCCTTATCTAGACAAATCCAAGACAAGTAATTCGGAACGGAGGGAGTACAAGCTATAGCTAAGGAGCCAGCGGATCGGATCTACCACCAAAAACAAATACACACACAAAAAAAATACAGAACAGAATCAGTAGAATCCACATCTGGGGTTTTGCGCACATGTCAACCATGTTACGCTCGACCATTTCTTCTTGGTGCGGTTTTACTAGCATTTACAGCATTCCTTATGTTTTGAGGTACGGTGTGTAGTGTAGTAATTTGTTGATATTGATCAAATGTAATTTGTTGCAGATCTCAAAAATCAAACGGAGTTGCTTGCCATGAACGGTGAGAGAGACGGTTTTGGGGTAAATTCAGGTAACAAACCACTGCCTATTCAAGCACGATTGGCATTCACGATTTGGTTGGGGCAGGCACTCTGGCAGACAACGAAAGAGAAGTTTCAAATTAATTGTGTGCATGCATGCTACGCAGATGTGGCAGCGCCAAGAAGCAGGTTGAGTTGCAACTTCAGCTTTTATCGCATGAACATCTGCGCCATGGAAGGCGATGTCCGTACGCACGGCAAGGCCGGCACCGTCTACGTGGTCTCGGCGTCCGACGACAGCTACCGGCCGGAGAACGGGACGGTCACGATCCGCCCGTACCCGCGCAAGTGGGAGAAGCCGACGATGCAGCTGGCCCGAGAGGTGACCATCCGCTCGAGCGGCCCGGGTGCCGCGGACACGGCCCCGCCACGGTGCACGGTGACGCACGACGTCCCCGCGGTGGTCTTCTCCACCGGCGGCTACAGCAGCAACTTCTTCCACGCCGTGACGGACATCGTCATCCCTCTCTACAACACGGCGCGGGAGTACGACGGCCGCGTCCAGCTCGTGGTCACCGACTACAGCCGCAAGTGGATAGCCAAGTACCGGCACGTCCTCGCCGCGCTCTCCGCCTACCCGGTCATCGACTTCGACGCCGACGACGACGTGCGCTGCTTCCCGAAGGTGCACGTCGGCATCGAGAGCCACAAGGAGCTAGGGATCAACCCCGTCCTCTCCCACAGGGGCTACACGCTGATGGACTTCCGGGACTTCCTGCGGTCGGCCTACTCGCTGAAGCGCGCGTGGTCGACGCCCGTCAACCGGACCTCCGGCGGCAGGCCTCGCCTCGTCATGCTGCTGCGGCGCCACTCGAGGGCGCTCACGAACGAGGCGGAGGCCGTCGCGGCCGCCGCGGAGGTCGGCTTCGAGGTGGTGGCGGCGGGGCCGGAGGCCGTGCGCGACATGGCCCACTTCGCGGAGGTGGTGAACTCGTGCGACGTGATGGTGGGCGTGCACGGCGCCGGGCTCACCAACATGGTCTTCCTCCCGCACAACGGCACGGCGATGCAGATCATCCCGTGGGGCGAGATGAAGTGGCCGTGCTGGAGCATCTTCGGCGAGACGGTGCCCGACATGGGGCTCCGGTACGTCGAGTACGAGGCCACCGCCGAGGAGACGACGCTCAAGGACGTGTACCCGAGGGACCACCCCGTCTTCACCAACCCCGTCTCCATACACAAGCAGGGATTCGACCAGCTGTGGAAGATCTTCCTCGATGGCCAGAACGTCACCCTTGACATCAATCGCTTCCGAGGGTTCATGCAGCAAATCTACCAGGACGTCACCGTTACATAGATGTAGAGAGTACGTACACGTACGTCCGCTGCCCCTGAAGTTATGCACATCACTGTAATTTTTGCTCTTTGTTGCTTCGTTTCTACTCCCTTCGCCTCAAAATGTAAGATCACTTTTTACACCATATGATGTCAAAAATGATCTTACATTTTGAGACGGAGGGAGTACTACTTTTTAACCGATCATTATGAATAGTCACACAAAATGGCAATTAATTAGATGAGAAAAAATGGCAAAGGCTTGTGTGAGGGATTGCAGGTCTTCTTAATCGTCTATTCGGCACAAGAAAAAACCTTTTTCTTGTGCCGATTCTTCTTGTATCAAAATAAGAATCCTTTTTCTTCCTAATTCGTCAAAGATTACTATTTCTTCTTTATTTGGGTCTGTCTCTTGGACCTCTTTTTCTTTTGCTTAGGTTTAGCCGAGGTAGTGGACAAACAGAGGGGAAGAAAATATGGTGGGGGAAAAATTTCTTGTGATTGTGAGCAAATTGCTTGGCTTGTTTAATCAAGTTCAACTTTAAATTTACAGAAATTTTGCAAAAAAAAGTAAACTCTTCCATTGAAGGTTTTTATTTTATTTTTAGGCTAGTTGAATAGTTTTGATTAAGGTTTTATTAGTTTATTACTCGAAACTAAATCAAGGATTTTCAGGATACACAAGGGCTATTTTGGTAGTAACTGAGATGGTAGACTCACGGACAGGTTCTACGGGTTCTTCCATTGTAGTTACGTGTCAGTTTTTTTATTGGAGACTAGGGTGGAAGGAGTCCATCCCGTGAAATCGAGGGAGGGGGGTAATTTTTTGTGAGTGGAAAGCCATAATGACTAGCTTTATTAATACTTAAATTGTTAGAATTATGTCGAATATTATTGTACAAGGTAGGTTACAGTTGGACTTGGTTTTGGACTGTGTGTAGACAGGGTAGGAGTTGTGTCCTAATAGGACACTTGTATCCTAGGCCTCTCATATATAACGAGGGTAGACACACGATGTAACCTATACCAACATAATAGCACAGGCACGCGGGGGAGCCGGCGGCGTGTGCCGGCGCCCGGGCGGCCGGGGTGCGGTATTGTGACGGTGTCATGGGGAGGAGCGCCCGTAGTCATGCCCCGGGAATGTAGCCGTATCGGTGAACCTCGTTAACAAATCTCGGTGTCGTGCTTGTGTGATTGCTTGATCCTCGGTAGAAAGACGAAGCGCCTCTGTTTTATTCTAACAAGTGGTATCATGAGCAAGGTTGCAAGGTCTGAAGGTTGCGGATCGTTGATTTAGAGGAGAGCGACGAAGACCGACGGCTGTGGAGGTACGGCGTACGTGCAGCAGCGATCGGAGATCGACGCGTATAAAGCAATCGGAATCAGAGAAGCAGTTCACGGTAGAGTCGGCGAGATTAGAAGTTGCAAAAGATCGGAAGTGCGTGCGGCGGTAGCTGTGTTCGAGGTGGCAGGATCCGAGCGGAACACGTACAGCCAGCGGCAGCAGGGAGGCGGCTCGCGAGGCTCGACACACGCGTGGCCGGCGAGCTAGCGTGCTTTCCACGCCGATCGCTCGTTGGAGGCTGGGGCTGGGCTAGATGCAGCAGCAGGCCCATGTCACTCAGATGGCCCAGGCGCAGCAAGCTAGACACGCAGGAGGTCGATGAGGGAGCAACTTTGGTCGCTACAGGTCTACAGAAGGAGCTTCGGTGCATGCAGGTGACAGGAGATTTGTTAAAAGGAAAAGAGCAATCAAAAGTCAAGGGCAGGATCCAGGACACGTTGTGTATTTGGTGCTGTTTGTGCTAGTCAAAAGTACATGGAGTGCATGCATCAGGAAGATACCTGATGTGTAAGAGGAGGACTGGTGTTGGCTGTTGGATTGCGATTATATCTCGTGGTTCTAGACAATTACAAGGAATATCAAGGTGTCATGGGCAGCAGGGATGGTTCCTGTATAGTTTAGATGGTGTTGGCATGATCAGCTTGCTCAGGGGACTACGACAATCGGCAGAGTTAGGTTTGCAAGTGTTGTCAGGGCCGTAGAGCATGGACGACGTGGACAAACAAATACAGAGTCGTGCGAGTCCTGATGGTTTTAGCGAGAGAAGCCATTAGGTGAGCAGCGGGTGATCGGAGAGCCACACGGCAGGAGGACAACTGGTGGGGCGTGGTCGGACTGATGGCTTTTGGTCAGTTAGAACGTCCTATGACAGAGACGATAGTAAATTGGCGACATGCGTATAAGGCTTGTGGAGTCTGGAGCGTGTCGTGAGGGATCATGCAGACACAGGGCGTCAAGCAATGCACTGAGACGTGCGGGCGGACAAGATGCGGGGTGGAGCATGATTGCAGTCGGATAACTTCGGCTGGGTCGTATTAGACTGTCTGACGGATCGACGGGGATGTCGGCCAAAGCAGAAGACGGCGGTGATTTCAGCGACGACGACATAGGAGCGTGATGCTGATGGTGGCTGACTTCTGTGGCATGGAAACACGTGGTGCGGGCCCGAGGTCTTGTGCGGCTTCGACAAGACTATGGCGCAGGGTTGATTCAAGGTAGTGCACACATGAGAGAGCTTGAAGTCGACGGGGCGCGAGGGTGGACTGATCATCTACCATGGAGTCATGTTGAAGGTGGAGCTGGAGTCTGATGGACGACTTCACTCTGAGCTGATGGAGGGGCTACGGCGTAAGAATTCGGAGAGTCGAAGCCTATTTCGACAGGATAGCGAGAGACACGTGGATCAGACTGGGTACCAGTGGTCTGATGGAGACGTGATACTCGGCATCGGTCGGTGATGATCGGTGGTTCTCTGCAGTAGGGGTTTGAGTGGTGTGGGTTCACGGCCCGGGAGACTCGACCAGGACAGCAGAGGCTTGACGCGGTGATAGCGGCAAGGCGTGCGGTAAGCACGGGACACAGTGACAGGCCAGGGCACCGGTGGTCAGATATGTTGTTAGACAAAGTGTGCAGGGGGTGCTGAAGCAGTGTTGACGAGTACCAGATTCAAGTTGGTGATTGGGTCTATCGGTGCTGGAAGATGGACAGGAGTTGACCATGGAGAATCTGAGAAAGTGGCGGAGGGTCTGAAATTGTCAAAAGCTGAGAGAGTACATGGCCGTATATTCTGTGGTGTTCAGTGCACATGGCAAAGTGCGGATGACAAGGCAGAAGGAGGTAGAGTGCTATAGCTATGGGACATGTCAGAGACTATCCGGGGAAAAAAGGATGAGACAACTGTGAATTTGACTCAAAGTGACACAGAGCGACGGTGAAATTCCTTCAAGTTTCAAACAGACGGTCATAAAAGAGCGGTGATGTTGAGTTCAAGTAACTCTTATATGTGACACCCAATATGTGAGTTGTTCATTTTTCACGCAGATTAATGATCGGTGTGTGATGGCGTTGAGCGGATACTCCGGAAGTTGGGAGCACAAAGTAGAGTAACGAGGAACTTAATTTTTGCTCGAGTGTTGACTGTGATGAAGATGAGAAGGGACTACAGTTGCAGGTGGAGTCACATGGAGTCTGGGAGTAGCAGCGGTGTTCATGGTGTATCTCAAGTCCAATGTACATGGAGGTTCGACGGACGAACGAATTCAAGGTGGTGAAGAATATTCGCCAAGGTGGAGTTTGTTAGAATTATGTCGAATATTATTGTACAAGGTAGGTTACAGTTGGATTTGGTTTTGGACTGTGTGTAGACAGGGTAGGAGTTGTGTCCTAATAGGACACTTGTATCCTAGGCCTCTCATATATAATGAGGGTAGACACATGATGTAACCTATGCCAACATAATAGCACAGGCACGCGGGGGAGCCGGCGACGTGTGCCGGCGCTCGGGCGGCCGGGGTGCGGTATTGTGACGGTGTCATGGGGAGGAGCGCTCGTAGTCATGCCCCGGGGATGTAGCCATATCGGTGAACCTCGTTAACAAATCTCGGTGTCGTGCTTGTGTGATTGCTTGATCCTCGGTAGAAAGACGAAGCGCCTCGGTTTTATTCTAACATAAATCACTGCTACATCATCTGTTAAGAAATTAACGATAAAGTCTCGGGTTACTCAAACCAAACTGAGGTCGGGTTTTCGCAACACCATTCGGCTAGCACATACGCTACTACATTCGACTCCCTATTGCAATAATCAATGTAGGTCTCCTCGAACTCGCACAAATTGCGACGGCAATCATCTAAAATAGGGGCTGCCACCTATCCATCATCTCGATTAAGAGTTTGAATCACTATGGTATTGTCCATTCGAACTAAAAGATTGTTGCACCCGATCCGAGTAGCAAGCTTCAACCGTTCATACAAAGTTGCAGCCTCGGCTGAAACAACATCAGGAACATGAGATAAATTTGCGGTTGTTGCTGCTAAGAAAGTCCCTGTTGATCATGAATCGCTGTGCCACAAGGTCCTAAAAATTTGTATCTGAAAAGGAAGTGTGCTCACCATCGGTAAGTCTAGGATTATTGTTTGGTTACCGAGAAACCAGCAAAAATGGCAACAATTTGACCATCTACGTAAATTTCTCTGCCTTTCGATGAAGCTTGATCTATGTTTAACCATCCTCGAGCATTCTTGTGCCTTCTTTCTGATGAAGCTTCATCCTATGTCTTAGGGCGAGGGCGAGAATAACCCCTCGGCTACAAACTAGAGCTTTAATTGTCTCCCCTTGAGTTTATTCAAGTGAGAGTGAATGAGTTATGACAAACGACTCTCTCATGGGGGGCTTTATATAGGCTCGAGGTATGCTACTCGTGTCTCGTGTCTCTAGATAACAAGGTGATTAGGGTTTCCATGTCTTCTCGGCGCCGCCGCCGACCTGTCTCATCTCTGGTGGCCTTAGGAACATGAAGGCATGGTGGACACCGTCCCTTGCTGGTGGGAGGGCTCTTGCTCTACTTTTAGTTAGAATTTTCAATTCGGTTAGGGTTTGTGTTTCGCTCAGGGAGGAGAGGTGGCAGTGGCTTCGTGATGGCGAACAAAGTTTGTAGTGCATTTCCCAAGAAGATGACCAAAGTTTATAGCTTCGGGGGCATCACCTTGAAAGTAAGGCACTATGCCCATGTGAATTCATATGTACCCAAGACTATCTAAGTATTAATGTGATAAAGGTAACCCATGTGAAATAAAGAAATCATTTGTTTCATTTGTTTTCAAAATAAAAGGAATGTTAGGAACTATTCAAGGAGGCAAAAAAAGTAGAGTGTTATCTTTGCTTGCAAATTGTATGTGGAATTAAGTTTCATAATTCTATAATTTTTCCACAATTTGCTTTGTTTCATTGCACACCTAATATTTCAACTCCTTAGGACTCACATAGAAATCAGTGGGTGGTTATGTAAGTGAAATAAGTAAAGCTCTTGTCGAAATCACACACTAGTGCACATATATAACATCAGGACAAACATGCGTACTATATGTGATGGTGATGTTCTGGTAGATTTGCTGCATCACCCTCTGAAGCGCTCGATGTCAAGGGTGACGTTCTGGCCGTCAAGGAAATACTTCCAACCCTCCGCAAATCCTTGTTTGTGTATGGAGATAGGTGTAAGAATTAGAGGCGTGGAAGCGTATGCATATTTTGCAGGGACGCATGCGTGTTTATATAGCACAATAGGATACACGGTCGACAGGTTGTTGTAGTCTTGACCCATCCTCCAAGCTATACAAGAGATAAGATCAAATCTACCTAACAACCTGCCTAGTTTACATGATACACACACACACACTACCGTGACACATATGTCACGTTTATACAAACAAGCCTATCATTTATCCTCCCTCAAGCTCAACACATCAAGGTTTAGATTGTTTCCGAAGGCTTGAAGTTGTCGAACTTGTAGTGGCTTGGTAAAGCCATCTGCCACTTGATCTCCAGTTGGGATGAACTTTATCTCTAACCTTTTTTGTGCAACTCTTTCTCGGACAAAATGAAAATTAATCTCTATATGTTTTGTTCTTGCATGAAACAAATGATTCGCAGAAAGATATGTTGCTCCAAGATTATCACACCATAAGCGTGACACATGTGATCTAGAGACGCCCAACTCATCAAGAAGTGTTTCCACCCACATTACCTCTGCAGTAGGATTTGCTAGTGACTTATATTCTGCCTCGGTGTTGGATCTTGAGACAGTTGCTTGTTTCTTTTCTTGCCATGACATAAGGTTGGAGCCAAGAAACACTGCAAATCCCCCTGTGGACTTTCTATCATCTGGGCAACCTACCCAATCTGCATCAGAGAAAGCACTTACTATAGTTGATGGAGACTTGCATATGCTTAACCCAACTCCAGTACTTCGTCGAATGTATCTCAATATTCTTTTCACAACTGTCCAATGTAAAGAGGTTGGTGCATGCAAGAACTGACAAACCTCATTAATTGAAAAAGATATGTCAGGTCTTGTCAGTGTAAGATACTGAAGTGCCCCAACTACACTTCGATACTTTGTTCCCTCTTCTTGACTCAGCAATTTACCCTCATTCAGAGACAATTTTTCTGTGGTTGACATAGGTGTACTAGAAGGCTTACAATCCTTCATCCCTACACGACTTAGGATATCATATGCATATTTCTCTTGAGTGAGTAGAATGCCATCTTACACCTTCTTTACTTCAATGCCTAAGAAATAGTGCAGATCTCCCAAATATTTTAAAGCAAATTCACTTCTTAAGTTTCTTAACAAGGTTAACGTGGCATCTTGTGAGGAGCTTGCTACAATTATGTCATCAACATAAATCATCATATATATGATCACCTTTCCCTTTTTGAAGAAGAACAATGAAGTATCTCCCTTTGATGGACAGAACCCAAGTTGCTGCAACTTAAGGCTCAGTCTTGAATACCATGCCCTAGGTGCATGTTTCAAACCATACAAGGCTTTATCCAACCTGCACAAATAGTTAGGTTTGGAGCTATCTTCAAAACCTGGTGGTTGCCGCATGTAAACCTCTTCCTCGAGAATGCCATGTAGAAATGCATTCTGAAAATCCAATTGGCAAAGATTCCATCCCCTGGAAACAGAAATAGATAGAACAAGTATGACAGTAGCAGCCTTCACTGCAGGACTGAAGGTGTCCTCATAATCAATACCGTAACGCTATTTGAAGCCCTTAGCTACTAACCTAGCGTTATACCTATCTATTATTCTGTTGGGGAACGTAGTAATAATTCAAAATTTTCCTACGTGTCACCAAGATCAATCTAGGAGATGCTAGCAACGAGAGAGAGCGAGTGCATCTTCATACCCTTGAAGATCGCTAAGCGGAAGCATTACAAGAACGTGGTTGATGGAGTCGTACTCGCGGCGATTCAAATCGCGGAAGATCCGATATAGCACCGAACGGACGATGCCTCCACGTTCAACACACGTACAGCCCGGGGACGTCTCCTCCGAGAGGAGAAGTTGAGGGAGAACTCCGGCAGCACGATGGCGTGGTGGTGGTGGAGCTTGTGGTTCTCCGGCAAAGCTTCGCTAAGCACTATGGAGGAGGAGGCGTTGGAGGAGGGAGGGGCTGCGCCAGGGAAGGGGTGCGGCTGCCCTCTCTCTCCCTCACTATATATAGGGGGGAGGAGGAGGCGCCCTAGGGTTTCCCTAGGGGTGGAGGCCAAGGCAGATTGGATCTTCCTAGGGAAATCCTAGGGAGACTTGCCCCCCAAGCAAAGCCAGGTGGAGGCTTGCCTCCCAAGCCAGGTGGAGGCGCCCCACCTCTCCAAGTTACGTGAGATGGGGTGGGAGGGGCGCACAACCCCTTAGTGGGATGATGTGCCCCCTCCCCTTAGCCCATAAGGCCCCCCAACGCTTGCCATAGCCTGGTACCCTCGGAACACTTTCGGACTCCAATACCCTTCGTCCAATATATCGATCTTCACCTCCGGACCATTCCGGAACTCCTCGTGACGTTCGGGATCTCATCCGGGACTCCGAACTACCTTCGGTAACCACATACTATTCCCGTTACAACTCTAGCGTCACCGAACCTTAAGTGTGTAGACCCTACAGGTTCGGGAACCATGCATACATGACCGAGACACCTCTCCGGCCAATAACCAATAGCGGGATCTGGATACCCATATTGGCTCCCACATGTTCCACGATGATCTCATCGGATGAATCACGATGTCGGGGATTCAATCAATCCCGTATACAATTCCCTTTGTCCATCAGTATGTTACTTGCCCGAGATTTGATCATCGGTATCCCAATACCTCATTCAATCTCGTTACCGGCAAGTCTCTTTACTCGTTCAATAACGCATGATCCCATGGCTAACTCCTTAGTCACATTGAGCTCATTATGATGATGCATTACTGAGTGGGCCCAGAGATACCTCTCCGTCATACGGAGTGATAAATCCCAGTCTCGATTCGTGCCAACCCAACAAACACTTTCGGAGATACCTGTAGTGCACCTTTATAGCCACCCAGTTACGTTGTGACGTTTGATACACCCAAAGCACTCCTACGGTATCCGAGAGTTGCACAATCTCATGGTCTAAGGAAATGATACTTGACATTAGAAAAGCTCTAGCAAACGAACTACACGATCTTGTGCTATGCTTAAGATTGGGTCTTGTCCATCACATCATTCTCCCAATGATGTGATCCCGTTATCAACGACATCTGATACGTCTCTGTCATATCTACTTTTCCAAACACTTTTGCCCTTGTTTTGGACTCTAACTTGCATGATTTGAATGGAACTAACCCAGACTGGCGTTGTTTTCAACAGAATTGCCATGGTGTTATTTTTGTGCAGAAATAAAAGTTCTCGGAATGACCTGAAAATCAACGGAGAATTATTTTGGAATATATAAAAAATACTGGAAGAAGAATCCATGTCAGGGGGCCTCCACCTGTCCACGAGGGTGGGGGCGCGCCCCCTGCCTCATGGGCCCCCTAATGCTCCACCGACCTCAACCTTGACTCCATATATTCACTTTTGGGGGAAAACCAGAGAGAAGGATTCATCGCGTTTTACAATATGGAGCCACTGCCAAGCCCTAAACTCTCTTGGAAGGGCTGATCTGGAGTCCGTTCGGGGCTTCGGAGAGGGGAATCCGTCGCCATCGTCATCATCAACCTTCCTCCATCACCAATTTCATGATGCTCACCGCCGTGCGTGAGTAATTCCATCGCAGGCTTGCTGGACGGTGATGGTTTGGATGAGATTTATCATGTAATCGAGTTGGTTTTGTTAGGGTTTGATCCCTAGTATCCACTATGTTCTGAGATTGATGTTGCTATGACTTTGCTACGCTTAATGCTTGTCACTAGGGCCCGAGTGCCATGATTTCAGATCTGAACCTATTATGTTTTCATCAATATATGAGAGTTCTTGATCCTATATTGCAAGTCTATAGTCACCTACTATGTGTTATGATCCGGCAACCCCGAAGTGACAATATTCGGGACCACTCCCGGTGATGACCGTAGTTTGAGGAGTTCATGTATTCACTATGTGTTAATGCTTTGGTCCGGTACTCTATTAAAAGGAGGCCTTAATATCCCTTAGTTTCCAATAGGACCCCACTGCCACGGGAGGGTAGGACAAAAGATGTCATGCAAGTTCTTTTCCATAAGCACGTATGACTATATTCGGAATACATGCCTACATTACATTGATGAACTGGAGCTAGTTCTGTGTCACCCTAGGTTATGACTATTACATGATCGATTGCATCCGGCATAATTCTCTATCACCGATCCATTGCCTACGAGCTTTCCATATATTGTTCTTCCCTTATTTACTTTTCCGTTGCTATTGTTATCATCGCTATAAAACACCAAAAATATTACTTTTGCTACTGTTACCTTTTACCACCATTACCACTATTATCATATTATTTTGCTACTAAATACTTTGTTGCAGATATTAAGGTATCCAGGTGTGGTTGAATTGACAACTCAACTGCTAATACTTGAGAATATTCTTTGGCTCCCCTTGTGTCGAATCAATAAATTTGGGTTGAATACTCTACCCTCAAAAACTGTTGCGATCCCCTATACTTGTGGGTTATCAACATCCAGTGTCCATGGTCAGGAAACCATAACCATCTATTGATGAACGAGCTAGTCAACTAGAGTATTACTAGGGACATGTTGTGGTCTATCTATTCACACATTTATTACGGTTTCCAGTTAATACAATTATAGCATGAACAAGGAAATATAATAATAACCATTTTATTATTGCCTCTAGGGCATATTTCCAACAGTCTCCCACTTGCACTAGAGTCAATAATCTAGTTCACATCGCCATGTGATTAACACTCATAGTTCACATTGCCATGTGACTAATACCCAAAGAGTTTACTAGAGTCAATAATCTAGTTCACATCGCCATGTGATTAACACCCAAGAGTTAACTAGAGTCAATGATCTAGTTCACATCATCATGTGATTAACACTCAATGAGTTCTCGGGTTTGATCATGGTATGCTTACGAGAGAGGTTTTAGTCAGTGGGTCTGCAACATTCAGATCCGTGTGTTCTTTGCAAATCTCTATTCCATATTGTAGATGTTGCTACTATGCTCCACTTGGAGCTATTCCAAATGGTTGCTCCACTATACATATCTGGTTGCTACTCAGAGTCATCCGGATAGGTTTTAAAGCTTGCATCGATGTAACCCTTTACGCCGAACTCTTCATCACCTCCATAATCGAGAAACATTTACTTATTCCTAAGGACAATTTTGACCGTTGTCCAATGATCCACTCATGGATCACTCTTATACCCCCTTGCCAGACACATGGAAAGGCACATCGCGGTACACAGCATGGCATATGGTATAGAGCCTATGGCTAAGGCATAGGGGACGACTTTCGTCCTTTCTCTTTCTTCTGCTGTGGTCGAGCTTCAAGTCTTAACTTCACGCCTCACAACTTAGGCAAGAACTCCTTCTTCGACTCCTTCAACATCATGTCAAGGTATGTGCTCTGTGAAAGTCTTATCAAGTGTCTTGATCTATCTCTATAGATCTTGATACCCAACATGTAAGCAGTTTTACACTGGTCTTCCTTTGAAAAACTCCATTCAAACAACCCTTTATACTTTCTAGAAATTCTACATCATTTCTGATCAACAATATGTCATCCACATATACCTATCAGAAATGTTGTAGTGCTCCCATTCACTTTCTTGCAAATACAAGTTTCTTGCAAACTTTCTATAAACCCAAATGCTTTGATCGCCTCATCAAAGCATATGTTCCAACTCCAAGATGCTTGCTCCAGTCCATAGAAGGACCACTGGAGTTTGCATACCTTTTAGCATCCTTAGCATTGACAAAAAACTTTTGGTTGTATCACATACAGCCTTTCCTCATGGAGACCATCAAGGAAACTTTGTTTTGACATCCATCTGCTAGATTTATAAATGAAAAATGCAGTAATTGCTAACATAATTTTGACAGACTTTAGCATCCCTATGATTGAGAAAGTCTCATCACAGACAACTCCTTGAACTTGTCGGAAACTACTTTGAGGCAAGTCGAGCTTCATAAATGGTGACATTACCATCAGCGGCTGTCTTCTTATTAAAGATCCATTTATTCTCAATGGCTTGCCGATCATCGAGCAAGTCCACCAAAGTCCATATTTTGTTCTCATACATGGATCCTATCTCGGATTTCATGGTTTCGAGCCATTTGTTGGAATCCAGGCCCACCATCGCTTCTTCATAGCTCATAGGTTCATTGTTGTCCAACAACATGAGCTTTAAGACAGGGTTACCACTGAGAAGTTGTACACACCTAATAACCCACAAGTATAGGGGATCAATTGTAGCCTCTTTCGATAAGTAAGAGTGTTGAACCCAACGAGGAGCTAAATGTAGAACAAATATTCCCTCAAGTTCTATCGACCACCGATACAACTCTACGCACACTTGACGTTCACTTTACCAGAAACAAGTATGAAACTAGAAGTACTTTGTATGTGTTTTTAGGTAAGCTTGCAAGAAAGTAAAGAGCACGTAAATAAAAGCTAGGGGCTGTTTATAAAAAGACACAACTAAATTAGTTTTAGTAAAGAGCTTTTGTCAACAAGAAGGTTATTTGTCCCTAGGCAATCGATAACTAGACCGGTAATCATTATTGCAATTTTATTTGAGGGAGAGGCATAAGCTAACATACTTTCTCTACTTGGATCATATGCACTTATGATTGGAACTCTAGAAAGCATCCACAACTACTAAAGATTCATTAAGGTAAAACCCAACCATAACATTAAAGTATCAAGTCTCCTTTATCCCATATGCAAACAACCTACTTACTCGGGTCTGTGCTTCCGTCACTCACGCCACCCACCATAAGCAAATCATAAGCATATTGCAAACACTACATCGGGAATCCCTCACGCTTGCGCGACACGGAGAGCACCATAGGACATCACTAATAATAAAACATGCAACTCAAACCAATCTTGATCATCAAATAGCCATTAGGACAAAACGGATCTACTCAAACATCATAGGATAGCCATACATCATAGGGAAATAATATATAGCGTTGAGCACCATGTTTAAGTAGAGATTACAGTGGGTAAGAGAGAGGTTACACCGCTGCATAGAGGGGGGAAGAGTTGGTGATGATGGCTGTGAAGTTGTTGGTGAAGATGGCGTTGATGATGATGGCCCCGCAGCACTCCGGCGCCACCGGAAGCAAGGGGGAGAGGCCCCCCTCCTTCTTCTTCTTCCTTGACCTCCTCCCTAGATGGGAGAAGGGTTTCCCCTCTGGTCCTTGGCTCCCATGGCGTGGGAGGGGCGATATCTCGGAGGTCTCTCTCTATTTTTGCGTTCTCTCCTGGCTCTGTTTCACCGTTTCGTATATATATGGAGATCCGTAACTCCGATTGGCTTGAAACCTTTGCCGTGATTTTTTTCCGAATATTAGATTTCTTGCGGAAAAAGAAGAGCGTCAACCGCCTTACGGTGGGCTCACGAGGGTAGGGGGCGCGCCCTAAGGGGGGGGGGGCCCTGCCTCATGACCACCTCAGGCACTGGTTCGCGTTGATTTTCCTTCCGAATTTTCCATATTTTCCAAAAATAAGCTCCGTCCGTTTTTATCCCGTTTGGACTCCGTTTGATATGGATATTCTGCGAAACCAAAAACATGCAACAGACAGGAACTAGCACTGGGCACTGGATCAATATGTTAGTCCCAAAAATAGTATAATAAGTTGCCAAAAGTATATGAAAGTTCGATAATATTGGCATGGAACAATCAAAAATTATAGATACGACGGAGACGTATCAGCATCCCAAGCTTAATTCCTACTTGTCCTCGAGTAGGTAAATGATAAAAAAGATAATTTTTGATGTGGAATGCTACCTAGCATAATCTTGATCATATGTCTAATCATGGCATGAATATTAAGACACGAGTGATTCAAAGCAATAGTCTATCATTTGACATAAAAACAATAATACTTCAAGCCCACTAATAAAGTAATCATGTATCTTCAAAATAACAAGGCCAAAGAAAGTTATCCCTACAAAATCATATAGTCTGGCTATGCTCCATCTTCACCACACAAAATACTCACATCATGCACAACCCCGATGACAAGCCAAGCAATTGTTTCATACTTTTGACGTTCTCAAACCTTTTCAACTTTCACGCAATACATGAGCGTGAGCCATGGACATAGCACTATAGGTGGAATAGAATATGATGGTGGAGAAGACAAAAAGGAGAAGATAGTCTCACATCAACTAGGCGTATCAACGGGCTATGGAGATGCCCATCAATAGATATCAATGTGAGTGAGTAGGGATTGCCATGCAACGGATGCACTAGAGCTATAAGTATATGAAAGCTCAAACTGAAACTAAGTGGGTGTGCATCTAACTTGCTTGCTCATGAAGACCTAGGGCATTTGAGGAAGCCCATCGTTGGAATATACAAGCCAAGTTCTATAATTAAAATTCCCACTAGTATATGAAAGTGATAACTCAAGAGACTCTCTATATGAAGAACATGGTGCTACTTTGAAGCACAAGTGTGGTAAAAGGATAGTAACATTGCCCCTTTTTCTTTTTTTCTTTTTTTGCGGGCTTCTCTGGACCCCCTTTTTTTATTTAGGCTTCTTTGGCCTCTCTATTTTTTTGGGCAATGCTCTAATAATGATGATCATCACACTTTTATTTACTTACAACTCAATATTACAACTGGATACTAGAACAAAGATATGACTCTATATGAGTGCCTCCGGCGGTGTACCGGGATGTGCAATGATCTAGCATAGCAATGACATCAAAAAACGAACAAGCCATGAAAACATCATGGTAGCTATCTTACGATCATGCAAAGCAATATGACACTGAATGCTCAAGTCATGTATATGATGATGATGAAAGTTGCATGGCAATATATCTCGGAATGGCTATGGAAATGCCATGATAGGTAGGTATGGTGGCTGTTTTGAGGAAGGTATATGGTGGGTTTATGGTACCGGCGAAAGTTGCGCAGTACTAGAGAGGCTAGCAATGGTGGAAGGGTGAGAGTGCGTATAATCCATGGACTCAACATTAGTCATAAAGAACTCACATACTTATTGCAAAAATCTATTAGTCATCAAAACAAAGTACTACGCGCATGCTCCTAGGGGGATAGATTGGTAGGAAAATACCATCGCTCGTCCCCGACCGCCACTCATAAGGAAGACAATCAATAAATAAATCATACTCCGACTTCGTTACATAACGGTTCACCATATGTGCATGCTACGGGAATCACAAACCTCAACACAAGTATTTCTCAATTTCACAATTACTCAACTATAACGACTCTAATATCACCATCTTTATATCGCAAAACTATTGCAAGGAATCAAACATATCATATTCAGCGATCTACAAGTTTTATGTAGGATTTTATGACTAACCATGTGAATGACCAGTTCCTGTCATCTCTCTAAATAGATATAAGTGAAGCAAGAGAGTTTTAATTCTTTCTACAAAATATATGCCCACGCTCTAACAAATATAAGTGAAGCAAAAGAGCATTCTACAAATGGCGGTTGTCTATGTAAAGAGAAACAGGCAATCCAAACTTCAAATGATATAAGTGAAGCACATGAAGCATTCTATAAAGCCATACTCAAAAGATATAAGTGAAGTGCAAAGAGCATTCTATAAATCAACCAAGGACTATCTCATACCAGCATGGTGCATAAAATAAAAATGAAAACTAAATGCAAAAGACGCTCCAAGATTGCACATATCGCATGAACGAAACGAATCCGAAAACATACCGATACTTGTAGAAGAAAGAGGGGATGCCTACCCAGCATCCCCAATCTTAGACTCTTGAGTCTACTTCAATATTTACTTGGGGTGCCTTGGGAATCCCCAAGCTTGAGCTCTTGCCTCTCTTCCTTCTTCTCACATCGAAACCTTCTCAATCATCGAACACTTCATCCACACAAAACTTGAACAGAAAGCTCGGTAAGATCCGTTAGTATAATGAAGCAAATCACTACTCTAAGTACTGTTGAAAACCAATTCATATTTTGTTTTTGCATTGTGTCTACTGTAATATAACTTTTTCATGGCTTAATCTACTAATATGAATCGATAGTTTCATCAAAACAAGCAAACTGTGCATCAAAAACAGAATCTGTCTAAAACAGAACAGTCTGTAATAATTTGAACATTCACCATACTTATGATACTTGAAAAATTCTACCAAAATTAGGAAAAATAAACAATTTGTATAGGAAGACAGTGCAAAAAAAATCAGAACTATTTCATGTTCCAGCTAAAAAGGTAAAATCGCGCACTACAGCCAAAGTTTTTGTCCTGCACCGTACAAACCATCAAGCAAATGTAAACATCCTAAAGGCAAACCTTGGCACATTATTTTTATAATACAATGGAATTGTACAAGGGGATAATTATTTTTATTGAAAAGTTTCTGTAATCAAGATTCACAAAGTTGCCGTGAGCATGAACAAAGTTCAAGGAGCTCTCCCACTTCAACAATGCTTGTCTTTCTCACTTTCGCTTTCCTTTTTGAAAAAGTTTTGGGTTCCCCTCTTTATTTTTGTTGTTTTAAACTATATAAAAGAACTCAACAGAAATAAATGACTCTCTAAAACTTCCGGGTTGTCTCCCTGGCAGCGCTTTCTTTAAAGCCATTAAGCTAGGCATATAGTGCTCAAGTAATGGATCCACCCGGATCCCAAGGTATATCAAAGCCAATTTTAATTAACAATAATTTGTAGTTTAGTGGTGAGCACAAGGTAACATATATCATGTAATGACAAAGTCTAACTCTCTTCCTATGCATCGGCATGTCATAAAAGAACAGTTCATGCACACAAAGTAAAGGCCAATGCATAGTATAAATAGTTTCTTGCAATTTTATCATATTGGAAACATAGAGAGGTGGAGATATAGTTCCTCTCTCATAATAATTGCAAGTAGGAGCAGCAAGCACATGCATATTATATTCATCAAAATCATCATGTGCAACAGTAAAAGGCAACCCATCAATATATTCCTTAATAAGAGCAAACTTCTCCGATATAGTGTAGTTTGGAGAATTCAAAAAGATAATAGGACTATCATGCGTGGGTGCAATAGCAACAATTTCATGTTTAACATAAGGAACTATAGCAAGTTCATCTCCATAAGCATAATGCATATTGGCATCTTGGCCACAAGCATAGCGAGCATCATCAAAAAGGGATATTTCAAGAGAATCAATGAGATCATAACAATCATCATAGCAATCATCCTTCGGTAAGCACGAAGGGGAATTAAAGAATGTATGAGTTGAAGAGTTACTCTCATTAGAAGGTGGGCACGGGTGATCAATCCGCTCTTCCTCCTTTTGTTCTTCGCTCTCCTCATCATGTTTTTCATCCAATGGGCTCATAGTTTCATCAATTTCTTCTTCCATAGCCTCCTGCAAAATATTAGTCTCTTCTTGGACAGCGGAGTATTCCTCAATATATGGTTTAACATAGGCATTAGAAGCATAATTATCAAAGCAATATTTAAGTATGGCAAAAATTTTAGATTCGTAAAGAGTAGCACCATACTTTTCAATCAAAGAAGCAATTTCGTAAGCACCCTTAAAAGCAACAAATTCTTCAATTTGTTGAACATCATAGTAATTATAAACACCCTTAGCATATGAAGATAAGATTCCATTATCAATAAACTCACATTGGTAGGGAAGGTGTTTCTTAGGGTTTTCAGAACAACAAGTAAAATCATATATTGTCGATGTACTAGAGTAGGGGTACCCTAGTATCCCGAACTCGTGCACGGGCAGTTGCAGCACCCCGCGGCAAGGCTTGCCGGGTGACCGCCAAGACCCTCCGTGGTTCCCTTGAAGACCATTCAAGGACAAAGTACACAAACCAAGGCCCCGGCAAGAGGAGCTTGCCGAGAGGGCCAACCAAGGCCCCGGCAAGAGGAGCTTGCCGGGAAGACCAACCAAGGCCCCGGCAAGAGGATCTTGCCGGGAAGAGACAAGACCCCGGCAAGAGGAGCTTGCCGGGAAGGCCACTCAAGGCATACCAAGAAAGCTTGCCGCGACGCGCCCTGCGTCCCGGCAAGATCCGGCGAGCGACAAGCTTCCGGACGCGACAAGACGACGGCCGCGGCAAGGAGCTTGCCGCGGGAAACCCCCACTTCGTGCCCGCGCTCCAGCACACCTGCTAACGTGTCGCTCTAGGACTCTCCCAAGCACACGTGGCAGGAGGCCGTGCAGCTAGGGGTACGTGGTGGCAAGCGGAGATGAAGAGAAGCCCATCGTGGCAAACGTTGGCACTCCTAACGGTCACCTTTTGCACTGTTTAGGAGACTCAGACAGGCATTTAATGCCCTTGTCCCCTGCCGTCAGAGTTAGGTAGGGTGCACTGTATCCACAGTAGCGGTAGCTGCACCTACCGCATCCTTTTCCATTTTTACCCTTCTAGTCTACGTTGCCACCTGTGGGTGACCCCTTGAGAGTATAAACGGAGGCCCAAGCGCAACGTAGAGGAGGTTCGGCCGGTTCGGCTCATTCAAAACACCAAAAACACTCCCACGCTCAGTCTGGCAGCGTCCATCGCTCCTGAGCAAGAATTCAATACACACAAACAAGCAGCAGTAGGGTTTTACGCATCCGTGCGCCCTGAAGCTGGGTAAAACCGCCCGCGTGTACTGCCTCGATCCGCTCTTTGTGCGACCTCCGCCCTCGCTGAACCGAAAGGGGCTCGGTCCGCCGATCCCCATAGGTGATCGTGGATCAGTCTCCCCGACATCTTTGGCGCGCCAGGTAGGGGGATGCTTCGGCGGCAGCTGTCCCGTCCACGTCAAGGCTCAGCTGTTCTTCATCGTCATGGCTCCTAAGAAGCGGGCAAGCAAAAGAACGGCGCCAGTGCGGCAACAGAAAAGCTAAGTCGTGCGAAACTTTAGATATTTCCTTTCTATATAAAGTTATCCGCCTCGGAGATCTTGTTCTTTGTACGGAAAACCTGTGCGCGGAGGAATCAACTCGTAGCTAGTTGCGCCCTTACTTTGTTTCGAGTCCGCTCAACAACTTAAGTGAGCTGCTAGCGCCCTTACTTTGCTTCGAGTCCGCTCAGCAACTTAAGTGAGCCGCTAGCGCCCTTACTTTGTTTCGAGCCCGCTCAACAACTTAAGTGAGATGCAACTAGTTGCGACAAGGTTGCTTGTCGGTAGCGGCCCCGCCAGCAGGCTACTGAAGTTCCGCACTCGGCGCTCGCGGCAAGGGTGCATGCACCGGCAAGTTTCCCTAGAAAGCGTAGGGTGGACGTACAAAGAGAGGTTGAACAGGAAGATAGCATGCACTATTTATTTGAGATTTCTGCATAGACCTGTATGCCAAGGAGCCTTCTCGGGGCTAGTTGCGCTCCATGTTGCCTCGAGTTCGCTCGGCAACTTGTGCGGTTGCGCTAGAACCAAGAAGGTAAACCTTTCCGGGAGGCGATGTTCCCGAATAGCCGCTAAGGGCCCGTTCCCTCAAGCGCTGCTGGCTGGATCGTACGCACCGGAAAGCATTCCAGCAGGCATAGGGAATATGTAGCAGAAGTCAAAATTCGCAAGCGAGTTAAGTGCACTTCAGATGCTAATCACTTATCATGTTTGAACGCAGTTATGGCCCGGGGGCTGGCAACGCCCTTAGGACCAATCTTTTTGGTGTCAAGAACGACGAAGTTCTTCGCCATAAGCCTTTCCGGCAACGATCTTGCCGGGAGCCGGTGTCAAGAACGACGAAGTTCTTCGCCATAAGCCTTTCCGGCAACGATCTTGCCGGGAGCCGGTGTCAAGAACGACGAAGTTCTTCGCCATAAGCCTTTCCGGCAATGATCTTGCCGGGAGCCGGTGTCAAGAACGACGAAGTTCTTCGCCATAAGCCTTTCCGGCAACGATCTTGCCGGGAGCCGGTGTCAAGAACGGCGAAGTTCTTCGCCATAAGCCTTTCCGGCAACGATCTTGCCGGGAGCCGGTGTCAAGAACGACGACGTTCTTCGCCATAAGCCTTCCTGGCAACAAGCTTGCCGGAAGCCGGCATCGAGAACGTCAAAGTTCTCTGCCGAAGATAAAAGCCTTCCTGGCAACAAGCTTGCCGGAAGCCGGCATCGAGAACGTCAAAGTTCTCTGCCGAAGATAAAAGCCTTCCTGACAACAAGCTTGCCGGAAGCCGGCATCGAGAACGTAAAAGTTCTCTGCCGAAGATAAAAGCCTTCCTGGCAACAAGCTTGCCGGAAGCCGGCATCGAGAACGTCAAAGTTCTCTACCGAAGATAAAAGCCTTCCTGGCAACAAGCTTGCCGGAAGCCGGCATCGAGAACATCAAAGTTCTCTGCTGAAGATAAAAGCCTTCCTGGCAACAAGCTTGCCGGAAGCCGGCATCGATAACGTCAAAGT
>NC_041392.1:219238036-219240086 GCF_002162155.2 Triticum dicoccoides | reverse complement strand
AACGTCAAAGTTCTCTACCAAAGATAAAAGCCTTCCTGGCAACAAGCTTGCCGGAAGCCGGCATCGAGAACGTCAAAGTTCTCTGCCGAAGATAAAAGCCTTCCTGGCAACAAGCTTGCCGGAAGCCGGCATCGAGAACGTCAAAGTTCTCTGCCGAAGATAAAAGCCTTCCTGGCAACAAGCTTGCCGGAAGCCGGCATCGAGAACGTCAAAGTTCTCTGCCGAAGATAAAAGCCTTCCTGGCAACAAGCTTGCCGGAAGCCGGCATCGAGAACGTCAAAGTTCTCTGCTCGAAGATAAAAGCCTTCCCGGCAAGCCAGTATCGCTGGGGGCTGCACTGGGGGCTGCTCTGCGAAGTGATTGCCGGATCCGGCAAGGTGGTCTCGAGCGCGCCTCCTGTCGTCGCAGTGGGCTCGTCCTCGATGACCACCACCTGAGCCTTGGCCCTCTTCGCCGCCCTCTGGGCCAGAGTCCTGAAAAGGGAGAGTCCAGGATGGGTCAGATCAGATGCAAGATAACACCAGCAAGTTGAAGAACTACAAGAACAACAAGGGAATCGTACTCTTCTTCCTCTTCCTCGTCGGAGCTGAGCGCGGAGAGGTCGAAGTTCGGCCCACCTACGGCACGACGAGGTGGAGGGGTGGGATCCCTTGGCCGCTTGGCGGGGGCTGCGGCGCCAGCCCGAGACGACCCCGCTTCAGTTGTCGCTGCGGCAGGAGGCGCTCCCGCGGCAACCGTACTTGCTGCGATAGAGCGCGTCGCGCGACGCTGCGGCTGTTGGCCCACTTGCCGCCCTGCTACATCGCCAACCCTACGGAGGCGCCTTCTTGGCTGCGCTGCGGGCCCTGCTCGCGGCAAGCTCCTCGGAGATGGCGGGCCGCTCGCACCCTCGGCGGGCTCGTTCGACTCGGCGTCGGGCGCGGCGAGCTCTTCTTCCTCTTCGGGCTGCTCCCGTTCGGCAATACTCATCGCCAACGCCGCGTCCGCTTCCTCCACGGTGAACCCGAATTCACCCGCGGCCGCGGCTGCCGCCGCCTCTTCCGCCCTGGTGGCGATGCGCTCCATCTCTTGCTCAGTGGTGTCGCGGGTGAGGAGTTTCTTCTCGTCAGCATTGACCGCCACCTCCACTAGGCTGTCAAAGAACTGCTGCACGACGTCGACGGCGGGCTCTTGCCAAGTTGGAGCAATCCCGTGCGAGTCACACAACGGCATCATGGCGCAGATGCGGTCGCGCGAGGAGTTGTTGCACAGAGGAACGACGCCCACCGGCAACCTGAACCACTCGGGATGCTGTGGGTCATGCTTGAATATCTCCTTAAGTATCCCGTCCAACTCTATGACGGTGAAATTGAAGTTGAGGCCTGGGCGCAACCTCATGATATCTGCCGGGCCTCCAAATTCCCAGGCGGGTCTCCCCCTCGCCTGCAGAGGGGCGATCCGCCGACGAAGGAAATCTGCACCAACAGCTCCTACAGTCAACCCGGCAAGCCTGAGGCGCAAGATCCGAGTGGTGGCGATCGTCAGCTTGTCGTCGTCCACGGACAAAGCGCTCCAGTCATTGCCACGCACTGCTGGGGATTGGCGCAGGGCGGTGAACGGCTGCGGGCTCTCTTCTACAACCCAGCACCAATCAGCTCTCCACTCGTCCCACTTGCTGCGGAGCTCCCCCTCCAGATAGGTCTCCTTCTTGCCGACCCGCGAGATCCAGGCGATCCCGCCGGCAAGAGGTTCCCCTCTCTCAACACGAGGCATAAAGAAATGGCGGAAGAGAGCTACGTTGGGGTGGACTCCGACAAAGTTTTCGCATAGATGGGCGAAAATTGCCATGGTCAGAACGGCGTTGGGGGTGAAGTCAAGGAGGTGGAGTCCATAGGTGTTCATGACGTCGCAAAAGAAATCAGAGAACGGCGGGCAGAGCCCGCAGTAGAAGAACACGGCGAAGAAAGGATATCCGCCAACTGGAGCTGCTTGCGAGGCGACGGCGGAGAGTACCTTCGTGCGCGGATGCGCCCGCGTCTCCGTCGACCAGAAGAGATAGTACCACTCCCTC
>NC_041392.1:219226859-219237723 GCF_002162155.2 Triticum dicoccoides | reverse complement strand
GCTCCTTCCGCAGCGCCTCAAGCCGCTGCGCTTCGGTCGACTTCACAGCTTTCGCGGCCGCGGCCTTCGTGGCCTTCCCCTTCCCGGGCTTCGGAGGCATGGCGGAGGCGGTGGGGGAGATCGACGGCGCTGGTGGTGGCGACGGCGATGGGAGCGGAGCGCTGCTCTCTTTCGACTTTGGAAGTGGAAGAGGGCGGCGGAGGTTTCTGAGATTGCAGCAGCAAATGGCGAAGATAGGGGAAATACCCCTGTTTCCCCTGCTTATAAGGAGAAAGGGGCGGACATTGCGCTCTCTCCGAATAAAGAACCACCCACGATCTCCCCCACGACGCCGTGATTGACGCGTGCCGTTGCTGGGGGTGCGGTGGATACGGAGCGAGATTTGGTGTGGACCCAGGCCGCGCGTGCCCATGCACTATTTTGGGCCTGGCCCATCAGCGCTCGGCACCATGTATGGCCCAGGCCCGGGGGCTCCTGTCGGTGTACTAGAGTAGGGGTACCCTAGTATCCCGAACTCGTGCACGGGCAGTTGCAGCACCCCGCGGCAAGGCTTGCCGGGTGACCGCCAAGACCCTCCGTGGTTCCCTTGAAGACCATTCAAGGACAAAGTACACAAACCAAGGCCCCGGCAAGAGGAGCTTGCCGAGAGGGCCACCCAAGGCCCCGGCAAGAGGAGCTTGCCGGGAAGGCCAACCAAGGCCCCGGCAAGAGGATCTTGCCGGGAAGAGACAAGACCCCAGAAAGAGGAGCTTGCCGGGAAGGTCACTCAAGGCATACCAAGAAAGCTTGCCGCGACGCGCCCTGCATCCCGGCAAGATCCGGCGAGCGACAAGCTTCCGGACGCGACAAGACGACGGCCGCGGCAAGGAGCTTGCCGCGGGAAACCCCCACTTCGTGCCCGCGCTCCAGCACACCTGCTAACGTGTCGCTCTAGGACTCTCCCAAGCACACGTGGCAGGAGGCCGTGCAGCTAGGGGTACGTGGTGGCAAGCGGAGATGAAGAGAAGCCCATCGTGGCAAACGGTGGCGCTCCTAACGGTCACCTTTTGCACTGTTTAGGAGACTCAGACAGGCATTTAATGCCCTTGTCCCCTGCCGTCAGAGTTAGGTAGGGTGCACTGTATCCACAGTAGCGGTAGCTGCACCTACCGCATCCTTTTCCATTTTTACCCTTCTAGTCTACGTTGCCACCTGTGGGTGACCCCTTGAGAGTATAAAAGGAGGCCCAAGCGCAATGTAGAGGAGGTTCGGCCGGTTCGGCTCATTCAAAACACCAAAAACACTCCCACGCTCAGTCTGGCAGCGTCCATCGCTCCTGAGCAAGAATTCAATACACACAAACAAGCAGCAGTAGGGTTTTACGCATCCGTGCGGCCCGAAGCTGGGTAAAACCGCCCACGTGTACTGCCTCGATCCGCTCTTTGTGCGACCTCCGCCCTCGCCGAACCGAAAGGGGCTCGGTCCGCCGATCCCCATAGGTGTTCGTGGATCAGTGTCCCCGACATATATATAACATAAATTCCAAGCATAGCATTGCAAACGATGAATTTGATCCAATAAACGTTTCCCTCTTTCAGATATACGGTGTCGCACATAACAAGCATGCTCATCTAAAGATCTGCCCTCAACTAAGCTAGTTGGGGTTTCGGCACGAGCACATAGGGATCGAAGATGATCCAAGTAATAAGCTTCAGCAGTGTGATAGATTTTGAGTGGTTCTTCAACCATTGGTTCAGTAGGTACAACTAATTTTTTGGTATTTTGCGTTTCCTACCCATAATTGAAGATAGAAAACAACTAAGAACAGCAAATACAAATTACTTAGTGATAAAGCAAACAAGCACACACGAGAATATTCACCGCACGCTATTGCTCCCCGGCAACGGCGCCAGAAAAAGGTCTTGATAACCCACAAGTATAGGGGATCAATTGTAGCCTCTTTCGATAAGTAAGAGTGTCGAACCCAAGGAGGAGCTAAAGGTAGAACAAATATTCCCTCAAGTTCTATCGACCACCAATACAACTCTAGGCACACTTGATGTTCGCTTTACCGGAAACAAGTATGAAACTAGAAGTACTTTGTAGGTGTTTTTAGGTAAGCTTGCAAGAAAGTAAAGATTACGTAAATAAAATCTAGGGGCTGTTTAGATAAAGACACAACTAAATTAGTTTTAGTAAAGAGCTTTTTTCAACAAGAAGGTTATTTGTCCCTAGGCAATTGATAACTAGACCGGTAATCATTATTGCAATTTTATTTGAGGGAGAGGCATAAGCTAACATACTTTCTCTACTTGGATCATATGCACTTATGATTGGAACTCTAGCAAGCATCCGCAACTACTAAAGATTCATTAAGGTAAAACCCAACCATAGCATTAAAGTATCAAGTCTCCTTTATCCCATATGCAAACAACCTACTTACTCGGGTCTGTGCTTCCGTCACTCACGCCACCCACCATAAGCAAATCATAAGCATATTGCAAACACTACATCGGGAATCCCTCACGCTTGCGCGACACGGAGAGCACCATAGGACATCACTAATAATAAAACATGCAACTCAAACCAATCTTGATCATCAAATAGCCATTAGGACAAAACGGATCTACTCAAACATCATAGGATAGCCATACATCATAGGGAAATAATATATAGCGTTGAGCACCATGTTTAAGTAGAGATTACAGTGGGTAAGAGAGAGGTTACACCGCTGCATAGAGGGGGGAAGAGTTGGTGATGATGGCTGTGAAGTTGTTGGTGAAGATGGCGTTGATGATGATGGCCCCGCAGCACTCCGGCGCCACCGGAAGCAAGGGGGAGAGGCCCCCCTCCTTCTTCTTCTTCCTTGACCTCCTCCCTAGATGGGAGAAGGGTTTCCCCTCTGGTCCTTGGCTCCCATGGCGTGGGAGGGGCTATATCTTGGAGGTCTCTCTCTGTTTCTGCGTTCTCTCCTGGCTCTGTTTCTCCATTTCGTATATTTATGGAGATCTGTAACTCCGATTGGCCTGAAACCTTCGCCGTGATTTTTTTTCCGAATATTAGCTTTCGTGCGGAAAAAGAAGAGCGTTAACCGCCTTACGGTGGGCTCACGAGGGTAGGGAGCGCGCCCTAAGGGGGGGGCGCCCCCTGCCTCGTGACCACTTCGGGCACTGGTTCGCGTTGATTTTCCTTCCTAATTTTCCATATTTTCCAAAAATAAGCTCTGTCCGTTTTTATCCCGTTTGGACTCCGTTTGATATGGATATTCTGTGAAACCAAAAACATGCAACAGACAGGAACTAGCACTGGGCACTGGATCAATATGTTAGTCCCAAAAATAGTATAATAAGTTGCCAAAAGTATATGAAAGTTCGATAATATTGGCATGGAATAATCAAAAATTATAGATATGACGGAGACGTATCAACACCCTTGTCGACCTATGAGGTTCGATAGTAATTTGATCTGAAGCTTCATGATCATCATCATTAGCTTTCTCTTCAACTGACGTAGTTGCCACAAAAACATCTTTCTGTGTTGTGCTATTCTCTGGTTGAAGTGAAGGTTCAACAACCTCATCAAGTTCTATCTTCCTCCCACTCAATTCTTTCGAGAGAAACTCTTTCTCGAGAAAGGACCTGTTCATAGCGACAAACACTTTGCCCTCAGATCTGAGATAGAAGGTTTACCCAATCATCTTGTTTGGGTATTCTATGAAGACACAATTTTCCGCTTTGGGTTCGAGCTTTTCTGGCCGAAGCCTATCGACATAAGCATCATAGCCCCAAATCTTAAGAAACAACAACTTAGGTTTCTTGCTAAACCATACACTACAAAAAAATACACTTCCGTGATGATACGTGTTTGTCATCGTAGGTCGCGTTTTTTGTCATGCGTGTACATCCATGACGATTTTATGACAGAATCAAGATAGTCATACATGTGCTGTCGTAGAAGTGTTCCATGACATTACCAAAATTATCATCACGGAAGTGTCCACTTCCATGACGATAAATCGCGCGTCATAGAAGTGCTTTCGTCAAGGGTGACCAACACGTGGCATCCACCGTAACGGAACACTGTTAAGCTATCGGCTCCGATTTTGGATCCGATAACCCGTTAACAGCCCGGACCAATGGGGATTTTCCACGTGTAAAATCATCATTGGCCGGAGGAAACACGTGTTGCCTCACCATTGGGACAGATGTCATCCACTCATTGGACAGGAGGCGCCTATGATAGGTCGACACATGGCACGGCCCAACAGTGGCCCATTCCGGTGAAAAAGGCCGGCCCAGTAAAAATTAGCAGGCCATCCCATATAAGGCCTACTTGTGTCAGGTCCATTTAATCCCACGACTCATACGAGATGTGCCAATTCGGCCCGTCAATGGCCCGTTAAAGATTTGACACCATTGCAGCCCATCGTTAGTTTGAGCCCATTAATAGCCCGCTATATATTTGGGCTCAATATCGCCCCGATGAGATTTCGGCCAGTTAACGACCCATTCAGTGGATGGGCCAATTTTCATGATGTACATCTTTTGGCCTTTTAGCGACCCATTTAAATATTGGGCTAATTTCCGGCCCGGTGTGTCTTTCAACCAGTTGATGGCCCATAAATGAGTTGGGCCATTTGTAGTCGGACCTGAGTTTCGGCCTTTTAGCGACCCATTTAAGTGTTTGGCCAATTTCTGACCCGGTGTGTCTTTCAGCCTGTTGACGACCCATATATCTGTTGGGCCATTTGTAGTCGGACCTGAGTTTTGGCCTTTTAATGGCCCATGCCCTTCATGGTCCAATACCAGCCCGGTTTCTCTTTCGGCCTGCTAAAGGCCCACAACACAGTTGGGCCATTTATAATACGACCTGACTTTCGGCCTCTTAGCGGCCCATGCTCTTCATGGTCCAGTACAAGCCCGCTGTCTCTTTCGGCCTGCTGAAGGCCCACAGTATAGTTGGGCCATATGTAGCCCGAACTTAGTAACGGCCTGTTAACGGCCCGTGAAATCAATTGGGCCCACATGTTGCCTGCTTCGATGTCGTCCTATTAACGACCCGGGAGTTAAGAGGGTCGACCATTAACTTTCGGCCTGGTAACGACCCATTAACTTAATGGGCCCACTAAAGTCCGTACATGTCTTTAGGCCAAATTAGATAATTTGAGCCCGTTACGACGAGCAATTATGCACAGGACCAAAACCGATCAAGCAAAGGTACGCCATACAGGGAAAAACCTTGCACATCCAGCATATGTTACAGGAAATTACATCCACTGGGCAATCAAAGATTGATGCCAGTGCAAATAAATGAACAGAACCTAACGATCTACAACGTCACAATCTGCAACCTCAGCACGGATGATGCCCATAAGCATGTGGGCAAGTTCTTGCTGCTTTGCTACACTGTCTCTGAAAACATTGTTCAGTTGTTGTGTCGCACGACTCTGCATCTCTGATTCCTCCACCATTTCCATCATTCCTTCAACCATTAATTGGTTCACAAATATACATTTTTTGCGTTGCATTCGAGATAGAGGATACTAAACAGATTCAGATGGCGATTTTGGCAGACTTGTATTATTGATAGTGGAGAGTGTCTCGACCACTGCATCATAACATAAATTAGGAGGGGAACCAAACAGATTAATCATGAGTTATTTCCATATTACCCGGCCTAGATTTATTGGAAAGAAACAATGGGGTTGCCTTGCTGTTTTCAGAGTTTGTCTTCTTATGTTCAGCAGCCTGCACCAAATTAAGACACTAGCATTGCTATCATTGGCCAAGTCGGATAATAGGAAGCGACATTGGCACAACGAACGTTTGGGCAACTAGCCAACACAAAATTAACACAATATGGCACAACTATCATCAGTCAAGTAAGGTAATACGAAAGAAACATTGTCACAATGAATGAATGGGCAACCAGAGCAGCACTACAGTTCAGTAATGTGCATGATATGAGATAGTACACTCATGCATCTCAGTATGCAAAACTACCAGGCAGTTTTCTTTACAAAAATCAACACTGGCACCTTTAACATTTTGCTACAACTAATTTTAGATCAGATAAATGTTGGATTCACGCCGATTAACAAAATACATGTTGATGTAAAAACATAGTGATATACAACAGGTACTTACATCGGCATTGGAGCATAGAGAATTCCCGCAAGATATTTTCCTCGAATACAATCCCAATGAAGGAAGTCTTCTATCATTTAACCTTATTTTCTAAAAGAGAGATGGGTAAGAAACATGTAGAAAATATGATAAGAATGCTATAAAATTTCATGATGCGAGGATACGCACACACTTCTCAGAATGGAGTTGACATTCTTTTGCTGGACTAGAGCGGACTAGTTCTTTGGCCACTGGAATCTACTTATTATCAGTGGGAGTTGGGTTTCTCTGTGCTGGAGCAGTATATATGAAAAATGGAGTTGGTTTATTATCTCCTGGCGTTTGGATCTTTTGCAAAGACCTGGTTTGTAACCCTTTAGATTCTAACATAGCCGTCTTCCCCTTGCATGCCTTATATAGAAGAATGGTGCTTCAATTATAAAACATGCTACAACAGAGATGGAATAGGTACTGAAGAATAGAAAGGCATGACATATTGACATGTATTCCCTCCATCCAGAAATAAATGGATGGGTCTAGGCGTATTGCAGTTCTAGATACATCCAATTTTATCCATTTTGACAACATGTAATCCGGACGGAGGGAGTATGATGTAAGAGCTAGGGATATGACAGGACAACACAATAAAAAACACTGAAAACCCACTGCAGAACCAAAGTGATCAAACCCACTGATATGAGATAGTAAACTCATGCAGCTCAGGATGGAAAACTACCAGGCAGTTTTCCTTACGAAAATCAACATTGTGGCCTTTAATCATACATTTTGCTACAACTAAATTTAGATCAGATAAAGGTTGGATTCACGCCGATTAACAAAATACATGCTGATGTAAAAATCTAGTGATATACAATAGGTACTTACATCTGCATTGGAGCACAGAGAAATCCCGCAAGAATCTTTCCTCACAGACGATATCAGTGCAGAAATTCTTCTATCTGTTAAGCTTATTTTCTAAAAGAGAGATGGGTAAGAAATGTGTAGAAAATATGACCAACATGCTATAAAATGTCATCATGCAAGGATATACACACGCTTCTTAGAATGGAGTTGACATATTTTTGCTGGATTTGAGCGGACTAGTTCTTTGGCCACCGGAATTTGCTTATTATCAGTAGATGTTGGGTTTCTCTATGCTGGAGCAGTATCTATAAAAACTAGAGTTGGTTTATTATCTCCTAGCATTTGGATCTTTTGCAAAGACCTGCTTTGTAACCCTTCATATTCTAATATAGTCGTCTTCCCCTTGCATGCCTTGTATAGAAGAATGGTGCTTCGATTATAAAACATGCTACAGCAGAGAGATGGAATAGGTACTGAAGAATAGAAAGTCATGACATATTGACATGTATTCCCTCCATCCGAAAAATGGATGGGTCTAGGCGTATTTTAGTTCTAGATACATCCTTTTTTATCCATTTCGGCAACATGTAATCCGGACGGAGGGAGCATGGTGTAAGAGCTAGGGATACGACAGGACAACACAGTAAAAAACACTTGTTGAATGTAAAACTGTATGCTAGCGGAATACGTACAGAAAAAACTAAGGCAACATACACGTTTATGATTGGGAAACTAACATGGCATTGCAACAGAGCACTAGAACAACACTTCAATGTAAAAAACATGGTATGGTAGACAGATGAAGTACATACTGATGAATAACAATGCATAAGATATCCAGAAGCATGATGTCCAAATTAAGCAGATGGCATTGCGATAGAGTAGAATGATAGTACTTGAATTTGAAAACATGTTATCATGAATGGAATAGGTACTGAAAAATAGGAAGGCATGACATATTTACATGCATGATCAGCATGCTAAGCACATGGCATTGCAACAGAGTAGATACACTCCAGGACATTATATGCATGTTGTACCCATATCACGGTCCAAGTTAGAGCAAGGACCTTGTGGGGTGAAGAGGATTCAACATATTTCTAAAAGTCTTCTGAATAACTGCCTTTACGTGAGCCATCATATTGGATATCATTGACATCAAGTTTATTGGCCTTTACATTGCTCCGCGAGGTTCTTGTGGATATATCAGTGTGTGCAATTATATCTGACATGCATGGAAGACAACTAGTAGTTAAATTTATGTAATGAGTGCCTATAGGAGACGACATAAATAATAGGACTGGGGTTAACTAGCAGCAACATGTCTCAAAAACTAAAGGGAGAACACAGATGAAAGCTACAGAATATGTATCATTTGTACTCGAGATTAACTAGATGGCACACAAAAGTATTAAAGAACAACATAGGTAATACTACAAGTGGTATAATACTATAATCACCAGCCTGTGGGATGGCATTGGTTGATGGATGATAACTATGGAACAAAGTTACCTAAAGAACAAGTATCTTAGCTGAACTATAGAACAGTGTTAACTCTTCAACAAGACCCGTAAGAGATCAACATGAATATACAGTGAAATGTGATAATCTATTTTCCATGCTTAGATGAATAACAAAGCCATACATGTTGCACACAAGGAAGATGAGGGTACAACCTATCTGACCGCCATCCATAGGAGTGAGCATCATGTGTTGACTTGTCGATGGCCCTGCAGTTGTTGTGGATGTCCATGTCGGGCACACGCATTCGATGCAGGGAACTGTTGAGTGGGGACTATAGCTCCCTTCTGGTGTATGTTTCCCTTGTTGGAGCAGTTGCGGTGAGTCGGAAGACGGTGTGGCTGAAGATGCAGATAACGCATAATTTTAAGAACAACACATCTCTTTGATCTGAAGAAATACACTAAGAGATCAACAGCAAGGTATGAGAGTGGTCACACGTCTGTTGACTGAAGACTAAATTGGGGTCACACGATTTTATTTTATTTTGGTACTGTCCGATCTACGGCAGATGGCTTGATGGTCGTCTTGTGCCTCCCGGCTGACACTATTAGGAATCATTCCCAAAGAGCCAGCGACCAACGGCAGAGCAGCCTGCCTCTGTCGTCCGTGGCCCCGACCAAAATCCCTCGCCCCACCATACTGCCGTGGTTGCGCCGCCCTCGGGCCAATCCACAAAGACTCCCCGTCATCCAGATCCGGCAGCGACAATACCTTCAACCCACGCATCTCTAAGATAGCCATCTAAGCACTGCTTCCGTGGTGAACTTGCGGCCCTGCACCCTTACGTTAGACACCAGCCAACTGGCAGCCTAGGAGCTCCGCCGCCTCGAGGGGTGCTGCTTCCCATTGGGAATCAATTGGCCCAGAATAAAAATTCAGACAACTGACGACTAAATAAAGTGATTTGAGATGAGGTGCGACCTATCTGGCGGCATGGTGAAGTAGGCAGGTCCAGCTGCAGAGTCGGTGAGGCCGGCGCGGTTGTGGTGGCGACCGGCAGCAGGGAAACAGCGATGTAGCGACGGTCGACGGCTACGGGGAAGCAGCGCCGGGTCTCTGGACGGATCCGAAGTTGGAGCCGCTCCAGCGCCGTGAACAACAGCAGGGGTGAATCGGCTCCGGTACGGTTCACGCGGCCGCCGTGGAGGCAGCTCCAGCAGCACGGAGTAAGAGGCACATGGCCCAAGTGCACGGCGGCAAATGGACAGCGTCTCCGGCATTAGGGAGGAGGGCGGCTGTGAAATTGATGTGGTGGGGGCGCCATGGAGGAGGGGCTGAGGTTTCACGGCTCGGGAGAAGGGAGCTTCCGGGGATAAGGTGATTTGGCGCCCACGAGGTATGAATGGCGGGGGGTATTGGGAGGGGAGTGGAACCATGTTTTACGGACGCATTTGTCTGAAATGTGAGGGGGAGTTACAGTTCTACCCTTGCCTTTAGGCTTCTCAGCTTGGGTCTGTGTACTGAGGGTCGGGGATAGTAGAGTAACTTTGCTTCTCCCCAAATAGTGGGCGGGAGCGATTTCGGGCGAGGAGGGTGTGTTTTGAAATATTGTGGGCGCGAGCGATTTCGGGCGAGGAGAGTGTGTTTTGAAATAGTGGGCGCGAGCTATTTCGGGCGAGGAGAGCGTGTTTTGCCGACCATGGTTTATGAATTATTTGGCACATGTCATTTCGGCCGAGGAGAAGGCGCGCTTGGATGAAGTTACGAACCTACCCTCGATGTACAACGGGCGAATTGATGCGTGTCCCACATAGGACGGTAATTTCGCGTCTCCCATTTATTTGCTCGGGCGAATTCCACCGAGCAGAGGATGTTTAACGGTTCGTTCAAATTTTGGGAGAACAAGCATCCACGTCTACCTTACCAAGTCAATTCAAATCAAATTTTGAAATATTACCTTGCCACTTCTTTTTTAGATGGAGAGATGATGCTCGGGAGTAATGTGTTTTTACATGCTCGTTGCTAGCGATTTACTATATGACAAATAGTTGACCCACTCAAAAACGGGAATCAAACCCAAAATGAAATATCTCGATTCAATGAAATAGCTTGTTCACCAGGTGAAAATAGTGAACTAAATCCCAAATTGAACACCTCAATAGAGTAGCATGTTGTACAGTATTATAGTACTCCATGAGCATGTTGAAAGTCAAATTAATGAACTTGTTTGATATAGGAATATATCCGTTCATGTATGGATTGCAGACAACATGTTCTCCAATTTAAATATTTGAATGCAAGTTTGTATCGAAACATGGTTTATATCAGTCTTCGATGCATAAATCGCGACCTCCCCCTCTCCCGGACTCCTGCTCTCTCTCTCTCCCTCCCCCCCCTCTCTCTCTCTCTCTCCGACAATCTTCAATTCTATC
>NC_041392.1:219199454-219226477 GCF_002162155.2 Triticum dicoccoides | reverse complement strand
TCTAGTTCGCATGCATATACACTCCATCTATAGGTCTCTCTCGCACACTATATATGATTCTCTAGTCCAAGCTAGATATCTTGGGTACACTCATCATACGCACACAAATTCCTTGGCCCATTGCCCGTAACTCTCTCACGCACCACTCTGTCGTCTCGGAGCTCCCCCCTCTCTCTCAAACTCTCCATCTACCTGGGTCACACATACACATGGATATCTCACTCGCACTCGATAGGCCCATCTAAAACTCTATCTCTCTCCCTCGTTCTCTCTCCATCTCACACGCACACACACACACAATATCATGCCTAGCTAGCCAAGTATGATGGTCTCTCAGTCAATTGTAGGCACACGTAGTCCCCCCTATATGTATATGACTAGCTAATCTTAGTCTCCATCACAAAGATGTGCATGGTCTATCTCGATTTCTCTTGGGGCATCTTTCTATCGCGCACGCACCTCCCTCGATCTCCCACCCATATAGTCCCCTCACGATCTCGAGGGGATCTCTCTATCACAAACACACCCTCTCGCCCTCCCCATGCGTCCATGTTCTCCATGTGTCCTTCTCGACCTTTGTTCCTTGTTGGCCAGACCTCTATTGGACATGTGCTATAGGGGTGTCTCTCTCCGTTGCAAACAATCACACACTAGCTATCTTCGTGTATCTCCTCGCCTTGCTTTTCTATCTCGGAGATGCATGCGTGAGATGTTCGCCTAAGAAACGAAAAAACACACACTCTCTCTAATTTATTGTTTGTTGTCACTTTCTCTTTCACACACATACTCTTTTTGCACACTTACTCATTCTCCTTCACACGCACTTGATCTCTCTCGACTTAGGCACTCTCCTCGGTCCATAGCATTTTGATTTATTGAAAAGTCAAACATCACAAAGTTTGACCATGTACATGGAGAAAAACAATTACATCTAGAACGGCAAACATATACCATTAGATTCACCATGAGATGTAGTTTTGTATGATGTATCTTTGGTACTGTAGATATAAATAACATTTGCATAAACCTGATCAAAGTTTCCAAAGTTTGACTTCTAAAAAATTTACATGCACTGCATTATCGAGCAGATGGAATATCTCTTTCCCCCTCTCAGCTATCTAACGCACCACTCGGCCTTATCGGGGCTCCTCAATCTCTCTCAAACTTTATATCTCCCTAGTTCACACATACACATGTCTCGCTCATGCTATACATATAGACCCATCCAACACTCTCCGCCCTTGTTCTCTCTTTATGTGACATGCACCCCCCTAATAAGTACCATAATCCCTCACTCCATCATAGGCGCAAGCACTCCCCCCTAAGTATGATTATCTCTCACTAGCCATTAGGAACACACGTATTGTCTCCTTCCACCCATACGTCTATCTCGATATCTCTCGGGGTATCTTCTATCACGCACACACCTTGTCACTCGATCTCCCACCCATGTAGTCCCATCACGATCTCCAGGGGATCTCTTTATGACAAACATACACTCTCTCTCCTCCCCATGTCTGCATTTTCTCTGTACGTCTCTCTCGACCTCTCTCCCTTGTTTGTCAGACCCCTCCTGGCCACGTGCTAGGGGTCTTGCTCTCTCGGTTGCAAACAACCACACACTATCTCCTCACCTTGCTTCCATTGTCGAAGATGCATGTGTGATATGTTTGCATAAGACACACACATTTTTTCTCGACTTTTATCGAGTGTTGTCCATGTCTCTTTCACACACGCACACACACTTTTTTCACTCACTCTTTCTATTTCACTCTCTCTCTCTAGTTAGGGACTCTCTCATGTCCATAAGCATATGGATGTTTTGAAAAGTCAAACCTTAGAAAAGTTTGACCAGGTATATGTGGAGAAAAACATTTACATCTGGAACGATCATTAGATTCATCACAACATGTACTTACTTCATACTATCATTTATCTTTGGTATTGTAGATATAAGAAATTTCTTTATAAACTTGGTCAAAGTTTCAAAAGTTTTACTTTTAAAAATGTTGGAACTACTCTCTCTCTCTCTCTCTCTGCTATCTCTCATGGGCCTTCCCTCTCACTCGAACACTCTATACGACGGATTATATGCTCACTGTGTCAGCGTATAGCTCTGTATATTGTTTAGTTGACCGGTCAACCAGTCCACATGCTGCCTTGTCAGCTCGTGTTCTGTATCTTCGTGTGCTGGCCCATGTGGCAGTGGAAGAAAATAAGTAAACTAGAGGCCCATCTGACACGTGGTGAAGTAAACAAAGTTGAAACCACTCGGGGTAGCACCCCACACGCTAGTAAATTGAGGTCGCATTGAGGACACACTTCTTCCACGTGAAGGACGCACTCGCGCACAATTCACCACTACGCGGCGGCATGCACAGAAGGATGCACTCGCGCACACTCAGCACACAACACACACCAGCACACGTGTACACTGGCGTCGCCGTCGGTTGAGATGGACGGCGAGGCAGCCAACAAGTGGAGGCGGCTCGAGCCAAAACCACATCCGGCGAGCTTGGACTTCATCAGCAGCCTCCCCGATGACATGCTGCTCGTCATCATCGGCCTCGTCCCCACCAAATCTGCCGTTCTGACCGCCCTGCTCTCCCGGCGGTGGCGCCCCCTTTGGCGCCGTGTCCCCCTCAACCTCACCGTCGATAGCTGCCTCTACGATGGGGATTGCAAACGCATGGCCGCAGTCTCCAAGATCCTTTCATCGCACCTTGGGCCAGCCAGACGCCTTGACATCCGCATGTTCAGTACCAACTGCAAGGTCGAACCCAATTTCAACGAGTGGTTCTTATCCCCCGCCCTAGATCAGCTCGAGGAGCTCAGCTTTGAAGCTGGACGATGTCGCTCTCTACCACCATCCGTGCTCCGCCTCGCGCCAACGCTGTGCCGCGCCAGCTTAAGCTCCTGCTATCTTCCCCAGATTAATGCCGCGCCCGCCCTTCTTCTCCCTCAACTCAAGCAGCTCGACCTCTTCGACGTTGTCATCTCGAAGAAGGCTATGGAGCACCTGCTCCGCAGCTGTACTGCGCTCGAGTACCTTCGTCTTGAGCAGATCCACGGGTTCATTAGCCTCCACATCGCCTCGATGAATCTCCGATGGATTTATTTGTCTTGTTGGCCCTGCAACAAGACATCAATTGGGAAGAGATCACTCCAGCTGTTCCATGTTATGGTCATTGAGAATGCACCTTTCCTTGAGAGATTGCTTCTATCGGATCTAGAAGGTCCAATAAAAATCAGGGTCATTGACGCGCCGAAATTGACAGCGTTGGTGCACTCGTCTGCCAAATTCTCCGAACTCTTTATTGGATCCGTAATCGTTCAGGTACAACACTCATCTTCTTCTTCGTCTTATTGAAATTCACATTTTTAAATTTCTTCTTGATGTATTTACGACCGTCTTCCAGAAAATGATTCCCACAAGCTTGACCTAGTCTATGCGTAAAGTGAAGATCTTGGCAATAAAATCTATCGGCCCAATCTGGATCAAGTTGTTGGATTCCTTACATGCTTCCTGTGCACGGAGAAGCTACTCATCGAGGTGAAACTTCTTTCCTATTAGTAAACGGTAATCACAACGTAGCTCAATTTTTTTCGTAATTTTCCCAATTATGATGACAAGTGTAGTGTTCAAAACTGCATCTATGCACTGCACTGAAAGAAATGTTTTTAGTATTTTTTCTCACGTGATCACCTGCATCGTTTTTTTGCTGTACTACTATAGTAGCCTAGGCTAGTCATAGTGGAAAGTAACTTAGACTACTCCAGTAACTCTATGGTTACCCTAAGAGAAAGTACTACCTACGTCCTGGTTTACTCTTCCTATTTTGTAGTATCAAAATTTGACCATGGATTTAACTGAGAAAATGTTAATGCATGTCACTAAGAACTATATCGTTGAATTTGTATTTGAACAAAATTTCAAATGGTGTAATTTTTAGTGACATGCATTGGCATTTTCTTACGTAAATCTATGGTCAAAATATTATACTAAATAAGAGGTAGTACAAAAGTGGGCTATAACAGCCCTCCACTATGTAGGGCAAAACACGTGCCAAATTCACTTGTGATGCATTTGGCATCGATGCCCCTCCATTGCTCACCTGGTGCCCCAATCTAGATCACCTACTTTGCTCAGGTGCCAAATTAACTCACGCAACGAAAAAACACTTGCGTGGGAGAGAGAGATAGAAGACTGAGGCAATAAAAACACTTGTTTGGGAGAGTGAGATGCTGGTGTAGTTGGTTTGATTGATTTGTTTATACATGTGGGTCTGTGTGCACAGCGGTGCCAACTCTCTCACATCGCGAGAGCGGTGCCAAAATCTTTTGATTTGACATCGATGCGTATTATGTGGCATACTTTTGCGAAATATGGCATCAGACACATAGTGGAAGGCAACAAATGCCCAAGCTCTTCATGTACTCCTAGGTAAATGAGAGGAAAGAGAAAGAGAGAGAGAGAGAGAGAGAGAGAGAGAGAGAGAGAGAGAGAGAGAGTGAAAAAATATCACTAGCCAGCCAACCCTATCATATGAGCAAATGATATTGGTACCTCTTGATGACATAGCAATCTTATACAACCAACTGCTCTAATATGTTCTCTTCTTTTGTAGATAAAAAAGACCCGAAAGTGAAAAATGTGCTGCACTACAATAATCTCATCGAATGCCTTGATCTCCATCTTACAGAAATTGATTTGATCAACTACCGAGGCAGCACATCAGAGATTTAATTGGCCAGGTTCTTTGTCTGGAGGCAAGTGTGCTCAAGGTAATGAGTTTTGGCGTTCTCTGGTGCAACAATGAATGGCGTGCTGATCACCGCAACCGTCTAAGCCTAAATGACAAAGTCTCCGCAGAAGCTGAATTTGTTTTTGAAACATCAAGTGGCCAGTGACTCAAAAACTTATTTCCCCATTAGTGACTTGTCAGGGCGGTGGATTTTAGTTTGTACGATAATGCTGCATCCACCTAAAGTAACGAAAGTTCTTATGTAAACTTCCTAGTAATTCCCTCTTCGTAGGTGCAACATTACTCCTAACATTTGTAATATCAGTTTGAAACTTGCAATATTGTCATGTCCTATTCCCGCGTTTTTAAAATCCTGCGAATTAAACAGGTCCTGAGTTGGTGATGATGTTGTGCCTGCCATCTTTCACCAATAGCTGGCGGATCTAGATCTGACGCATACAAACCAAACTTCTCTAGTTTTGCAAAAAAGATGCCCACACTTGTTCCCTGTTTACAAACAACTCCTTGTCTCTCACAATCAGTCTTATCTCCTCCCCACCACATCTAGAAGGCCATGGAAAAATCTGGCGTGATGGCCGCTGCCGGCATCGTCCACCCCCCAATCTTGGTGTTCAGTGCAATGCACGGGCATCTACACATGGGAAATTATGTCGAACACGGCTAGTTGTAAGCAGGCTAGGTCTACAGCCATGATGATAGTGACTGCAGACGGTGAGGCTGACTATGGTATGCCGAACACGGCGCCTATACTCAGGTGTCATCTCCGGCATAGGGTCTTGTCACTTCACTGTGAGGAGCAGCACGTAATAATTTGACCAACGGGTAGTACAGTGCTACTACATTGGTAGTACTACTAGTAGTACTAGCACCACCGTCTGGATTTAGTAGTACTACCACGTCCATCTAGATTTAGTATTTGACTAGCAATATCTAGTAATGCATGTCACAAAAATGTACTACTCCCTCTGTAAATAAATACATGGTGTATTGTTTTATTCCTATCGACGAGATAACTTAATGTCTTTTTGGTACTTAATAGGATTACATGCAATGAACTAACCACTGCATGTGATGTTTGGTAGTCTCAAGTCATTGAAAGCATGCACGGCCCACATCTCTCATTGGTTGATATGTCACGAAATAAGAAACGAGGAGGGAGTTAATGTACCATGCCTAAGTGTTTTGGTATTATTTGGTTTTCGTAAGGTGACTTACACAACATTTTTGGTTACATGCATTAACATTTTATTAGTTAAATCAAAGGTCAAAACTTGGTGCAAAATGCAAAGGGGACCAATAAACCAGTAAATATCAAAGTTCTGTCGTTTGGCCCCAACTAGAGGTCCGGTGAGATGACTATACTACACCGGCATGGAGGGGGATGCAGCTTCATTAACTTACTGCACCTGCCTTTGGGTGTATGACACATGGGCCCAACTGGTGGATGGCCAACCTATCATACAGCCAAAGGCAAGTGCAGTAGAGGGGCGAGGAGTATATGGCCAACACGCACGTGAATTCAACGCAATCTGCACTTCTCATATAAAGGCTCCCGCCAGTCCAATCTATGAAATCCTACGCACCTACGCACCCAAGGGCAAGAGTGATCACTCCAATCGCAAGATCAGTTGACTAGAAGCTAGACCCATGGAGGCGATGAGCGCGAGCATCAGCCGACTTTGCCAGATGGTCCACGACGCCGGCCTGCGGCCCGGCACCGAGGAACGTCTTCAGGTAGTGCTTGAGGCCGCCAGGGCGAGGGACCGCTTGGACGACAACTTTTTCTCCTTGTTCGACGAGGTCCTTGTCGGCTTCCTTGAAAAGTTCATCATCGTCAAGAAGCTCGCGGACGACCTTGATGTATGCCTCCAGCCCACGCGCCCATCCTCTGCAATGCCTGCCACGCTCAACGGCCTCTATGTGACAACCTCTTCGACGCACTGGTGGCCCTGCAACTGCCCGCCGTCGCACCGGAGAATGTCCACCTTGAGGTCGCGCTCCCCGTGCAGCGCCTGGCGCAGCAAGACACCATCGACATAATCACCCACATCTACGCGCAAATCGTCCACAAGGACTACTACATGTAAGAGGAGGACGATAGGACGCTGGCCTTCTTGGAACATAGGGCAACCTTGGACGACATTGTTCAGAAGCACGTTGAGCTTGCCGCCAACGCCGCTGCTCCTCATACGTCGGTTGGTGACCTGGTGCACTAGCGTGTGAGGATGTCATTGATGGATCCGTATGTATCGTTATCTTTCCGTCAAATCCATGTAGTAGTATATGGCACTACTAGTAATTATCTTACCTTTCGCATCAACTTCATAATTTCCGTACGTATTCCATGCATGAACCGCGCCAGAACCAAACTTCTCATTACTCTAGGGAAACCCGTTATTTCTATCCATCGATCGCGCCATGGAGCAGAACCAAATTTTACAAGTTACAAGTTCAAAAGGAAAAGCCTGCCGTGTTCGCGTCGCACACCCACACGGTTGGTTTGGCACGGCGCTCAAGGGGGGATGTGTGTTGTGTTGCATTTTCACTTACAAGTGGGACCGTAGTTGAGCAAACCGACTATCGACAAACCCCCATCCCGCCCACCGCGTGATGGCTGAGAAAACAGGAGGGAGAACAGATGGCTGTAGCACGGACTCCAAGAAAATTGGTGTCGGATGGGACTCGTGTGGGTGGCATGTGTCGTACTGCTAGACATGAATGCTAGTTATGGCCCATGCCACCCCACTATATCGAGGTGCTGGTTACAGAGAACAAATTTCCTGGAGTCCATGCTCAGCTCTCCTCTATCTCTCTTCTCAGCCAACTAGCAGACGCGCGGAGCCCATCGTCTGTTTAGTCATATGTGGTCCGACATGTCAGTGAAAACGCAAGAGGACCCACTGAACCTGCACAACTTTCACCTCGATGTGCTAGTGATGAAAAACAAATCCAATAAAGATCTTCGGTGGCCGCTTTTGGAGTTATTCAAGATTAGTAAGATTCTATTTACAGTTTAACCCAAGATGCACATCACGTGGCTTCAACTACCACTTTATTTTCTTGCATGACATGACCTGGATGCTGGATGTTCCACGTGTCAGCAAAAGGAGGAAGAACTCGACTAAATCTTCGGTGCATACACCGACTTAAGGCGAAAGAAGGCCCGACCCGGTGGACTCCTACGGGGCGGCTCTGCTAAGCCATAGGCGGCTCCCATGCATGACAGAGGACGCGAGGCACAGTAGCGGCTTGGCGGAGGTGACCGGCCAGTGAGATTGCGGCCATGGTCGCGCCGCAGCGGCTCTCGAGGATGAGGCGAATCCGTCCAATGGCGACTCATGCAGGCACGAGGGCGCCCGGGCGGTTCGAAGCCACAGCCACGCACGACAAAAGCCAAGGACAGGGCCATCGGGTCAACTACGGCGGCTCTCCCCCGCTACCGTTGAGACGGGCAGAACCGTGCGGTGAATCGGCTCTGGTCTGGCTGAGTCGGAAGTCTCGGTTGCTTCGGATGGTGCCGTAGTTCGGCCAGGGTTGACTCGGGGCGGAGGCATTGACCCGTCGTAGAATAAGTAGCTTTAAGCCGCCAAACAGAGATGCCGGCGGCTCCGCTGTGCCCCGGTGAGCCCATGGTCAAGGGACTCCGGCGAGTAATTTTGCGTAGGCAACTCAGCGCATGAAAGGCGAGGTCGCTCATCAAGGGTGACTCATAGCAGCGTGAGGCATGGCGGTTCTTCAAGGTAACCCGGCGTCTCGGCAGGGTGATGGTTCAGAATGATCACAACGGCTCGATCGGCGGAGGTGTACTTGGTGGCGACTCAGAAGCGTTTTGTCGATCCGGATGCTGCAACAAGGGCACTCCGACAGGTCATCGAGGTGCGTCCGCGGCAGCGGCGGGTTGGAGAGGCATGGTCGTGGCCGGTTCAGCGCGAGTGCGTATAGCAGGAGGAAGTGAGGGCGGCCCGGCGCAGCTATGGCGATGAAGTCAGCGGTGAGTCAAAGCAGTAACCCTTCGGTGGTTCATGGACGAGCGGCAGCCCGGTTCGGGTACGCAGCTTGGAGACGACAGGGTCGGTCCAAGGCGGCGACTTGCAGGTGGGGAGGTCAACGATGGCGGTTTGAGACAGTGCGTGGAGTCTGAGTTCATGCCCTCATCCGCTGTAGACAGACTCGGCGGATCATACTTGGATTTGGCAAGGCGGGTTACATCCGCAGCTGGCGATTCGATCTGAATCATGGCGAGGTGCGGGAAAACCTGACCCGGCAATGTGCAGGACTACCTTGATCCGATGACTTGTGGTGATGTAGAGGTTACAGCTGCCTGCTGTCTGACGGAAGTTTGAGAGCAGCGCAAGGCAACAACTCGTCATGGAAACCGACGGGTTGGAACGGCGGCACGACCCGGCTATGGCGGAGTAGACACAGCATCGGCGAGATGGTGGCTTACGGAGCTTAGCGAGAGGCGGTTCAGACCGGCGCGTGGCCGGGTCAAAGAAGGGGAGTGGTATAACAGTGCCTAGCCGGGTCAGTGTTACTAGCTGGAGAAGAGAGGCCCGCGGCTGAGGAGACGATGGTGATCGAGAAGTGAGTCCGGATTATCCACGGGCCATCTTTCCGGGTCGTGGACCGACAATCTCGTGAATACTAAACCGACCACTAGTACTGACTCTGATTTGATGTTTTGAATGTAGCGCATAGCCACAGCCACAAGGTAGCAGCCTCCGGATTTGATTTGTATCATGCACACCGGCTCTCGCAGTAGGAAATACCAATTGAATAGCGGCGTACTCTGAGTCGGTCTCGGTCTCGCCGGATTGTACTGGTAGTTTGATGGAATTCAACCCCACTTAGATAGGTAGATCGACCGGCCGTGTATAATGACGCTCACAGAACCCTAGTTTCTTTTGATCTCCAAACTTCTCGACCGTGAAGGCCGATTCAAACTGTTTTTAATTTTGATCAATGAACCTGGAGTTGATGTAGATCTTGATTGGCTCTTCTTCACCAAAAAATTATGAACTCCTCGATCCCTGAGAAAAAATCCCCCCAAGAACTCAACACCACCGTGTGCTTAGCCCCACGGTGGGCGCCAACTGTCGTGGAATTGTCACGTCAGATGTCCTTAGCGTGAGGACTTAGTCGCGAGGCCAACGCATCTATGTGGTAGCTTGAGAGGGATTGAGCGGAATCGAGAGACGCAACACAAGACAAGGGTTTAGATAGCTTCGGGCCCCGGGAAACATCATCCGGTAACAACCCTACATGTTGTTTGAGGCTAGATCTCATTATCATCACGGAGGAGTCGCCGTAAACCGGCTCTCCTCTAGTTGTGTCTAGCCCTAGAGATTGTTTCTTGCTCCCTCCTCCTTGAGGAGCCCTGCCCCTCCTTATATATGTTGAAGGGGCGGGTTACATGTGGAGTCCAACTCAGACTTTAATTTAAACTATTTTGACTTCCCTTCCTGGGCTTCTTAACGTCTGCCGGTTTAACATTGTTCTGCCGATTTAACATTGTCTGCCGGTTTAACATTGTCTGCCGGTTTAACACCAACCGGTTTATCATCTGTCTTAGCCATCTGTCTTGACTCTCTGTCTTAACTCTCCGCCGGTTTACCATCCGCCGGTTTACCAAGTCCCAGCCGGTTTACAACTCCAACCGGGTCATACCGCGGGGTATATCCCCGACAGTTGTGCTCTCGGATTAGACTAGTTGTGCTAACTTAAAATTTTATTGTGTAGAATGGATGCAAGTTTTGGTATTGGGAAGAAGAGTACAACGATATATTGATAGAGCGCAATTTAGTAGATATTCTAGCACTTTTAGCTAGCATAGATGCTAGAGATGAGTGATACGTCTCCATCGTATCTACTTTTCCAAACACTTTTGCCCTTGTTTTGGACTCTAACTTGCATGATTTGAATGGAACTAACCCAGACTAACACTGTTTTCAGCATAATTGCCATGGTGTTATTTATGTGCAGAAACAAAAGTTCTCGGAATGACCTGAAACTCCATGGAGCGTCTTTTTGGAAATAATAAAAAATACTGGAAATAGATCAAGACCAGGGGGCCCACACCCTAGCCACGAGGGTGGGGGCGCGCCTGCCCCCTGGGCGCGCCCCCTATCTCGTGGGCCCCCTGGAGCTCCTCCGACCTCAACTCCAACTCTATATATTCACTTTCGGGGAGAAAAAAATAAAGGAGAAGGATTCATCGTGTTTTACGATACGGAGCTGCCGCCAAGCCCTAAAACCTCTCGGGAGGGCTGGTCTGGAGTCCGTTCGGGGCTCCGGAGAGGGGAATCCGTCACCATCGTCATCATCAACCATCCTCCATCACCAATTTCATGATGCTCACCGCCGTGCGTGAGTAATTCCATCGTAGGCTTGCTGGACGGTGATGGGTTGGATGAGATTTATCATGTAATCGAGTTAGTTTTGTTAGGGTTTGATCCCTAGTATCCACTATGTTCTGAGATTGATGTTGCTATGACTTTTCTATGCTTAATGCTTGTCACTAAGGCCCGAGTGCCATGATTTCAGATCTGAACCTATTATGTTTTCATCAATATATGAGAGTTCTTGATCCTATCTTGCAAGTCTATAGTCACCTACTATGTGTTATGATCCGGCAACCCCGAAGAGACAATAATCGGGACCACTCCCGGTGATGACCGTAGTTTGAGGAGTTCATGTATTCACTATGTGTTAATGCTTTGGTCCGGTACTCTATTAAAAGGAGGCCTTAATATCCCTTAGTTTCCGCTAGGACCCCGCTGCCACGGGAGGGTAGGACAAAAGATGTCATGAAAGTTCTTTTCCATAAGCATGTATGACTTTATTCGGAATACATGCCTACATTACATTGATGAATTGGAGATAGTTCTGTGTCACCCTAGGTTATGACTGTTACATGATGAACTGAATTCGGCATAATTATTCATCACTGATCCATTGCCTACGAGCTTTCCATATATTGTTCTTCGCTTATTTACTTTTCCGTTGCTATTGCTATAATCACTACTATATACCAAAAACATCACTTTTGTTATCATTACCTTTTGCTATCGTTACCACTACTATCCTATTACTTTGCTACTAAATACTTTGTTGTAGATATTAAGTTTTCAGGTGTGGTTGAATTGTCAACTCAGCTGCTAATACTTGAGAATATTCTTTGGCTCCCCTTGTGTCGAATCAATAAATTTGGGTTGAATACTCTACCCTCGAAAACTGTTGCAATCCCCTATACTTGTGGGTTATCAAGACTATTTTCTGGCACCGTTGCGAGGGAGCATAGCTCTATTCTTTGAGTCACTTGGGATTTATATCTGCTTATCATTATGAAGAACTTGAAAGATCCAAGAACCAAGATTTATCCCTCAACTACGAGGGGAGGTAAGGAACTGCCATCTAGCTCTGTGTCAGGACCCCGACTCAATGCCACATCGATCTAGCCTGTAACACCTCATATCACTTTGCAGCCTCACGCACGGTATTCCCACGGGTGTCGCCTTACCTTTTCCCGGGACTGTTTGCGCCTTTTGGCTCACGTATATGACGATGTCGCTAGCATCCATATGATAAGGAGCCCGGGCTGACATGACTAGTTGTAAACCCAAAGTGGCATAGACTTACAGGGACAGGCATCCATGACCCAGCATCGAACGTGTCGGTCATCAGCAAGTGGGTTCGGGCTGTAGCACTGGGCTAGCAGGACTCCGGTAAACCGGGCTGTAGCGGGCTAATAGGGCTCCGGTACTCAATGCGTGACATTTCCCCGAAGGGACAGACACAAGAACGAAGAAGGACACATGCCGGCCAGCCTAAGTGTTCCGGAGCAGTAGCAAGCTACCATGGCTCAATGGAAACACTAGGAGACATTTCCTGGTAAGAGAGGCTACTAAAGATAAACAACTAGATAGTCAGATCCCACACATACCAAGCATTTCAATCATACACACAATATGCTCGATATGTGCAAATACAACAAGGCATCACAACATGACTCTACGACACAAGTACTTTATTTAAAGGCTCAGAGAGCCATACATAACATACATACAAGTACGGGTCACACGACCCACATTCAAGTCATACAGTCATACAAACCAGCAGCGGAAGTAATTTGTCTGAGTACAGACAGCTAGTAAAATAAAAGAGGCTTGGAAAGCCTAGCTATACTACATGGTCCTTCACATGCTCAGGATCACCACCTGGGCCTTAGTCTACTCGTCGATGTCAACGTCTACAAAGAACCCATCAGAAGGGGTTGCAGCGCCTTCTGTAAAATGTAAATTATAGCAACATGAGTACAAAGGTACCCAGCAAGACTTACGTCAGATCCTACATACATGCACATTGTCAAGAAGGGTTGGTGGAGTTATTGCAGCAAGCCGGCTTTGACTCTTGGCTAAACTATCCTATGAGACTCCAACTTGAAATGGTTTTGCGCACACGAGTCCACTACTCACCACTTCAATACACAACCGAGAATCCACCTCCGCCTTCCTACGGAGGGGCCATCCTCGGCACTCACGCTTATCTTGAAGCTTTTAGTAGTTTCCAGTTTACTTGTCTATGAACTGTATAGGCAACCAAGTAGCCCTTCACCGCGGACGCGGCTATTCGAATAGATTAGGTTAACCCTACAGGGGTGTACTTCTTCATACACGCTCTCACCACTTACCGCCGTTTACACGACATGTACTCGGCAACCTTCAAGCGGAAGCCCAACGTGGGTGTTGGCCACGACCTACCTAATCACCTAAGCCTCCAATCCAGGTTTATCGCCTATCCAGGTTCCATCCGCAGGGAGTCCGGCCGAGGTTTCCCATACGGCCCCGAACAATGTGTACAGGGTTCTCGAGATACCTAACGGGTATTCGATACACCGTGCCACGTACCTACCGCATCACAGCCCACCCCTATGGTCAGCGCTGCCCACGGCCTCCAGTAGGCTACAAACACCAGAAACTACTTGCAACTCCTGGACAGAGAACTAGGGTGAATAAGAAGCCGAGAGGGTCCATTGGTTTCGGGCCCAATGCATGGTAGTAGCTGATTCTTAAATCACACATATAGATCTCAGTGCTTAAGGTCGACTTCAATGAAACAACCCACCATGTACTCCTACATGGCCTCTCATCGATACCTTTACCAATCGTGTTCAACACATCACTCTCATTACCGACATGATCATTTCACTCTAGCCCATCACCCAGATGAACCAGACCTGACACGACTCTAAGCATAGCAGGCATAGCAAGGTAGGAACAACACATACATATGGCTCAATCAATTCCTACACATGCTAGTGGGTTTCATCTAATTACTGTGGCAATGACAGGTCATGCAGAGGAAATGGGTTCAACTACCATAGCACACAGCAGTTTGAAACGCGTTGTCTTAATGCAGTAAAAGAGAGCAGAAGCGAGAACATGGGATTGTATCGATATGATCAACTGGTTGGTTGCTTGCCTGATGGATCGATGCACGGATACGATTCTTCGCTAGGGTAATCATGGTACTCCTCGGAGGCAGAACCTGCCGCAAAGAACACCGATACACAACTATCACCAAACAATGTGCGACAATATGATGCATGCATGAAACATGGCAATATGAGTGTGTTGGGCTAATGCAACTAAAACCAGATGGGTTTGAACCAATTTGACCCAAAGATTCAAATTTCAAACTCATAAATGGCCCTTTAAAGTGTTTTATCTTGTTCTGCACTAAACAGCAAGTTAACTTGTTTAAACATGCATGAAAACAGTACAGATGGATAGATTGGATTTTTCTGATCATTTTTCATATATAACTTGTTTGATTTGGAGTAACAGATTAAAAGTTATGAATTTTTGAAGTTTGAGCTATATTCTGGAATTTCCTATATTAGAATAAATCCAGAAATTAATTTATTGCGTCAGCCATGCGTCAAAATGACGTCAGGGTCAACGGAGACGTCCAGGTCAAACCTGACTGTGGGTCCAGGGTGTCAGGGTAATTAGTTTAGCTAAAGTTTAATTAAAACTAAACCTATTTAGTTAACAGGGCTGGGCCCCACCTGTCATTGACTCATCAGAGTCAACCAGGGCCCACCGTGGTCGAAGTCAACGTCGGCTGCACCGGCGTCTAGCCGCCGGCGAGCCCGACGCGGCGGCGGAAGTGAGTTTGGCCATTTCGGCAACCAAACGAGCCGCGGAGGGTGGCTATGGATAGCTGGGAACATGCCGCAGCTTCTGGTGGAGTCGGTTGGGGTCGGGGCGGCCGGAATCGGCGCCGGCGACGACCTAGGCGGTCGCCGGAGTTCGGCCGAAGGCGAACTTGAGGCTAGAGGGGTCGGTGAGGTACGGGGAGTAGTTGGTTAGGTGCTACGTGACGTGGTGAGCACGATGGACACCAAGTGGTGGCCGGAGGGTGACCGGGAGCACGTCGGCGACGAGCTCCACGGCGGTGGGTGCGGTTGAGCTCCGGGAGGTCACTACACAGCTCGGGGGCAAGAAAGGAAGGAAGGGGAAGATAGTTAAGCTCACCGGGAATTCGACGGAACACTTGGTGCGGCCGGGGACGGGCCGGAGCGACGACGACGTTGAAGGGGATCTCCAGCGATGGTGGACTCGGGCGAAGTCGATGCGGTGGACTCGGGCTACTTGAGCACGCGGGGCTCGGCTAGCTCGACGTAGTTGAGGGCGGCAGAGCTCCTAGACACAGTGAGGAGGAGCACGGATGACGGGGAGCGTGTCTACGACGACGGCGTGGCTGCGGTGGCATCGGCCGTGGTGGGGGGAGCGCGAGAGAGAGGAGCCGGGGAGGAGAGGGGGCGTCTGGGGGGTTCGGGGGAGAGAGACGGATCGATCCACGGCGTTAGCCGGGCGAGTGGAGCGGCGAGCAGGTGCGTGGCACCCATGCGGTGCTCGCCGTCGAGCACCTTGCCTGCTTGCCTGGCCGGCAAGCAGCTCGCTGGCGCGGCGCTGGGCTGGGCCGGCAGGTGGGCCGGTTAGCGGGCGCCAGGTAAGTTTTCTGTTATTTCCCTTTTCTATTTTTCTGCAACTTTGTGGAGTTTTTAAAAATACTTAGATGGCTCCAAAAATCACCAAACTGCTCCTGGTCCATAGTTGGATTATTTCCAGCATGAAACATTTCTGTTTGGGAATATTTGGGCATTTGCAATATTTTATATAATTTGAACTGCTCAAATTCAAATACTAATGAATTAATTCAAAGACCTTAGGATGACCTAGAAAATGGTGCACCACTTTTGGCAAAGGCTTTGAACCAAAACAAAGGTGATGAGCATTTTTAAGGGCATTTCAGGTTCATTGAAATAATTTTTAGTAAACCCTAGTTGGATTAAAAGGGGTTCTGGGGGTTTCTGTCCTTCCCCATTTCAAATTCAAATGATATTTAAACATGATGCACACACTAATGCAGGGACTATCTAGGATGTGACAACTCACCCCCACTCAAAAGAATCTCGTCCCGAGATTTGGGTTCCTCCGGGAAGAAGGCGGGATACTCGAGTCGAAGACGATCCTCCCTTTCCCAAGTTGCTTCATTCTCAGAATGGTGCGACCATTGAACCTTGAGAAACTTGATATTATGACGTCGAGTGGTACGCTCAGCTTGATCGAGGATTTGAACGGGGTACTCTCGATACGTGAGATTATCTTGGAGATCAAGCGTTTCGTGGTCCACTCCACGGATAGGATCCGAGAAGCAACGCCTGAGTTGGGAAACGTGGAAGACATCGTGGACTCTGGAGAGATGCGGAGGTTGTTCCAATTGGTAGGCAACTTCTCCTCATTTTGCGAGAATGCGAAAGGGTCCAATGTAACGAGGAACCAATTTGCCCTTGATACCGAAGCGATGGGTTCCCTTCAGAGGGGTAACCCGAAGGTAAGCCTTCTCGTCAACCTCAAAAGTCATAGCCTTATGTTTTCGGTCATATTGACTCCTTTGACGAGATTGAGCTGTTTTCAACTTCTCACGAACGATGCGAACTTGCTCTTCTGCTTCCTGAATCATATCCGGGCCAAAGAATTGTCTTTCCCCGGTTTCTGACCAGTTAAGAGGCGTTCGACACCTTCGTCCATAGAGAACTTCAAAAGGGGCTTTGCCCAAGCTGGATTGATAGCTGTTGTTATAAGCAAATTCGGCAAATGGAAGGCATTTCTCCCACTCCATTCCGAATGAGATAACAGAAGCTCGAAGCATATCTTCTAGAATCTGGTTGACACGTTCCACTTGACCACTTGATTGAGGGTGGAAAGCGGTACTAAAAGAAAGGCGGGTTCCCATAGCATTTTGGAAACTTTCCCAAAATCGAGAGGTGAAAAGACTTCCTCGATCCGAGTTAATTTCCAAAGGAACACCATGGAGAGACACTATTCGGGAGATGTATAAGTCTGCTAACTGGCTAGCAGTTATACTCTCACGAACAGGTAAGAAATGGGCCACTTTGGAAAGACGATCGACAACGACGAGGATAACATTATTCCCTCTCTTGGTCGTGGGAAAACCGGTAATGAAGTCCATACCAATTTTATCCCATTTCCATTCAGGAATAGCTAGGGGTTGAAGGGTGCCAGCAGGCCGTTGATGCTCTGCTTTTACACGACGGCAGACGTCGCAATTAGCAATATACTGAGCAATTTCTCTCTTCATCCTAGTCCACCAGAATCTCTGGCGTAGGTCCTGATACATCTTAGTGCTACGGGGATGAATAGTGAGAGGAGATTCATGAGCTTCCTTAAGGATCAATCGCCTCAGGTTTCGCACCTTGGGGACCACTAGCCGATTCCCGAAGTATACGACTCCTTGATCATCGATGGAGAAACAATTCGCAACTCCTTTCTTGATGTTTCTCTTGATGCGGGAAATTCCCGGATCTACTTTCTGTGCTTTGATGATCTGATCCGTAAGGGTAGGTTTCGCCACCAAGGTGGAAAGAAATCCTTGAGGAACAATGTGAAGGTTAAGCTTCCGAAATTCCTCATGGAGAAGCGGTTGACTTTGTTGTAACATCAGGTTGTTACAATAAGATTTATGACTTAGCGCGTCAGCCATGACGTTGGCTTTCCCTGGGGTGTAAGTTATTCCTAAGTCGAAATCTGTGATCAACTCGACCCAACGTCTTTGCCTGAGATTTAAATCCGGTTGGGTGAATATATACTTCAGACTTTGGTGATCAGTGTAGATTTCGCAATGATTACCGAGAAGGTAATGTCACCATGTTTTGAGTGCATGGACTACAGCTGCAAGCTCTAGATCATGAGTGGGGTAGTTTTCCTCATGTGGGTGTAATTGCCGTGAAGCATAAGCAATTACGTGTCGATCTTGCATGAGAATACAGCCTAGTCCTTGTCGCGAGGCGTCGCAGTAGATAACAAAGTCCTTAGAGAAATCTGGCGGTACCAATACGGGAGCAGAGGTTAAACGCCTTTTCAGTTCCTGGAAACTGTGCTCACATTGTGGAGACCACTCGAACTTTTCATCTTTCTTGAGAAGTTCCGTGAGGGGTTTGGCTACTTTGGAGAAATTTTCAACAAAGCGGCGACAATAGCTGGCTAGACCAAGGAAACTCCTAACTTGTTTAACGGTCTCAGGTGGAGTCCAATTGAGAACGGCCTTGACTCTCTCGGGATTGACAGCAATGCCCTTACCAGAAATTACGTGGCCTAGGTAGGTCACTTCTGGCAACCAAAACTCGCACTTGGAGAGCTTGGCATAAAGACGGTGCTCTCTGAGTTTTTCTAACACAAGTCTAAGATGTTCGGCATGCTCTTTCTCGTTCTTTGAGTAAATAAGAATATCATCGAGGTAAACCACGACGAACTTATCTAAGTACTCCATGAAGATCGAGTTCATCAAGCGGGAGAATGTGGCTGGGGCGTTGGTTAGGCCAAAGGACATGACGGTGTACTCGTACTGGTCATAACGAGTGACAAAGGCCGTTTTCGGAATGTCCCCGTTTCTGATTTTGATTTGATGGTATCCTAACCTCAAATCCATCTTGGAGAAGACTGAGGATCCAGCGAGCTGATCATACAGGTCGTTGATCCTAGGGAGCGGATACTTGTTCTTTATCATGACCAAATTAACGGGACGATAATCTACAACCATCCGGTCTGTACCATCCTTCTTCTTGACGAAGAGGACGGGGCAAGCCCAAGGAGAAGAACTAGGTCGGATGAAACCCTTTTTCAAGGACTCATCAAGTTGTTTCTTAAGCTCGGCTAGTTCAAATGGTGCCATCTTGTAGGGTCTTCTGGAAATCGGGACAGTTCCTGGAATGAGATCTATTACGAACTCGACATCTCTGTCAGGTGGAACACCTGGCAATTCCTCTGGAAAGACATCCGGAAAGTCACGGACTACCGGAACGTCTTCGAGGTCTGGCAACGGGCTGGCGTTAAGAGAATATAGCTATCGCTTGGCTACTCGGGTCAAGACATTGACTATCTTCCCCGAAGAATGGGTGAGTTGAACAGTCCTAGAGAAGCAATCAATTTTGGCATGATGGGCTGACATCCAGTCCATACCCAAGATGATATTAATATCCGAAGATTTGAGGGCTATCAAAGATGCGAGAAAAACAAGTTTGTCGACTTGAATTTCATTTCCATGGCTTACTCTAGAAGTTTGCCATTTGGATCCCGGAGTTTGAATTACCATAGAGGTGGGCATCTCACAGAATGTGGTGTTATGCAGACGAGCATAGCTCTCGGATATAAATGAATGAGATGCTCCTGTATCGAAAAGAACAGATGCCGGGTGGCAATTAACAAGGAGCGTACCGAGAACGACGTTGGGATCCTCTTGAGCTTCCTCAGCAGAGATATAGTTGACATGGCCACGTGTAGCGGTGGCCGGCTTGGCGTGGAACACTTTCCCTGTCGGCTTGCCGCGGCCAACAGTTTTTGCTGTCTGGTTGGGGTTGGTTTGGGGACACTCGCACATATAGTGGCCTGATTCCCCACACTTGAAACAAGTCACAGAGCTGGTGCGTGGGGGAGCATTGTTGGTTGGACCACCATAGGGCTTGGCTGGTGCATATGACTGAGCTGGGCGAGGTGCCTGGAGGGATGGCCTCGGTGTGAACCTGGGTGGCAGGGCAGTATTAGGCACCCACACGCGGCGCTTCTGAGGACCAGCACCGGATGAGGAACCCAAGTCACGGCCATGCTTGTGTGTTGCTTCATAATCAGTCTGACCAGTCTCAGCACTGATGGCCTTGTTAACAAGCTTCTGAAAAGATGTGCACTCATGCAGACGGAGGTCGCGGCGAAGCTCAGGACTAAGTCCCTTACGGAACCTTGCTTGCTTCTTGGCATCAGTAGAAACTTCCTCCGTCGCATAACGGGCAAGGTTACCAAACTCCCTGCTGTAAGCGTCAACAGAGAGTCGACCTTGAGTGAAACTGCAAAATTCCTCACGTTTACGGTCCATGAGACCCTCCGGAATGTGGTGTTCACGGAAAGCCTCGCTGAATTCAGCCCAAGTAGTGACATGGTCCGTTGGGCGCATAGCTCCATAATTCTCCCACCAGAGACTGGTGGGGCCTTCAAGATGATATGCAGCAAAGGTGACCTTGTCAGCCTCAGCTACTAGCGCAGAACGCAGTTTGTGAGAAATACTGCGAAGCCAGTCATCAGCGTCGAGAGGCTCGACAGAGTGGTGGAACGTGGGTGGATGTAACTTGATGAAATCACTGAGTGACACCAAGTTAGTCCTCTGATGGTGTGTTGTGTTCTGTTCAATACGCTCCAACAAACGGTTGGTCTCCCGCTTGTTTCTCTCAGCCTCTAGCATAACTTCTGCCAGAGAGGGAGGGTGAGGCAGATTTGTATCCCCAACTCTGCTGCCTTCGGCCTGCTCTGGGGAAGCAGGGTTGTTGCGGGTGTTGACCATCCTAGGAAAACAAGACATTGGTTTAGTCCAACATGACAAGATTCTGACATAGAATGTAGAATGTAATGGACAACTCAGAATGCAAGATGATCATCCGTATGACATGGTAGATACAGAAACTACTTCTTTTATTCCATCGTCATACACACCATACGAGGTTTAGTACAAGACCAACAAGTACTACTATGGTGAAAAGAGGATTACATCTCGCCAAAGGCATCCCAAGCTCCTATACATTATTTTCCTACACCCCGGGATTACTACATGCTAAGTCATATTCCACAAGTCACGCAGGACGGTGGAAATACAACTATTACAATACCTAGTGGAACTACTACTATCTCAGTCATCTCCGTAGTAGTTCTCATAGAAATCTCCTCCATAGCCTGGAAGTTCAACGTGAGCATCCGGAAACAAACGGTCCTGAGGAGCCTGTGGACCAAAAGGGCTAGGGTGGGGTCTTGGACCAACAAACGGTGGCCTGCGAGGACCACGAGGTGGGGTGATGCCTCCCACATCACGCCAATCCATCATGTCCGGCAGAGCAGACCTAACAGGATACAGATCTCTCATATCCATGCATCCAGCTTGCACAGCCGGTGCAAACCGAGTCAAGGTGGCCCAATGATCAGCGCGGGTGTTGAAAAGCTCCATTCTCAAGGCCCGATTCTCTCGGTCCTTATCCTCGAGCAACTCAGCACTGGTGCGAGTTAGTGAGTCCTCCTGACTGGGGTCAGCATAGACAGCCCGGAGATAACCATGCGCTCCAGGAAGTGAAGCTGGCATATACCGAAAGTCGGTGTTGCGAAGCAGGCCAGACCTGATTCGCATGATGGTCATCATAGAATAAGCCGCATCTTGCACAGCCATCTCAATAGTAACACCGAGCCCATAGGAACAGTGAAGAGCCTCGGTAGAACCAGGATAGGAGGGAAATATCCGGACGGTGCAAAGATACTGGCTTTGGTTAAAATCTCGAAACTGCTCTTCGACCGTGTATTCGGGATACCAACGGTAACCCGTCTCGATCATCACTCGGACTAACATAGACGTATGAACGGTCACACCAATGCATCGGGTCAGGCGAACCACTTGATTTTGGTCGCGAGTGGCCATCTGAAAGCACAACCATAATGCAAAGGCATTAGAACTTCTAGCAAAATTTCGACAGCACGACGGCTGTAAATGCTCAAGAAGGGTTTGAGACATTTATCAAAAAAAGTTGCATAGACACTCAACAATATCATATCAAGGTTCTAGGTTCAACTTATCAGCATAACAAGGTAGTAGAACTGAACTAGGCTTGTAGTCATCAAACCTATAAGGTACTACTGATTCATAACACGTGAACCTGATAGAAAGAGAAGATCCTAATCCTTAATCCCCGGTAGAAGAATGGACTGACTCAGATCAGAATGCCATGAGGTAAAGAAGTAAAAAGAGCCTTACGTACCATCCCACAATCAATTCCCCTACATATAACTAAAGCATTTCTAGACTCAACATCGACCAGTTTGGCTTGGAGAACCTACAGGCAGTCCGGCTCTGATACCAACACTGTCAGGACCCCGACTCAATGCCACATTGATCTAGCCTGTAACACCTCATATCACTTTGCGGCCTCACGCACGGTATTCCCACGGGTGTCGCCTTACCTTTGCCCGGGACCGTTTGCGCCTTTTGGCTCACGTATATGACGATGTCGCTAGCATCCATATGATAAGGAGCCCGGGCTGACATGACTAGTTGTAAACCCAAAGTGGCACAGACTTACAGGGACAGGCATCCATGACCCAGCATTGAACGTGTCGGTCATCAGCAAGTGGGTTCGGGCTGTAGCACTGGGCTAGCAGGACTCCGGTAAACCGGGCTGTAGCGGGCTAACAGGGCTCCGGTACTCAATGCGTGACATTTCCCCGAAGGGACAGACACAGGAACAAAGAAGGACACATGCCGGCCAGCCTAAGTGTTCCGGAGCAGTAGCAAGCTACCATGGCTCAATGGAAACACTAGGAGACATTTCCCGGTAAGAGAGGCTACTAAAGATAAACAACTAGATCGTCAGATCCCACACATACCAAGCATTTCAATCATACACACAATATGCTCGATATGTGCAAATACAACAAGGCATCACAACATGACTCTACGACACAAGTACTTTATTTAAAGGCTCAGAGAGCCATACATAACATACATACAAGTACGGGTCACACGACCCACATTCAAGTCATACAGTCATACAAACCAGCAGCGTAAGTAATTTGTCTGAGTACAGACAACTAGTAAAATAAAAGAGGCTTGGAAAGCCTAGCTATACTACATGGTCCTTCACGTGCTCAGGATCACCACCTGGGCCTTAGTCTACTCGTCGATGTCAACGTCTACAAAGAACCCATCAGAAGGGGTTGCAGCGCCTTCTGTAAAATGTAAATTATAGCAACATGAGTACAAAGGTACCCAGCAAGACTTACGTCAGATCCTACATACATGCACATTGTCAAGAAGGGTTGGTGGAGTTATTGCAGCAAGCCGGCTTTGACTCTTGGCTAAACTATCCTACGAGACTCCAACTTGAAATGGTTTTGTGCACACGAGTCCACTACTCACCACTTCAATACACAACCGAGAATCCACCTCCGTCTTCCTATGGAGGGGCCATCCTCGACACTCACGCTTATCTTGAAGCTTTTAGTAGTTTCCAGTTTACTTGTCTATGAACTGTATAGGCAACCAAGTAGTCCTTCACCGCGGACACGACTATTCGAATAGATTAGGTTAACCCTGCAGGGGTGTACTTCTTCATACACGCTCTCACCACTTACCGCCGTTTACACAACATGTACTTGGCAACCTTCAAGCGGAAGCCCAACGTGGGTGTCGGCCACGACCTACCTAATCACCTAAGCCTCCAATCCAGGTTTATCGCCTATCCAGGTTCCATCCGTAGGGAGTCCGGACGAGGTTTCCCATACGGCCCCGAACGATGTGTACAGGGTTCTCAAGATACCTAACAGGTATTCGATACACCGTGCCACGTACCTACCGCATCACAGCCCACCCCTACGATCAGCGCTGCCCACGACCTCTAGTAGGCTTCAAACACCAGAAACTACTTGCAACTCCTGGACAGAGAACTAGGGTGAATAAGAAGCCGAGAGGGTCCATTGGTTTCGGGCCCAATGCATGGTAGTAGCTGATTCTTAAATCACACATACAGATCTCAGTGCTTAAGGTCGGCTTCAATGAAACAACCCACCATGTACTCCTACATGGCCTCTCATCGATACCTTTACCAATCGTGTTCAACACATCACTCTCATTACCGACATGATCATTTCACTCTAGCACATCACCCATATGAACCAGACCTGACACGACTCTAAGCATAGCAGGCATAGCAAGGTAGGAACAACACATACATATGGCTCAATCAATTCCTACACATGCTAGTGGGTTTCATCTAATTACTGTGGCAATGACAGGTCATGCAGAGGAAATGGGTTTAACTACCGTAGCACACAGCAGTTTGAAATGCGTTGTCTTAATGCAGTAAAAGAGAGCAGAAGCGAGAACATGGGATTGTATCGATATGATCAACTGGTTGGTTGCTTGCCTGATGGATCGATGCACGGATACGATTCTTCGCTAGGGTAATCACGGTACTCCTCGGAGGCAGAACCTGCCGCAAAGAACACCGATACACAACTATCACCAAACAATGTGCGACAATATGATGCATGCATGAAACATGGCAATATGAGTCTGTTGGGCTAATGCAACTAAAACCAGATGGGTTTGAACCAATTTGACCCAAAGATTCAAATTTCAAACTCATAAATGGCCCTTTAAAGTGTTTTATCTTGTTCTGCACTAAACAGCAATTTAACTTGTTTAAACATGCATGAAAACAGTACAGATAGATAGATTGGATTTTTCTGATCATTTTTCATATATAACTTGTTTGATTTGGAGTTACGGATTAAAAGTTATGAATTTTTGAAGTTTGAGCTATATTCTGGAATTTCCTATATTAGAATAAATCCAGAAATTAATTTATTGCGTCAGCCATGCGTCAGAATGACGTCAGGGTCAACGGAGACGTCCAGGTCAAACCTGACTATGGGTCCACGGTGTCAGGGTAATTAGTTTAGCTAAAGTTTAATTAAAACTAAACCTATTTAGTTAACAGGGCTGGGCCCCACCTGTCATTGACTCATCAGAGTCAACCAGGGCCCACCGTGGTCGAAGTCAACGTCGGCTGCACCGGCGTCTAGCCGCCGGCGAGCCCGACGCGGCGGCAAAAGTGAGTTTGGCCGTTTCGGCAACCAAACGAGCCGCGGAGGGTGGCTATGGATAGCTGGGAACATGCCGCAGCTTCTGGTGGAGTCGGTTGGGGTCGGGGCGGCCGGAATCGGCACCGGCGACGACCTAGGCGGTCGCCGGAGTTCGGCCGAAGGCGAACTTGAGGCTAGAGGGGTCGGTGAGGTACGGGGAGTAGTTGGTTAGGTGCTACGTGACGTGGTGAGCACGATGGACACCAAGTGGTGGCCGGAGGGTAACCGGGAGCACGTCGGCGATGAGCTCCACGGCGGTGGGTGCGGTTGAGCTCCGGGAGGTCACTACACAGCTCGGGGGCAAGAAAGGAAGGAAGGGGAAGATAGTTAAGCTCACCGGGAACTCGACGGAACACTTGGTGCGGCCGGGGACGGGCCGGAGCGACGACGGTGTTGAAGGGGATCTCCGGCGACGGTGGACTCGGGCGAAGTCGATGCGGTGGACTCGGGCTACTCGAGCACGCGGGGCTCGGCTAGCTCGACGTAGTTGAGGGCAGCGGAGCTCCTAGACACAGTGAGGAGGAGCACGGACGGCGGGGAGCGTGTCTACGACGACGGCGTGGCTGCGGTGGCGTCGGCCATGGTGGGGGGAGCGCGAGAGAGAGGAGCCGGGGAGGAGAGGGGGCGTCTGGGGGGTTCGGGGGAGAGAGAGGGATCGATCCACGGTGTTAGCCGGGCGAGTAGAGCGGCGAGGCGGCGAGCAGGTGCGTGGCACCCATGCGGTGCTCGCCGTCGAGCACCTTGCCTGCTTGCCTGGCCGGCAAGCAGCTCGCTGGCGCGGCGCTGGGCCGGGCCGGCAGGTGGGCCGGTTAGCGGGCGCCAGGTAAGTTTTCTGTTATTTCCCTTTTCTATTTTTCTGCAACTTTGTGGAGTTTTTAAAAATACTTAGATGGCTCCAAAAATCACCAAACTGCTCCTGGTCCATAGTTGGATTATTTCCAGCATGAAACATTTCTGTTTGGGAATATTTGGGCATTTGCAATATTTTATATTATTTGAACTGCTCAAATTCAAATACTAATGAATTAATTCAAAGACCTTAGGATGACCTAGAAAATGGTGCACCACTTTTGGCAGAGGCTCTGAACCAAAACAAAGGTGATGAGCATTTTTAAGGGCATTTCAGGTTCATTGAAATAATTTTTAGTAAACCCTAGTTGGATTAAAAGGGGTTCTGGGGGTTTCTGTCCTTCCCCATTTCAAATTCAAATGATATTTAAATATGATGCACACACTAATGCAGGGACTAGCTAGGATGTGACACTCTGCACTTGATTCACCTTCTGTTTTGAGTAAGCTTGCGACACCTAAACCTGCTTCTGCTATTCATTCTGATATGTCGCATGTTATTGATGATGCCACTTCTGGTATGCATGATACTTATGATGAAACTACTTATATGCTTGATACTACTGTGCCACTTGGTGAATTTCTTGATGAGCAACTTGCTAGGGTTAGAGAGAATGAAATTATTGTAACTGATAATATTGATGAAAGTGATGATGAAGACTCTCCCCCTAATAAATATGAATTGCATGTTGTTCCTGAGGGTTATGTTCTGGATGAAGAATCTGCTAAAGCTATTTTAGCTTGCAATGATAGATATGATCTAAAGAGGTTATTAGCTAAATGGAAGCAGCAATCCCTTCATGCTAGAATGAAACCTGACCCTGCTTTTGCTACTTCACCTATCTGTGTTACTGATAAGGATTATGAATTCTTTGTTGATCCTGATATAATTACTTTGGTTGAATCTGATCCTTTTTATGGCTATGAATATGAAACTGTTGTGGCACATCTTACTAAAATAATGATATAGCCACCCTATTCACTAATGATGAAAGAACTCGCTACTTTTATATCCTTAAAATATTTCTGTTCTCATTAAAGGGTGATGCTAAGATATGGTTTAATTCTCTTGATCCTGGTTGTGTGTGTAGTCCCCAGGATACTACTTCTCTGCTAAATATTTCCCTGCTCATAAGAAACAAGCTGCTTTAAGGGA
>NC_041392.1:219080648-219199228 GCF_002162155.2 Triticum dicoccoides | reverse complement strand
TGCAAATTGAAGAAGAGAGTCTCCCACAAGCTTGTGGGAGGCTTCTCCAATTACTTAATGCTTTGCCTGATCATCCTCTTAAGAAAAATAAAATGCTTGATATCTTTTATAATGGACTAACCGATGCTTCCAGAGATTACCTGGATAGTTGTGCTGGTTATGTTTTCAGGGAAAGAACACCGGATGAAGCTGAAATTTTATTGAATACTATGTTGACTAATGAAAATAATTGGACACTTCCTGAGCCTATTCCTAAACCAACTCCAAAGAAAAGAGGTGTTCTATTTCTCAGTCCTGAAGATATGCAAGAGGCAAAGAAATCTATGAAAGTAAAGGGTATTAAAGCTGAAGATGTTAAGAATTTACCTCCTATTGAAGAAATACATGGTCTTATTTTACCGCTTGTCGAAGAAATGCATAATTTTAATCCATCTCCTATTGAAGAATCACATGGTCTTGACAACCCTACATAGGTAGTAACGGTAAATTCTCTCTATAGATATGATAAAGCTGAAATCCCATTCACTAAGTTTGCTAGCCCATGCTTAGATGAGTTTGATAAGTTTATGGTTAAGCAAGAAGACTTTAATGCTTATTTTGGTAGAGGATTAAAATGCAGTGCTGATATGCTTGAACACTTGGGTGATTATATGGCTAATGTCAAAGGTGAACTTAAACTTATTAGTAAACATGCTTCTATGGTTATCACTCTAGTAGAACAAGTACTTAAATCTCAAAATGATTTGCTCAATGAATTGAATAGTAAGAATGATGATTTTGCTGTTAGAGTGGCTAGTAGAACTGGTAAAATGATTCCGGAACCTTTGTATCCCAAAGTCCACCCTAAGATAATTGAGCAAGATTCTCAGAGAAATAATATAGATGCACCTAGTCCATCTAAATGTTGGGGAACGTAGCATAATTTTAAAATTTTCTACGCATCACCAAGATCAATCTATGGAGTCATCTAGCAACGAGAGAGAGGAGTGCATCTACATACCCTTGTAGATCGCGAGCGGAAGCGTTCAAGAGAACGGGGTTGATGGAGTCGTACTCGTCGTGATCCAAATCACCGATGACCGAGCGCCGAATGGACGGCACCTCCGCGTTAAACACACGTATGGTTGGGGAAGACGTATCCTCCTTCTTGATCCAGCAAGGGGGAAGGAGAGGTTGATGGAGATCCAGCAGCACGACGGCGTGGTGGTGGAAGCAGCGGGGATCTCGGCAGGGCTTCGCCAAGCTCAGCGAGAGGGAGAGGTGTTACGAGGGGAGAGGGAGGCGCCAGGGGCTAGGGTGCGGCTCCCATAAGCCTCCCCACTATATATAGGGGTGGAGGGGGCTGGTTTCTTTCCCTCCAAGTCCATTGGGGCGTTGGCAAAGGTGGGGGAAAGAAATCCCATCATTTCCCTTCCCCGCCGATTGTTATCCCCCTTTTTAGGGATCTTGATCTTATCCCTTCGGGATATGATCTTATTCCTTCTAAGGGGGGATCTTGGTGCGCCTTGACCAGGGGTGTGGGGCCTTGCCCCCACTACCCACGTTCATGTGGGTCCCCCCATGCAGGTGGGCCCCACTCCGGAACCTTCTAGAACCTTCTCGGTACAATACCGAAAAATCCCGAACATTTTCCGGTGGCCAAAATAGGACTTCCCATATATAAATCTTTACCTCCGGACCATTTCGGAACTCCTCGCGACGTCCGGGATCTCATCCGGGACTCCGGACAACTTCCGGGTTACCGCATACTAATATCTCTACAACCCTAGCGTCACCGAACCTTAAGTGTGTAGACCCTACGGGTTCGGGAGACATGCAGACATGACCGAGACAACTCTCCGGCCAATAACCAACAGCAGGATCTGGATACCCATGTTGTCTCCCACATGTTCCACGATGATCTCATCGGATGAACCACGATGTCGAGGATTCAATCAATCCCGTATTCAATTCCCTTTGTCAAGCGGTATTGTACTTGCCCGAGATTCGATCGTCGGTATCCGATACCTTGTTCAATCTCGTTACCGACAAGTCTCTTTACTCGTTCCGTAGCACATCATCTCGTGATCAACTCCTTGGTCACATTGTGCACATTATGATGATGTCCTACCGAGTGGGCCCAGAGATACCTCTCCGTTACACGGAGTGACAAATCCCAGTCTCGATTTGTGCCAACCCAACAGACAATTTCGGAGATACCTGTAGTTAACCTTTATAGACACCCAGTTACGTTTTGACGTTTGGCACACCCAAAGCACTCCTACGGTATCCGGGAGTTGCACAATCTCATGGTCTAAGGAAATGATACTTGATATTAGAAAAGCTTTAGCATATGAACTACACGATCTTTGTGCTAGGTTTAGGATTGGGTCTTGTCCATCACATCATTCTCCTAATGATGTGATCCCGTTATCAACGACATCCAATGTCCATGGTCAGGAAACCGTAACCATCTATTGATCAACGAGCTAGTCAACTAGAGGCTTACTAGGGACAAGGTGTTGTCTATGTATCCACACATGTATCTGAGTTTCCTATCAATACAATTCTAGCATGGATAATAAACGATTATCATGAACAAGGAAATATAATAATAACCAATTTATTATTGCCTCTAGGGCATATTTCCAACAGTCTCCCACTTGCACTAGAGTCAATAATCTAGTTCACATCGCCATGTGATTAACACTCACAGGTCACATCGCCATGTGACCAACATCCAAAGAGTTTACTAGAGTCACTAATCTAGTTCACGTCACTATGTGATTAATACTCAATGATTTCTAGGTTTGATCATGTTATGCTTGTGAGAGAGGTTGTAGTCAACGGGTCTTGCCATATTCAGATCCCTATGTATTTCGCAAAACTTTATATCGTAGATGCTGCTACCACGTTCCACTTGGAGCTATTCCAAATTATTGCTCCATTATACGTATCCGGTATCTCTACTCAGAGCTATCCGGATAGGTGTTAAGATTGCATCGACGTAACTCTTTATGTCGAACTCTTTATCACCTCCATAACCGAGAAACATTTCCTTATTCCTCTAAGGATAATTTTGACCGCTATCTGATGATCCATTCCTAGATCACCTTTGTACCCTCTTGCCAGACATGTGGCAAGGCACACATTAGGTGCAGTACTTCAGCATGGCATACCGTATAGAGCCTATGACAAGAGCATAGGGGACGACCTTCGTCCTTCCTCTTTCTTCTGCCGTGGTCAAGCTTTGAGTCTTACTCAACTTCACACCTTACAACTCAGGTAAGAACCCCTTCTTTGACTGATCTATTTTGAACTCCTTCAAAAACATGTCGAGGTGTGCGTTCTTTGAAAGTATCATCAAGCGTTTTGATCTATCTCTATAGATCTTGATGCCCAATATGTAAGCAGCTTTATCCAGGTCTTCCTTTGAAAAACACTCTTCAAACAACCGTTTATGCTATCCAGAAATTCTACATCATTTCGAATCAACAATATGTCATCCACATATACTTATCAGAAATGTTGTAGTGCTCAGACTCACTTTCTTGTAAATACAAGTTTCTAGCAAACATTGTATATAAAACCTAAAAGCTTTGATCACTCCATCAAAACATATATTCCGATTCCGAGATGCTTGCTCTAGTCCATAGAAGGATTGCTGGAGCCAGCATACCTTTTAGCATCCTTAGGATCGACAAAACCTTTTATTGTATCACATACAACTTTTCTTACGAAAACTTGGTAAGAAAACTTGTTTTGACATCCATCTGTAAGATTTCATAATCGAAAAATACAGCTAGTGCTAAAATGATTCCGACGGACTTTAGCATCGCTACGGGTGAGAAATTCTCATCGTAGTCAACTCCTTGAACTTGTGAAAAGACTCTTTCCCACAAGTCGAGCTTCATAGATGGTAACATTATCGCCCACGTCCGTCTTCTTCTTAAAGATCCATTTATCTCAATGGCTTGCCGATCATCGGGCAAGTCCACCAAAGTCCATACTTTGTTCTGATATATGGATCCTATCTCGGATTTCATGGCTTCTAACCATTTGTCGGAATACGGGCCCACCAACACTTCTCCATAGCTCATAGGTTCATTTTTGTCTAACAACATGATATATAAGACAGGATTACCGTACCACTTAGGAGTAGTACATATCCTTGTCGACCTACGAGGTTCAATAGCAACTTGATCCGAAGCTTCATGATCACTATCATTAACTTCCTATTCAACAGACGTAGGCGCCACAGAAAACATCTTTCTGTGTTGCATCACTCTCTGGTTGAAGTAAAGGTTCGACAACCTCATCAAGTTCTATCTTCCTCCCACTCAATTCTTTCGAGAGAAACTCCTTCTCGAGAAAGGACCCGTTCTTAGCGACAAACAATTTGCCCTCGGATCTGAGATAGAAGGTATACCCTACTGTCACCTTTGGGTATCCTATGAAGATGTGTTTGTCCGCTTTGGGTTCGAGCTTCTCCGGCTGAAGCCTTAAGCATCGCAGCCCCAAACATTAAGAAATGACAACTTTGGTTTCTTGCCAAACCAATGTTCATACGACGTCGTCTCAACGGACTTAGATGGTGTCCTATCTAAAGTGAATGCAGCTGTCTCTAACGCATAACCTCAAAATGAAAACGGTAGATTGATAAGAGACATCATAGATCGCACCATATCTCATAGTTTTCGATTACGACATCCGGACACACCATTACCTTGTGGTGTTCCAGGTGGCTTCAACTGTGAAACAATTCCACAATGTCTTAAGTGATTGCCAAACTCATAACTCAGAAAATCCCCTTTTGATTAGATCGTAGGAACATGATCTTATTGTTATGATGATTCTTAACTTCACTTTGAAATCGCTTGAACTTTTCAAACGTTTCAGACTTGTGCTTCATTAAGTAGATAGATCTATATCTACCCAAATCGTCAGTGAAGATGAGAAAATAGCGATATCCACCGCACGCTTCAATTCTCATTGGATCACACACATCAGCATGCATGATTTCCAACAAGTCACTTGCCCGTTTCATTGTACCTGAAAACGGGGTCTTAGTCATCCTGCCCATGAGGCATGGCTCGCATGTGTCAAGTGATTCAAAATCAAGTGACTCCAAACATCCATCGACATGGAGTTTCTTCATGCATCTTATGCCACTATGACCTAAGCGGCAGTGCCACAAGAAAGTGGTACTATCATTATTAACTCTACACCTTTTGGCGTGAACATGTGTATTACCACGACCGAGATTCAATGAACCATTCACATAGGGTGCATGACCATGAAAGGTATCATTCATGTAAACAGAATAACCATTATTCTCTAATTTAAATGAATAACCGTATTGCAATGAATATGATCAAATCATATTCATGCTCAACGTTGAGACGTAATGACATTTATCTAGGTTCAATACTAATCCCAAAGGCAGATGGAGCGTGCGATGGTGATCTCATCAACTTTGGAAACACTTCCAACACACATCGTCACCTCTCCCTTAGCTAGTCTCCGTTTATTCTGTAGCTTTTGCTTCAAGTCACCAATAATAGCAACTGAACCGGTATCCAATACCCAGGTGCTACCAGGAGTACTAGTGAGGTACACATTAATAACACGTATATACTTTGTTGAAGTTGCCAACCTTCTTATCTACCATGCATTTGGGGTAATTCCGCTACCAGTGACCGTTCCCCTTACAATAGAAGCACTCAGTCTCGGGTTTGGGTTCAACCTTGGGTTCCTTCACTGGAGCGGTAACTGGTTTGCCATCCATGAAGTTTCCCTTCTAGCCCTTGCCCTTGTTGAAACCAGTGGTCTTGTTAAACCATCAACACTTGATGCTCCTTCTTTGATTTCTACCTTTTGCGGTCTTAAGCACCGCAAACAGCTCCGGGATCAACTCCATCCCTTGCATGTCATAGTTCATCACGAAGATCTAGTAGCTTAGTGATAGTGGCTAGAGAACTCTATCAATCACTATCTTATCTGGAAGTTTAACTCCCACTTGATGTAAGTGATTGTAGCACCCAGACATTCTGAGCACATGCTCATTAGCTGAGCTACTCTCCTCCATCTTGTTGGCAAAAGAACTTGTCAGAGGTCTCACACCTCTCAACACGGGCATGAGCCTGAAATCCCAATTTCAGCTCTTGGAACATCTCATATGTTCTATGGTGTTCAAAACGATATTGGAATCCCGATTCTAAGCCATAAAGTATGGTGCACTAAACTATCATGTAGTCATCAGGATGTGTCTGTCAGGTGTTCACAACATCCACAAACGACGTTGTAGGGGTTTGCACATCGAGCGGTGCATCAAAGACGTAAGCCTTCTATGTAGAAGTGAGGACACTCCTCGGACTACGGACCTAGTCCGCATCATTGCTTACAATATCTTTCAACTTAATCTTTCTCTAGGAACGTATTGAAACAGGGAGCTACAACGTGAGCTATTTATCTACAACATATTTGCAAAGACAATTTAGACTATGTTCATGATAATTGAGTTCATCTAATCAAATTATTTAATGAACTCCCACTCAGATAGACATCCCTCTAGTCATCTAAGTGAAACATGATCCGAATTGACTAGGCCGTGTCCGATCATCACGTGAGATGGACTAATCATCAACGGTGAACATCTCATGTTGATCGTATCTTCTATACGACTCATGTTCGACCTTTCGGTCTTCCGTGTTCCGAGGCCATGTATGTACATGCTAGGCTCATCAAGTCAACCTAAGTGTATTGCGTGTGTAAATCTGGCTTACACCCGTTGTATTTGAATGTTAGAATCTATCACACCCGATCATCACGTGGTGCTTCGAAACGACGAACCTTCGCAACGGTGCACAGTTAGGGGGAACACTTTCTTGAAATTATTGCGAGGGATCATCTTATTTAAGCTACCGTCGTTCCAAGCAAATAAGATGTAAAACATGATAAACATCACATGCAATCAAATAGTGACATGATATGGCCAATATCATTTTGCTCCTTTTGATCTCCATCTTCGGGGCTCCATGATCATCGTTGTCACCGGCATGACACCATGATCTCCATCATCATGATCTCCATCATCGTGTCTTCTTGAAGTTGTCTCGTCATCTATTACTTCTACTACTATGGCTAACGCTTTAGCAATAAAGTAAAGTAATTACCTGACGTTTATGTTGACACGCAGGTCATAAATAAATTAAGACAACTCCTATGGCTCCTGCCGGTTGTCATACTCATCGACATGCAAGTTGTGATTCCTATTACAAGAACATGATCAATCTCATACATCACATATATCATTCATCACATCCTTTTGGCCATATCAATCACAAGGCATATGCTGCAAAAACAAGTTAGACGTCCTCTAATTGTTGTTGCAAGTTTTTACGTGGCTGCTATAGGTTTCTAGCAAGAACGTTTCTTACCTACGCGAAAACCACAATGTGATATGCCAATTTCAATTTACCATTCATAAGGACCCTTTTCATCGAATACGATCCGACTAAAGTGGGAGAGACAGACACCCGCTAGCCACCTTATGCAACTAGTGCATGTCAGTCGGTGGAACCAGTCTCACGTAAGAGTACGTGTAAGTTCGGTCCGGGCCGCTTCATCCCACGATGCGCCGACTCAAGATAATACTAGTAACGGCAAGTAAATTGACAATATCGACGCCCACAACTGCTTTGTGTTCTACTCGTGCATAGAAACTACGCACAGACCTGGCTCATGATGCCACTGTTGGGGAACGTAGCAGAATTTTAAAATTTTCTACGCATCACCAAGATCAATCTATGGAGTCATCTAGCAACGAGAGAGAGGAGTGCATCTACATACCCTTGTAGATCGCGAGCGGAAGCGTTCAAGAGAACGGGGTTGATGGAGTCGTACTCGTCGTGATCCAAATCACCGATGACCGAGCGCCGAATGGACGGCACCTCCGCGTTAAACACACGTATGGTTGGGGAAGACATATCCTCCTTCTTGATCCAGCAAGGGGGAAGGAGTGGTTGATGGAGATCCAGCAGCACGACGGCGTGGTGGTGGAAGCAGCGGGGATCTCGGCAGGGCTTCGCCAAGCTCAGCGAGAGGGAGAGGTGTTACGAGGGGAGAGGGAGGCGCCAGGGGCTAGGGTGCGGCTCCCATAAGCCTACCCACTATATATAGGGGTGGAGGGGGCTGGTTTCTTTCCCTCCAAGTCCATTGGGGCGTTGGCAAAGGTGGGGGAAAGAAATCCCATCATTTCCCTTCCCCGCCGATTGTTATCCCCCTTTTTAGGGATCTTGATCTTATCCCTTCGGGATATGATCTTATTCCTTCTAAGGGGGGATCTTGGTGCGCCTTGACCAGGGGTGTGGGGCCTTGCCCCCACTACCCACGTTCATGTGGGTCCCCCCATGCAGGTGGGCCCCACTCCGGAACCTTCTAGAACCTTCTCGGTACAATACCGAAAAATCCCGAACATTTTCCGGTGGCCAAAATAGGACTTCCCATATATAAATCTTTACCTCCGGACCATTCCGGAACTCCTCGTGACGTCCGGGATCTCATCCGGGACTCCGGACAACTTCCGGGTTACCGCATACTAATATCTCTACAACCCTAGCGTCACCGAACCTTAAGTGTGTAGACCCTACGGGTTCGGGAGACATGCAGACATGACCGAGACAACTCTCCGGCCAATAACCAACAGCGGGATCTGGATACCCATGTTGGCTCCCACATGTTCCACAATGATCTCATCGGATGAACCACGATGTCGAGGATTCAATCAATCCCGTATTCAATTCCCTTTGTCAAGCGGTATTGTACTTGCCCGAGATTCGATCGTCGGTATCCGATACCTTGTTCAATCTCGTTACCGACAAGTCTCTTTACTCGTTCCGTAGCACATCATCTCGTGATCAACTCCTTGGTCACATTGTGCACATTATGATGATGTCCTACCGAGTGGGCCCAGAGATACCTCTCCGTTACACGGAGTGACAAATCCCAGTCTCGATTTGTGCCAACCCAACAGACAATTTCGGAGATACCTGTAGTTAACCTTTATAGACACCCAGTTACGTTTTGACGTTTGGCACACCCAAAGCACTCCTACGGTATCCGGGAGTTGCACAATCTCATGGTCTAAGGAAATGATACTTGATATTAGAAAAGCTTTAGCATATGAACTACACGATCTTTGTGCTAGGTTTAGGATTGGGTCTTGTCCATCACATCATTCTCCTAATGATGTGATCCCGTTATCAACGACATCCAATGTCCATGGTCAGGAAACCGTAACCATCTATTGATCAACGAGCTAGTCAACTAGAGGCTTACTAGGGACAAGGTGTTGTCTATGTATCCACACATGTATCTGAGTTTCCTATCAATACAATTCTAGCATGGATAATAAACGATTATCATGAACAAGGAAATATAATAATAACCAATTTATTATTGCCTCTAGGGCATATTTCCAACAGTCTCCCACTTGCACTAGAGTCAATAATCTAGTTCACATCGCCATGTGATTAACACTCACAGGTCACATCGCCATGTGACCAACATCCAAAGAGTTTACTAGAGTCACTAATCTAGTTCACGTCACTATGTGATTAATACTCAATGATTTCTAGGTTTGATCATGTTATGCTTGTGAGAGAGGTTGTAGTCAACGGGTCTTGCCATATTCAGATCCCTATGTATTTCGCAAAACTTTATATCGTAGATGCTGCTACCACGTTCCACTTGGAGCTATTCCAAATTATTGCTCCATTATACGTATCCGGTATCTCTACTCAGAGCTATCCGGATAGGTGTTAAGATTGCATCGACGTAACTCTTTATGTCGAACTCTTTATCACCTCCATAACCGAGAAACATTTCCTTATTCCTCTAAGGATAATTTTGACCGCTATCTGATGATCCATTCCTAGATCACCTTTGTACCCTCTTGCCAGACATGTGGCAAGGCACACATTAGGTGCAGTACTTCAGCATGGCATACCGTATAGAGCCTATGACAAGAGCATAGGGGACGACCTTCGTCCTTCCTCTTTCTTCTGCCGTGGTCAAGCTTTGAGTCTTACTCAACTTCACACCTTACAACTCAGGTAAGAACCCCTTCTTTGACTGATCTATTTTGAACTCCTTCAAAAACATGTCGAGGTGTGCGTTCTTTGAAAGTATCATCAAGCGTTTTGATCTATCTCTATAGATCTTGATGCCCAATATGTAAGCAGCTTTATCCAGGTCTTCCTTTGAAAAACACTCTTCAAACAACCGTTTATGCTATCCAGAAATTCTACATCATTTCGAATCAACAATATGTCATCCACATATACTTATCAGAAATGTTGTAGTGCTCAGACTCACTTTCTTGTAAATACAAGTTTCTAGCAAACATTGTATATAAAACCTAAAAGCTTTGATCACTCCATCAAAACATATATTCCGATTCCGAGATGCTTGCTCTAGTCCATAGAAGGATTGCTGGAGCCAGCATACCTTTTAGCATCCTTAGGATCGACAAAACCTTTTATTGTATCACATACAACTTTTCTTACGAAAACTTGGTAAGAAAACTTGTTTTGACATCCATCTGTAAGATTTCATAATCGAAAAATACAGCTAGTGCTAAAATGATTCCGACGGACTTTAGCATCGCTACGGGTGAGAAATTCTCATCGTAGTCAACTCCTTGAACTTGTGAAAAGACTCTTTCCCACAAGTCGAGCTTCATAGATGGTAACATTACCGCCCACGTCCGTCTTCTTCTTAAAGATCCATTTATCTCAATGGCTTGCCGATCATCGGGCAAGTCCACCAAAGTCCATACTTTGTTCTGATATATGGATCCTATCTCGGATTTCATGGCTTCTAACCATTTGTTGGAATACGGGCCCACCAACGCTTCTCCATAGCTCGTAGGTTCATTGTTGTCTAACAACATGATATATAAGACAGGATTACCGTACCACTTAGGAGTAGTACATATCCTTGTCGACCTACGAGGTTCGATAACAACTTGATCCGAAGATTCATGATCACTATCATTAACTTCCTATTCAACAGACGTAGGCGCCACAGAAAACATCTTTCTGTGTTGCATCACTCTCTGGTTGAAGTAAAGGTTCGACAACCTCATCAAGTTCTATCTTCCTCCCACTCAATTCTTTCGAGAGAAACTCCATCTCGAGAAAGGACCCGTTCTTAGCGACAAACAATTTTCCCTCGGATCTGAGATAGAAGGTATACCCTACTGTCACCTTTGGGTATCGTATGAAGATGTGTTTGTCCGCTTTGGGTTCGAGCTTCTCCGGCTGAAGCCTTAAGCATCGCAGCCCCAAACATTAAGAAACGACAACTTTGGTTTCTTGCCAAACCAATGTTCATACGACGTCATCTCAACGGACTTAGATGGTGTCCTATCTAAAGTGAATGTAGCTGTCTCTAACGCATAACCTCAAAATGAAAACGGTAGATTGATAAGAGACATCATAGATCGCACCATATCTCATAGTGTTCGATTACGACGTCCGGACACACCATTACCTTGTGGTGTTCCAGGTGGCTTCAACTGTGAAACAATTCCACAATGTCTTAAGTGATTGCCAAACTCATAACTCAGAAAATCCCCTTTTGATCAGACTATAGGAACATGATCTTATTGTTATGATGATTCTTAGCTTCACTCTAAAATCGCTTGAACTTTTCAAACGTTTCAGACTTGTGCTTCATTAAGTAGATATACCTATATCTACCCAAATCGTCAGTGAAGATGAGAAAATAGCGATATCCACCGCACGCTTCAATTCTCATTGGATCACACGCATCAGCATGCATGATTTCCAACAAGTCACTTGCCCGTTTCATTGTACCTGAAAACGGGGTCTTAGTCATCCTGCCCATGAGGCATGGCTCGCATGTGTCAAGTGATTCAAAATCAAGTGACTCCAAACATCAATTGACATGGAGTTTCTTCATGCATCTTATGCCAATATGACCTAAGCGGCAGTGCCAGAGAAAGTGGTACTATCATCATTAACTCTACATCTTTTGGCGTGAACATGTGTATTACCATGACCGAGATTCAATGAACCATTCACATAGGGTGCATGACCATGAAAGGTATCATTCATGTAAATAGAATAACCATTATTCTCTAATTTAAATGAATAACTGTATTGCAATGAACATGATCTAATCATATTCATGCTCAACGTTGACACCTAATGACATTTATCTAGGTTCAATACTAATCCCGAAGGCAGATGGAGCGTGCGATGGTGATCTCATCAACTTTGGAAACACTTCCAACACACATCTTCACCTCACCCTTAGCCAGTCTCCATTTAGTCCGTAGCTTTTGCTTCAAGTCACCAATAATAGCAACTGAACCGGTATCCAATACCCAGGTGCTACCAGGAGTACTAGTGAGGTACACATTAATAACACGTATATACTTTGTTGAAGTTGCCAACCTTCTTATCTACCATGCATTTGGGGTAATTCCGCTACCAGTGACCGTTCCCCTTACAATAGAAGCACTCTGTCTCGGGTTTGGGTTCAACCTTGGGTTCCTTCACTAGAGCGGCAACTGGTTTGCCATCCATGAAGTTTCCCTTTTAGCCCTTGCCCTTCTTGAAACCAGTGGTCTTGTTAAACCATCAACACTTGATGCTCCTTCTTTGATTTCTACCTTTTGCGGTCTTAAGCACCGCAAACAGCTCCGGGATCAACTCCATCCCTTGCATGTCATAGTTCATCACGAAGATCTAGTAGCTTAGTGATAGTGGCTAGAGAACTCTATCAATCACTATCTTATCTGGAAGTTTAACTCCCACTTGATTTAAGAGATTGTAGCACCCAGACATTCTGAGCACATGCTCATTAGCTGAGCTACTCTCCTCCATCTTGTTGGCAAAAGAACTTGTCAGAGGTCTCACACCTCTCAACACGGGCATGAGCCTGAAATCCCAATTTCAGCTCTTGGAACATCTCATATGTTCTATGGTGTTCAAAACGTCATTGGAATCCCGATTCTAAGCCGTAAAGTATGGTGCACTAAACTATCATGTAGTCATCAGGATGTGTCTGTCAGGTGTTCACAACATCCACAGACGATGTTGTAGGGGTTTGCACATCGAGCGGTGCATCAAAGACGTAAGCCTTCTGTGTAGAAGTGAGGACACTCCTCGGACTACGGACCTAGTCCGCATCATTGCTTACAATATCTTTCAACTTAATCTTTCTCTAGGAACATATTGAAACAGGGAGCTACAACGTGAGCTATTTATCTACAACATATTTGCGAAGACAATTTAGACTATGTTCATGATAATTGAGTTCATCTAATCAAATTATTTAATGAACTCCCACTCAGATAGACATCCCTCTAGTCATCTAAGTGAAACATGATCCAAATTGACTAGGCCGTGTCCGATCATCACGTGAGACGGACTAATCATCAACGGTGAACATCTCATGTTGATCGTAATTTCTATACAACTCATGTTCGACCTTTCGGTCTTCCGTGTTCCGAGGCCATGTCTATACATGCTAGGCTCGTCAAGTCAACCTAAGTGTATTGCGTGTATAAATCTGGCTTACACCTGTTGTATTTGAATGTTAGAATCTATCACACCCGATCATCACGTGGTGTTCGAAACAACGAACCTTCGCAATGGTGCATAGTTAGGGGGAACACTTTCTTGAAATTATTGCGAGGGATCATCTTATTTAAGCTACCATCGTTCCAAGCAAATAAGATGTAAAACATGATAAACATCACATGCAATCAAATAGTGACATGATATGGCCAATATCATTTTGCTCCTTTTGATCTCCATCTTCGGGGCTCCATGATCATCGTTGTCACCGGCATGACACCATGATCTCCATCATCATGATCTCCATCATCGTGTCTTCTTGAAGTTGTCTCGTCATCTATTACTTCTACTAATATGGCTAACGCTTTAGCAATAAAGTAAAGTAACTACATGACGTTTATGTTGACACGCAGGTCATAAATAAATTAAGACAACTCCTATGGCTCCTGCCGGTTGTCATACTCATCGACATGCAAGTCGTGATTCCTATTACAAGAACATGATAAATCTCATACATCACATATATCATTCATCACATCCTTTTGGCCATATCAATCACAAGGCATATGCTGCAAAAACAAGTTAGACGTCCTCTAATTGTTGTTGCAAGTTTTTACGTGGCTGCTATAGGTTTCTAGCAAGAATGTTTCTTACCTACGCGAAAACCACAACGTGATATGCCAATTTCTATTTACCATTCATAAGGACCCTTTTCATCGAATCCGATCCGACTAAAGTGGGAGAGACAGACACCCGCTAGCCACCTTATGCAACTAGTGCATGTCAGTCGGTGGAACCAGTCTCACGTAAGAGTACGTGTAAGTTCGGTCTGGGCCGCTTCATCCCACGATGCGCCGACCCAAGATAATACTAGTAACAGCAAGTAAATTGACAATATCGACGCCCACAACTGCTTTGTGTTCTACTCGTGCATAGAAACTACGCACAGACCTGGCTCATGATGCCACTGTTGTGGAACGTAGCAGAATTTTAAAATTTTCTACGCATCACCAAGATAAATCTATGGAGTCATCTAGCAACGAGAGAGAGGAGTGCATCTACATACCCTTGTAGATCGCGAGCGGAAGCGTTCAAGAGAACGGGGTTGATGGAGTCGTACTCGTCGTGATCCAAATCACCGATGACCGAGTGCCGAACGGACGGCACCTCCGCGTTCAACACACGTACGGTTGGGGAAGACGTCTCCTCCTTCTTGATCCAGCAAGGGGGAAGGAGAAGTTGATGGAGATCCAGCAGCACGACGGCGTGGTGGTGGAAGCAGCGGGGATCTCGGCAGGGCTTCGCCAAGCTCAGCGAGAGGGAGGTGTGTTACGAGGGGAGAGGGAGGCGCCAGGGGCTAGGGTGCGGCTCCCATGCGCCTCCCCACTATATATAGGGGTGGAGGGGGCTGGTTTCTTGCCCTCCAAGTCCATTGGGGCGTTGGCAAAGGTGGGGGAAAGAAATCCCATCATTTCCCTTCCCCGCCGATTGTTATCCCCCCTTTTTAGGGATCTTGATCTTATCCCTTCGGGATATGATCTTATTCCTTCTAAGGGGGGATCTTTGTGCGCCTTGACCAGGGGTGTGGGGCCTTGCCCCCACTACCCACGTTCATGTGGGTCCCCCATGCAGGTGGGCCCCACTCCGGAACCTTCTAGAACCTTCCCGGTACAATACCGAAAAATCCCAAACATTTTCCGGTGGCCAAAATAGGACTTCCCATATATAAATCTTTACCTCTGGACCATTCCGGAACTCCTCGTGACGTCCGGGATCTCATCCGGGACTCCGAACAACTTCCGGGTTACCGCATACTAATATCTCTACAACCCTAGCGTCACCGAACCTTAAGTGTGTAGACCCTACGGGTTCGGGAGACATGCAGACATGACCGAGACAACTCTCCGGCCAATAACCAACAGCGGGATCTGGATACCCATGTTGGCTCCCACATATTCCACGATGATCTCATCGGATGAACCATGATGTTGAGGATTCAATCAATCCCGTATTCAATTCCCTTTGTCCAGCGGTATTGTACTTGCCCGAGATTCGATCGTCGGTATCCGATACCTTGTTCAATCTCGTTACCGGCAAGTCTCTTTACTCGTTCCGTAGAACATCATCCCGTGATCAACTCCTTGGTCACATTGTGCACATTATGATGATGTCCTACCGAGTGGGCCCAGAGATACCTCTCCGTTACACGGAGTGACAAATCCCAGTCTCGATTCGTGCCAACCCAACAGACACTTTCGGAGATACCTGTAGTGAAACTTTAGAGCCACCCAGTTACGTTGTGACGTTTGGCACACCCAAAGCACTCCTACGGTATCCGGGAGTTGCACAATCTCATGGTCTAAGGAAATGATACTTGACATTAGAAAAGCTTTAGCATACGAACTACACGATCTTTGTGCTAGGTTTAGGATCGGGTCTTGTCCATCACATCATTCTCCTAATGATGTGATCCCGTTATCAACGACATCCAATGTCCATGGTCAGGAAACCGTAACCATCTATTGATCAACGAGCTAGTCAACTAGAGGCTTACTAGGGACAAGGTGTTGTCTATGTATCCACACATGTATCTGAGTTTCCTATCAATACAATTCTAGCATGGATAATAAACGATTATCATGAACAAGGAAATATAATAATAACCAATTTATTATTGCCTCTAGGGCATATTTCCAACACTAAAAGGAAGAAAAAGAAAAATGATAGGACTTTGCATGCTTCTAGTGAACCTATTATTGAAACACCTGAGAATCCAAATGATATTTCTATTTCTGATGCTGAAACACAATCTGGTAATGAACCTGAAACTAGTGATAATGTTAATGATAATGTTCATGTTGATGCTCAACCTAGTAATGATAATGATATAGAAATTGAACCTGCTGTTGATCTTGATAACCCACAATCAAGGAATCAACGTTATGATAAAAAAGACTTTGTTGCTAGGAAATATGGTAAAGAAAGAGAACCATGGGTTCAGAAACCCATGCCTTTTCCTGCCAAACAATCCAAGAAAAAGGATGTTGAGGATTTTGAGCGCTTTGCTGAAATGATTAGACCTATCTTTTTGCGTATGCGATTGACTGATATGCTCAAAATGAATCCTTATGCTAAGTATATGAAAGATATTGTTACTAATAAAAGAAAGATACCGAAAGCTGAAATTTCCACCATGCTTGCTAATTATACTTTTAAGGGTGGAATACCAAAGAAACTTGGATATCCAGGAGTACCCACTATACCATGCTCCATTAAAAGAAACTATGTTAAAACTGCTTTATCTGATCTTGGAGCCGGTGTTAGTGTTATGCCTCTTTCTCTTTATATCATAGACTTGATTTGAATAAGTTGACACCTACTGAAATATCTTTGCAAATGGTTGATAAATCAACTGCTATACCTGTCGGTATTTGTGAGGATGTGCCTGATGTGGTTGCAAACGTTACTATTTTAACGGACTTTGTTATTCTTGATATTCCCGAGGACAATAGTATGTCCATTATTCTTGGAAGACCCTTTTTGAATACTGTAGGGGCTGTTATTGATTGCAACAAAGCCAATGTCACTTTTCATGTTAATGGTAATGAGCATACGGTACACTTTCCGAGGAAACAACCTCAAGTCCACAATATCAATTCTATTGGAAAAATTCCATCGATTACTTTTGGAGGTTTTGAATTTCCTCTTCCTACTGTCAAGAAGAAATATGATATTCTTATTGTTGGGGATGTGCATATCCCCGTTGAGGTAACCTAGTGTTATTTGAAAATTCTCCGGTTCCATGTTACTCGGAATGAGTTTGTTAACAAGACTTGATCAACTTTGTTAATGGATTCCTTTTTGATGATCATGAGATGGATGAATTTAGAAAAAACAACTCACTGTACCCTCCTTTTACTTTCTGTTATTTATATTAAATAAAATAAAAATAGTATTTTCTGTCTGTTATCTGAATTATCCGTGCAATATAAAAATACCCCAAAAATAAAAGTTCTCCAAATGCCCTGAAATTTAAATATGATTTGTTTTGGAATATTTGAGAATATTTGGCACTGAGAACACATCAGGGGGGCATCCACCTGTCTACGAGGGTGGAGGGTGCGCCCTACCCCCCTCGGCGCGCCCCCTCCCTTGTGGGCCCACGGTGGCCCTCCTCCACTTATTCCTGCACCCACACACTCCTTCTTCCTCCTACAAACACCATTATCCAGTTCAAACCCGAGCCCAAGCTCATTTTTCTGCCATTTTCGATCTCATTGCTCAAAGCACCTCTCACAAAACTGCCTGGGGGATTGTTCCTTGGTATGTGACTCCTCCATTGGTCCAATTAGTTTTTGTTCTAGTGCTTTATTCATTGTATATTTTTGCTGCCTAGGTGACCCTGTTCTTGAGCTTGCATGTCAAATGTATGTGGTTCCAAGTAGTTTTGATGCATGATATAGGCTCTAGGCACTTGTAGGAGTAGTTGCTATCAATTTTGTTGAGTTTGGTTCACTTTTATTTGAAGTTACTAAAAAATTTAGAATTTTTCAGAAAATAATGAAGAGATTTTTGAGGGGCTCTCGAGCCGAAGCTCGAAGGAAAAGCAAAATGAAGAAGCAAATAATCCCAAATATAATCTGCCTCGCACCGCGGAAGTTAGATCGTGTGAATGGCCCTCCGACGATTTCTTGATAGCAACCGAGATTTATGAGGATTTTTATGAATTGGCTAAGAATGCAGGCCTCACCGACTTCCTCTGCGACCAACGCGAACAATATCTCTTACTCACGAATACTTTTGTGCAAAACTTCTACTACTATCCGAGGGAATCACCTCCTTCAGTAGAGTTTCATTTATATAATGTGGTTAAGAAGATGTCACTATATGAATTTTGCAGGGTTTGCAAAATACCTTTTGAGGGTAGCTTAGAGGAACCACATCGTAAAGACGTGGATGGGTTTATTGACACTATCACTGTAGGGGAAACTAGGAAGGTTTCCGATGCAAGAACCACTAGCATACATTTTCCTGTTTTACACTACTCTGGAATATTTGCTAGTCGTTGCTTAATTGGTCACAGAAACTGTGGAAACCTTAGTGTTCCTGATATTTTTATTCTGTTCCATGGTTTATTCCGTGACAACTCTGTTAGTATGGGCGGTATTATTGCTAAATGGTTAAGGCTGAACCGTACAAAGGGCCCCATCTTTGGTGGTATCTATGCTTCACGCCTTGCTGCATATTATAACATACCCATTAGGCACTATGAAAAAGAAGAAAAATTGCTGCCTACTATTTATTTAGATTATAAGAGTATGGTAGCGCATGATGTTATTATAAAGAATAGGGAAGGGGAGCTTAAATACAAATTGTTCTTTGATAAACGTCATCCTGAGACTATCACCTTGCCTGCTCCTTCCTTGTTTGATTTATCTATAGCCCAGTACCTCGTCTCGCCGGAGGACATTCACGCTTACCGGAACCCTACATCAGCCACAGAGCCAGAGTCAGAACCACAAGTTGATCCTCCACGACAGTCTAATTACCAGTGGGATCCAGAGATGATTGCCAACCAGTGACAATCAGAGTCTTATTCTTCGCAATACGACCCCAACTATTACTATGGATATCTGCCAGGCCAACCGTGGCCATAGACCAACTTAGGCCAAAAGCCTAAGCTTGGGGGAGTACGTATTTCTCAGCGACATTACATTCATGTTCACACACTCATTGCTAGATGTCGGTGCTCATACTTTTTCATTATATCATCCATGCTAGTTTATTTTCTCTTTCTATGCTTTCTTCTTGTGTGCTTAATAAACCTTAAGAAAAACCAAAAAATTAGTTGTAGCTTTTAGCTAGTTTTAATTTCCATGCTTGTAGTAGTAATTAAAAGGAAAACCCAAAAAGATTTCATGTTCTTCTTTTTGCTTGTTGGGAGCTTTCCCGTGTAAATAGTTTTATTTCTTTTCTTTGGGGGTCGATAGGAGAAGACCATGATTAAATTGTTGAAGTGGCTCTTATATGCATTATTGTTGATCTGACAAAAGAGCCCATATTGCCTTATCTTCTCCTATTTATTGAATGCTTGCAAATTCCAACTTAGTCCAATGCACACGCACTATTATTATTATCCACGTTGTTCGGTCATGCAAGTGAAAGGCAATTATGACGATATATGATGGATTGACTGAGATAAGAAAAGCTGGTATGGACTCGACCTCTCTTGTTTTTGTAAATATGATTAGTTCATCGTTCCTGATTTAGCCTATTATGAATAAACATGTTTGCAATGACAATTAGAGATTATAGTTGCTTATTCCATATGAGCTTATAATGGTTTATCTTGCGTGCCAACATGCTATTAAAATGGTTGTGATGTGGTATGATAGGGTGGTATCCTCTTTTGAACGATTCGAGTGGCTTACCTTGGCACATGTTCACGCATGTAGTTGAAACAAAATCAACATAGCCTCTACGATATTTATGTTCATGGTGCATTATATCCTACTCATGCTTGCATTCGGTGTTGATTAATTTTAATGCATGTTCATGACTGTTGTCGCTCTCTAGCTGGTCGCTTCCCAGTCTTTTCTAGCCTTCACCTGTACTAAGCGGGAATACTGCTTGTGCATCCAATCCCATAAACCCCAAAGTTATTCCATATGAGTCCACCATACCTACCTATATTTGGTATCTACCTGCCGTTCCAAGTAAATTGTATGTGCCAAACTCTAAACCTTCAAATAAATATCCTGTTTTGCATGCTCGAATAGCTCATGTATCAACTAGGGTTGTCCGTATCTTCCATGTTAGGCAGGTTATTCTCAAGAGGAGTGGACTCCACTCCTCACTCACGAGAGAATGGCTGGTCACCGGGATGCCTAGTCCCATGCTTTATGCAAACTAAATCAAAATAATTGCAAACAAAACTCCCCCTGGGACTCTTGTTAGTTGGAGGCACTCGTTATTTCGAGCAAGCCATGGATTGATGCTTGTTGGTGGAGGGGGAGTATAAACTTTACCATTCTGTTTGGGAACCGCCTATAATGTGTGTAGCATGGAAGATATCGCCATCTCTTGGTTGTTATGTTGACAATGAAAGTATACCGCTCAAAATATTATTCACCTCTATTTCAAAACCGAGCTCTGGCACCTCTACAAATCCCTGCTTCCCTCTGCCAAGGGCCTATCTATTTACTTCCATGTTGAGTCATCCTCCTCTTATTAAAAAGCACCAGTTGGAGAGCACCACTGTCATTTGCATTCATTACTGTTAGTTTACATTGAGTATGACTTGACTGGATCTCTTTTACCATGAATTACAATGTCTAGTCAGTCCTTGATCTTTAAAGGTGCTCTGCATTTATGTTTTGCGGTCTCAGAAAGGGCTAGAGAGATACCATCTTGTTATATCATATTATGATTGTTTTGAGAAAGTGTTGTCATCCGAGATTTATTATTATTGCTTGCTAGTTGATTATGCCATTGATATGAGTAAACATGAGACCTACGCGTTATTGTGAATATGGTTAGTTTATAATCTTTGCTCAAAACTTGAATGTTGGCTTTACATATTTACAACAACAAGAGCAAACAGAGTTTGTAAAAGTTTTTCTTTATCACTTTCAGTTTGTCAACTGAATTGCTTGAGGACAAGCAAAGGTTTAAGCATGGGGGGAGTTGATACGTCTCCGTCGTATCTACTTTTCCAAACACTTTTGCCCTTGTTTTGGACTCTAACTTGCATGATTTGAATGGAACTAACCCGGACTGACGCTGTTTTCAGCAGAATTGCCTTGGTGTTATTTATGTGCAGGAAAAAAGTTCTCGAAATGACCTGAAACTCCACGGAGTGTCTTTTTGGAAATAATAAAAAATACTGGCAAAAGATCAAGACCAGGGGGCCCACACCCTAGCCACGAGGGTGGGGGTGGGCCTGCCCCCTGGGCGCGCCCCCTACCTGATGGGCCCCCCTAGAGCTCCTCCGACCTTAACTCCAACTCTATATATTCACTTTCGGGGAGAAAAAAATAAAGGAGAAGGATTTATTGCGTTTTACGATATGGAGCCGCCGCCAAGCCCTAAAACCTCTCAGGAGGGCTGATCTGGAGACCGTTCGGGGCTCCGGAGAGGGGAATCCGTCGCCATCGTCATCATCAACCATCCTCCATCACCAATTTCATGATGTTCACCGCCGTGCATGAGTAATTCCACCGTAGGCTTGCTGGACAGTGATGGGTTGGATGAGATTTATCATGTAATCGAGTTAGTTTTGTTAGGGTTTGATCCCTAGTATCCACTATGTTTTGAGATTGAGGTTGCTATGACTTTGCTATGCTTAATGCTTGTCACTAGGGCCTGAGTGCCATGATTTCAGATCTGAACCTATTATGTTTTCATCAATATATGAGAGTTCTTGATCCTATCTTGCAAGTCTATAGTCACCTACTATGTGTTATGATCCGGCAACCCCGAAGTGACAATAATCGGGACCACTCCCGGTGATGACCGTAGTTTGAGGAGTTCATGTATTCACTATGTGTTAATGCTTTGGTCCGGTACTCTATTAAAAGGAGGCATTAATATCCCTTAGTTTCCGCTAGGACCCCACTGCCACGGGAGGGTAGGACAAAAGATGTCATGCATGTTCTTTTCCATAAGCATGTATGACTATATTCGGAATACATGCCTACATTACATTGATGAATTGGAGCTAGTACTGTGTCACCCTAGGTTATGACTGTTACATGATGAACCGTATCCGGCATAATTATTCATCACTGATCCATTGCCTACGAGCTTTCCATATATTGTTCTTCGCTTCTTTACTTTTCCGTTGCTATTGCTATAATCACTACAAAATACCAAAAACATTACTTTTGTTATCATTACCTTTTGCTACCGTTACCACTACTATAATATTACTTTGCTGCAGATATTAAGTTTTCAGGTGTGGTTGAATTGACAACTCAGCTGCTAATACTTGAGAATATTCTTTGGCTCCCCTTGTGTCAAATCAATAAATTTGGGTTGAATACTCTACCCTCGAAAACTGTTGCGATCCCCTATACTTGTGGGTTATCAATGAGACTAGTGCACTTGTTGATAGAATAGAGGCTAGACACGTCTACTTCTTTACACTCGAAGAAGAAAGAAGCACGCAAGATCGAGCCTCCACAGATCAACAATGAATGCATCGAGAAGGCACTAATCCAACTTACAGGAGCAGTTATGGAAGTTGGATATCTTCTCAAATGTATTCTTGTGGTTCTTGTTTTCTTTCGTCTTGCTTTTCTAGTCAAAATTTTGGTGATGTATTTCCATGTACCAAAAAATCAATGATGAAAAAAGATATCTGTTTGCAAAGAAAAATGTATGCGGCCGCGCGTTCAGCGCACGACCACCGCATCCGAGAAATGGCCCGGACACGACCCCATTGCCCTACCCAAACAGACAGAATATGGGCAAAACGAAGGTACGTTTGGGGTCGTGCGTTGGATTTGGCCTTACAAGTGGCACCGCGATTGAGGAAACTGACTATTGGCAAACCCCCACCTCACCCGCCGCGCGATGGCTGAGTTAGAGAAACAACGAGGTTGACGAGATTGTTGTAGCACAGACTCCAAGAAATATGGTGTTAGATGGAAGTCGTGCTGGTGGGGTGTGCCGTACTCCTGGACATGAATACTTGTTCTGGCCCATGCCACCCTACTACTCCTACTACTATACTTATAGTAGTAGTAGTAGAATCGAGGATTCGAGGTGATGGTTACGTACAGCGAACACATTAACATATGGCCCACCTCACACTATGGCCAAATTTCCTGGAGTCTGTGCTAGGTTAAAAAGTGTTCTTTGTGAGGATGGGTGGCTGGTCTCAAGTTTAAAACTTATTGTATTACGTACGTCGACGTAGAGATAGTGCAACATGTGAAGCTAGTACAAATAGTGTACTATTGTTGATTGGCCTCATCCGATAACCTGTTGCAATGCACATACAATTATGTATTCAGAAAATATATTTTTGCCTCGTCACAACACCCACTCAGAGAAGGGACTCGAAAGCCATTCATAAATTTAGTAAGTTTATCACAGGCATATCATTTTATTACATACAACAAGTCATCAACCCACAAGGACAACGAGGATACATTATAAATACTAAAGTTTTCATCACACAACAAATAACAAGCAATGAAATGAACTTAAACTCAACCAATCCTCGGAGTTGGAAACGCTTGCTTTGAACCACAAGCGATTCTCTGGGAAGAGCCAGCTACTATCAATCTCGAGACCAACGTAGGACTGATAATGCTGGCTGAAGCGGCCTACTATATCAGGACCAAGGTAGGGAACCACCGCAATGTCCGACGTATAGATACAGTTGCTTCTCATAAATGGTAGTAATGTTGTGTCAACAGCAGTTGGATCGCCTTTCACCATCATTGGATAGTTTTGTCCAAGGAAGAGCGAGTTTTCTCCAAGACTATCAATACTGTACCAGGGAGAAGGTGTTGGCACTAGCACACTAGTATCCATCCCGAATACCATGCAACGGGTATTGGAATAGGTCCGAAGAGTGCGCCCATGGGAGACAACACCTTCTCCCTCAGTAGTAACATCAGCAGTGGGTTGTATACAGACAAGAAGGGGTGATTGATACATCTCCAATGTATCTATAATTTTTTATTGTTCCATGCTATTATATTATAAGTTTTGGATGTTTATGGGCTTTATTATACACTTTCATATTATTTTTGGGACTAACCTATTAACCCAACCCAAAATTTTGTTTTCTTACCTATTTCAGTGTTTCAAAGAAAAGGAATATCAAACGGTGTCCAAACAGAATGAAACCTTCGGGAGAGTTATTTTTGGAACGGAAGCAATCCAGGAGACTTGGAGTTTACGTCAGGCAATCAACGAGGCAGCCACGAGGCAGGGGGCGCGCCCTCCCCCTCGTGGGCCCCTCGTGGCTCCACCGACGTACTTCTTCCCCTATACATATCCATATATTCCCCCCCCCCAAACATCGAAGAACATAATAGATCGGGAGTTCCGCCGCCAGAGGCCTCCGTAGCCATCGAAAACCAATCTAGACCTGTTCCGGCACCCTGCCGGAGGGGGGGAATCCCTCTCCGGTGGCCATCTTCATCATCCCGGCGCTCTCCATGACGAGGAGGGAATAGTTCTCCCTCGGGGCTGAGGGTATGTACCAGTAGCTATGTGTTTGATCTCTCTCTATCTCTAGTGTTCTTGAGTCGGCACGATCTTGATGTATCGCGAGCTTTGCTATTATAGTTGGACTTATGATGTTTCTCCCCCTCTACTCTCTTGTGATGAATTGAGTTTTCCCTTTGAAGTTATCTTATCGGATTGAGCCTTTAAGGATTTGAGAACACTTGATGTATGTCTTGCATGTGCTTATCTGTGGTGACAATGGGATATCACGTGATCCACTTGATGTATGTTTTGGTGATCAACTTGCGAGTTTTGTGACCTCGTGAACTTATGCATAGGGGTTGGCACACGTTTTTGTCTTGACTCTCCGGTAGAAACTTTGGGGCACTCTTTGAAGTTCTTTGTGTTGGTTGAATTGATGAATCTAAGATTGTGTGATGCATATTGTATAATCATACTCATGGATACTTGAGGTGACATTGGAGTATCTAGGTGACATTAGGGTTTTGGTTGATTTGTGACTTAAGGTGTTATTCTAGTACGAACTCTATGATAGATTGAACGGAAAGAATAGCTTCGTGTTATTTTACTACAGACTCTTGAATAGATAGATCAGAAAGGATAACTTTGAGGTGGTTTCGTACGCTACCATAATCTCTTCATTTGTTCTCCGCTATTAGTGACTTTGGAGTGACACTTTGTTGCATGTTGAGGGATATTTATATGATCCAATTATGTTATTATTGTTGAGAGAACTTGCACTAGTGAAAGTATGAACCCTAGGCCTTGTTTCAATGCATTGCAATACCGTTTGTGCTCACTTTTATCATTAGTTACCTTGTTGTTTTTATATTTTCAGATTACAAAAACCTATATCTACCATTCATATTGCACTTGAATCACCGCCTCTTCACCGAACTAGTGCACCTATACAATTTACCATTGTATTGGGTGTGTTGGGGACACAAGAGACTCTTTGTTATTTGGTTGCAGGGTTGCTTGAGAGAGACCATCTTCATCCTACGCCTCCCATGGATTAATAAACCTTAGGTCATCCACTTGAGGGAAATTTCTACTGTCCTACAAACCTCTACACTTGGAGGCCCAACAACGTCTACAAGAAGAAGGTTGTGTAGTAGACATCAAGTTCTTCTCTGGCACCGTTGCTGGGGAGGTTAGCGCTTGAAGGTATATCTTTAGATCTTGCAATCGAATCTTTTTGTTTCTTGTTTTATCACTAGTTTAGTCTATAAAATAAAACTACAAAAAAATGGAATTAAGGGTATCTCATATGCTTCATCTTTTTAATTTCTTTCATGAAAATAAGGATTATGACAATTTTGCCAAAGTGTTAGAAGAAGAATCCATTAGAATGTTTGGCACTAAATCTTTGTATGATGAGCATGATTGCAATGTTGTTAGTATGAATTCCTTGAATATCTATGATGCTAATGATATGCAAAGCCACAAGCTTGGGGATGCTATGTTTGATGAAGATGATATTTTTTGTCCCCCAAGTTTTGATGAGCAAATTTATTATGATGATAGCATGCCTCCTATTTATGATGATTATATTGATGAAAGTGTATTTGGAGAGGTCATGACTTTATTTAGTAATGATTCCACTATTTCAGAAGAGGTTCCAATTGATTATGAGAACAAAGTTGCTATCTATGATGATTATTGTGATGACATGTATGCTATAAAGAATAATGATAACCATGAAACTTGTCATCATGATTTTAACTTTCAATTGGATTATGCCTCACATGATAGTTATTTTGTTGAGTTTGCTCCCACTATTATCTGAAAGTGCTAGTGATCGACTAGAGGGGGGTGAATAGGCGATTTTTATGTAAGTCTTCAAAACATGGAAGTTTCGAAGACAAACGATAGAAACAAACCTATTACCATGCAGCGGAAGGTAGACTACACTAAGCAAGCCATAGTCAAGTATTCAGAGAGATGAAAGCACAAAGACTAACGGCAGCTAGGCAGTATAGATCAGGATGGAAGATAGTATGAAGCTAATCAGAACAGGAGTCACACAGTGAAGACAAAATAGATAATGCAAACAGGCAATGACTTCACAAGGACCAATATGCAAATAAAGTGATGGGAAGGATGGAACCAGTGGCTCGTTGAAGACAATGATTTGTTGGACCAGTTCCAGTTGCTGTGACAACTGTACGTCTGGTTAGGGAGGCTGAGATTCAACTCAGAAGACCGCGTCTTCACCTTATTCCCCTTGAGCTAAGGACACCCAGTCCTCGCCCAATCACTCTGGTAAGTCTTCAAGGTAGACTTCCAAACCTTCACAGACTTCGTTCACCGGCGATCCACAATGACTCTTGGATGCTCAGAAAGCGACGCCTAACCGGCTGGAGGATACACAGTCCTCAAGTGTAATAAGTCTTCAGATCACACAGACAAGAAGACTTAAGTGATGCCCAATTCTCTTTGGCTCTGGTGGTTAGGGCTTTATCCTCGCAAGGAATTCTCTCTCAAAGGCTTCGAGGTGGGTTGCTCTCAAACGACAAAAGCCGTACTCTCAATCTGAGCAGCCAGCCGTTTATGGTTGTAGGGGGTGGGCTATTTATAGCCACTTGGCAACCCGACATGATTTTTCTGAAATGACCCTGGGTCACTAAGGAACTGACACGTGTTCCAACGGTCAGATTTCAAACTCACACGGCAACTTTACTTGGGCTACAAGCAAAGCTGACTTGTCTGACTCTGGACAAGATTTGCTCTCATAGTCTTCACTCGAAGACATAGGTTTTTGGTTTAGGAATCACTTCAGTCATTCTGACTGGTTCTCTTGGACCCCACTTAACAGTACGGTGGTTCCTATGACTCAACACAAAAGAAAGAGAACTACGAAAGATCTAAGTCTTCGAGCTCCATAGGCTTCATATAGTGTCTTCTCTTGTCATAGTCTTCAATGTGAATATCTTCATATACCACTTTTGACTTCAATGTCTTCATACATTTTTAGGGGTCATCTCTGGTAGTAAAACGAATCAATGAGGGACTTCTACATGTGTTATCCTGCAATTCTCACAAACACATTAGTCCCTCAACTAGGTTTGTCGTCAATACTCCAAAACCAACTAGGGGTGGCACTAGATGCACTTACAATCTCCCCCTTTTTGGTGATTGATGAAAAACTCATTGAAGTTTTCAACGGGGAATATAATCTGTGAAATTGTAAAGGATAAGGAATTGTCTTCATAAGTTGCAAGGGCTCCCCCTGAAGATGTGCATATAAGTTAATTTGCTTTTTGGAATGCAAATGCACATGGCAGGTTGTACTTGTGGAGATCCACTTCAACTTATGATGACAATCCACTATGCATGTGAAAGTATATGAAGATAATGACATGCATAATGGAAAATGGACGCCTACAGAATGAGCTAAGTGCGGAATTTATCGTCGCACATGCGGAATTTGTCTTCGCAAAACAAGGTGGAAAATAAGTAGCAGACGACCATCTAGTTTAAGTGTTACAACTCATAAGAACCAAATGTAGCAAAAACGAGAGTTGTAAGCACGAAGCAAAATATAAAGCACCCGCCCATATGGACCCGCTTGAAGACTATCAATCTCATACGCTTCTCCCCCTTTTGTCAGTAATGACCAAAAAGGTTTGAAGACATAGAGCCTCTACTCGTTCCCATGAGGAGTAGGTGAAGGAGCAGGGTTGTTGGTGTTGTTTGGCGGTGCAGAAGAGCTTGGAGGTGCTGAAGGAGGTGGCGGTGAAGTAGCATTGTCTTCTTCCTCAATAATTCTGGCAGTCACTGTGGAAGCAGAGGAAGAGAACTCAGAGTCTTCAAGGGATGGAGTTCCTAGCAGCCCAGCCCTTCGAGGAGGTGTGGAGTCAAACTTGAATCTCTCAGTGAAGCCATCCTCTTGAAGATCAGCTTCAGAACACATCATCGTGAGCCCTTTCCATGTGCGGCGACAAGTTTCATGGGCAACGAAAGCATTCTTGGTGGCAAGATTTCGAGTGCGATTAACATCCACCAAGAGGCTTTTCATCTGACGCTTCAGCCAGTCATGATGCCTATCCTGTTTCTGATGTAGAGCCACAAGAAGCTCTCGGTCGTTGAGAATACGAGTGCGCTTCTTGGGTCTTGGAGCAGTGGCATTGTCAGTGGCTTCAGTGGAAGCAGGGTGTGGTGCACGTGTAGTGCCAGCCAAAGGATACACCCGAGAAACTGCTTCAACTCCTTCAACGTTCTGAGTAAAACTCTGATGTTTTGCATTTTGAAGACTTAGAGGTTGCTTGGCAGGCTCAGAATATATTGCTTCAGTAGACATGTCCACGTCAGGCAAGAAGATCCGATGGTTGCGGGCTGAGGGCTGATACGAGATGGCGGAATGTAGCTTGATCAGCCGCATGACCCAAGGGGCGTAGAACTTCAAACAAAACAGATCAATGCCTATTGTAGCAAGTTGGCGTATGAAGAAGTCATGTGCATTGAAGCATTTTCCATGAAGTATATAGAAGACCAAAGTCTTCATTGCACCCTGAAGCTTAGCATTTGGAGAGTGCCCTTTGATAGGCCAGAGAGTTCGCCTGATGATGTGATAGATGGTTCTTGGCAGATACTCAAGGTCTTCAACGAAGAACTCTGTGGGATAAGCAGCATCTTGGGGCAATGGCTTCATCATGCTGAACATCTGACTCATATCAGGTTCTGGCCACTGAAAGATGCTCTCAATAGCTTCAGTATGCAGCTGACAGCCTTGCTCGAAGAGATCGCCAGGAGTGGGCAAGCCAGTGAGCTCAATGATGTCAAATGCATTGGCTTCGTGATGAACGTTGCCAGTCATCCACTCCAGGACCCAAGTCTCCGGATCTCTGCTGTGCCCTATGATGTGAAGTGTGGCATAGAATTGAAGTAGCAGCTCTTCATTCCAATGCTCTTCGTCAGTAATGAACGGCAACAGTCCAACTTCCTTGAAGCAATCTAAAGCTTCTTCCAGACAGGGCAGACCAGCTATAGCTTCAACGTCAAGGCGCTTGTGTGGGAAGATGCGACCTTGGTTGTAAAGAATGCAAGAGTAATAGCTTCGCTGAGGATAGCTCCAGAACTGATCAGATGATATCCTTTCCCTTGAGTAGGGGTTCCTGGAGCTATTGAAGAATGTGTTGTCTGCCCTGAAGCCATTGATGTTGAAGGAGCCAGGTGCTGATGCAGGACCTGGAAACCTTGGCAGTCTTGGGATTGGCTTCTGGACCTGAGGCCTGTGATCAACATGATAGTCGAATTGACGACCGGCAGCAGACTCAGGAACAGAAGTGGTGGGATTAGTGGCTTCACTGTCTTCTGATGCCTTTGTTGGGGAGGGATCCACATTAGCTTCATTGGTGATTGTGGCAGCCTCACGATTTTCATCCTCCACTTGACTAGCTGGAGGGTCGGTCATAAGCACATTCTCCTGGAGAACTGCTTCTTGGTGGGACAGGGGAGTGGGATCTTGTGGGACTCCTTCTTCTGCGGCTGATGCAGCCGGAATGTCTTCAGCAGAGACTTGAGGCCTTGGACCTTTGCGAAGCCTGCGGAGCGCAGATGACGCCTGTGGAGTTGGAGTGGGCTGGGCCTCATAGTCTTCTTCCTCTTGTGGGCGATCCGCCCATGAAGCATTTTGTGCAATTGGCGTCAGTGGATGACCAATGCTGATGAGTTTGCTGTTTTCAAACTGAGGAAGGGCTGCACCATATACTACATTGTCATGATGACCAATGTCTTCAGCAACGATGGGATCAGTTGCTGGAATGTCTTCAGCTTCATGAGCCTCTGTGGAAGCAGGCTCATGAATTGTCAGTTGTCGTTCAGCTTCAGGATAGACCATAGAAATGGGTTCAACTATCAAGGGCTCTGTGGAAGCAGCCCGAGCTTTCTTGGTCTTCCTCTTCTTCTTGGAGGGGGCAGTAGGAGAGGCTTCAGAGTGTTTCCTCTTCCTGGCTTCAGCCTCAGCAGTCCTTGTCTTCTTGAGCTCTGAAGCTGTTGACCAGCTTTTTGGCTTTGAGCCAGTCAGTCTAGTTGGGAAGACAATCGGAACTGCTTCTTGCCTTGGTGCATCAGGTTCAGCCGTAGCAGGCTTCTTCTTCTTCTTTACGGCCATCCTCGGGTCGATGCCAGGACGCCCAAGTGCCTTGCGCTTCTCAGCCTCATTATAGGCTTGCACGCATCTGTCAACCAGAGTCTTCATGCGCTCACGCGAACCATGAGCTTCTGCACGCTTCTTCACAAAGGCTTCCTTGAGCTCGTGCATCATTGTCTTGAAGTTCTTCACTTCTTGCACGCTGAGCTTGGCCATATGCTTCTTGAACTGAGCCTTTTCATAGTCAATCTTCTGCTTCAGTTCAACAATGCGCTGGGCAATAGCAAGTTCTGAAGCAATGGCGTCTTGGAAGGCGACACTGAGGCCAATGGGTAGCTGCAGATCTTCAAAGCTGATGTTTGGCGTGTCAAACCACTCATCAATGAAGTTGTGAATGATGGTGACATCAAAGAGAGGCAGATCATTGAAGATTTCTGCTTCTTCTTTGCTCTTGATGAGTTGCTCAAGAGCGTCATCTGCAAGGAATTCTCTCTTTAGTGATGCCTAAAACTCTTTCGCTCTGGGTGTTTAGGGCTTTGTCCTCGCAAGGAATTCTCTCTCAAAAGCTTCGAGGTGGGTTGCTCTCAAACGACAAAAGCCGTATACTAACTCTGAGCAGCCAACCATTTATGGTTTTAGGGGGTGGGCTATTTATAGCCACTAGGCAACCCGACCTGATTTGTCCGAAATGACCCTAGGTCACTAAGGAACTGACACGTGTTCCAACGGTCAGATTTCAAACACACACGACAACTTTACTTGGGCTACAAGCAAAGCTGACTTATCCAGCTCTGGATAAGATTTGATCTCATTGTCTTCGCTCGAAGACATAGGATTTTGGTTAAGCATCACTTCAGTCATTCTGACTGGTTCACTTGGACCCCACTTAATAGTACGGTGGTTCCTATGACTCAACAAAGAAGAAAAAGAATGACGAAACAACTAAGTCTTCGCGCTCCATAGTCTTCACGTGATGTCTTCTCTTGTCATAGTCTTCAATGTGAATGTCTTCACATACCACCTTTGACTTCAATGTCTTCATTCATTTTTAGGGGCCATCTCTGGTAGGAAACCGAATCGATGAGGGACTTCTACCTGTGTTATCCTGCAATTCACACAAACACATTTGTCCCTCAACCAGGTTTGTCATCAATACTCCAAAACCAACTAGGGGTGGCACTAGATGCACTTACAATCTCCCCCTTTTTGGTGATTGATGACAAACTGGTTGAAGTTTTCAACGGGGAATAAAATATGTGAAATTGTAAAGGATAGGGTATTCTCTTCATAAGTGGCAAAGGCTCCCCCTGAAGATGTGCATATAAGTGATTTGCTCTTGGAATGCAAATGCACATGGCAGGTTGTACTTGTGGAGATCCTCTTCAACTTATGATGGCAATTCATCATGCATGATTTGATGTAACGAAGATAATGACATGCATAATGAAAAATGGACATCTGCAAAATGACTTAAGTGCGGAAGTTATCATCGCACATGCGGAATTTATCATCGCATCACAGAATAGCAAATAAGTAGCAGACGACCATCGAGTTTAAGTGTTACAACTCAAAGAACCAAATGTATCGAAAAGCAAGAGTTGTAAGCACTTGGAAAAAGTAGCAAAAGGTAAAGCAACCACCCATATGGACCCACTTGAATACTATCAACTCATATGTTTCTCCCCCTTTTGTCAGTAAGGACCAAAAAGGTTTGAAGACACAGAGCGCCTACTCATTCCCATGAGGTGCAGGCGAGGCAACAGGGTCGTCGTTGAGGTCCGGTGGTGCAGAAGAACTGGGTGCAGTGTCGACACGCGCTGAAGTTGGAGGAGGTGAAGTTGCATCATCTTGGTCATCGATGACTCTGGCAGTCATTGTCGTAGATGAGGATGAATAGTCAGAGTCTTCAAGTGAGGGAGTCCGACGCAAGTGAGCATTCCTTGGAGGAGTTGAGTCAAACTTGAATCTTTCGGAGCCATCGTCCTGCAGCTCAGCTTCAGCACTAAGCAATGTCAAACTCTTCCATGACCTCCGACAGGTTTCATGAGTAACATAGGCATTCTCGGTGGCAAGATTGCGAATGTGATTGACATCCACCAAGAGGCTTTGCATCTGACGCTTGAGCCAGTTGTGATGCTTGTCCTGTTTCTAGTGTAGTGCGACGAGAAGCTCTCGGTCATTGAGAACACGAGAACGCCTCCGAGGCCTTTGCGCAATGGTGCTTCTAGTGGCGTCAGTTTGAGCACGAGGGGCACGTGTGTTGCCAGCCAAGGGATAAACACGCGAGACTGCCTGAACTCCTTCAATGGGCTGGGTGAAGCTTTGGTGATCAGCATTGTGAAGATAAATGGTATCCTTAGCAGGCTCTGGGTAAATAGCTTCAACAGACAGATCAACCTCTAGCAAGAAGACAAGATGATTGCGCACAGACAGCTGATAGTTGACGGCAGAGTGAAGCTTGATAAGGCGCATTACCCATGGAGCATAGAACTTCGGACCAAAAATGTCGGAGCCAGATGTGGCCAGCTGCCTAATGAAGAAGTCTTGAGCATTGAAGCTAATGCCATTGAAGATGTAGAAAACCAATGTCTTCATTGCTCCTTCAAGCTTTGCTGCAGACGAATATCCTTTGACAGGCCATAGAGTTTTTCTAAGGATATGATAAATGGTGTGAGACAGATACTCTAGGTCTTCAACAAAGAATTCAGATGGGTAATCAGCATCGTGAGGTAAAGGCTTCATCATGCTCAGCATTTGACTCATGTTGGGTTCTGGCTTCTGAAAAATGCTCTCATCGTGAGGTAAGAGCTTTGGCTTCATGATGGACATTGCATGTCATCCACTCAAGGACCCAAGTCTTTGGATCCCTTTTGTAGCCTCGAATGTGAAGAGTTGCATTGAACTGTAGCAGAAGCTCTTCATTCTAGTGTTCCTTATCTGTGACAAACTGTAGGAGTCCAGCGTCTCTGGAGCAATCCAACACTTCTTCAAGGCAGGACAGGCCAGCTATAGCTTCAGTGTTGAGGCGCATATGTGGAAATATGCGCCCTTGATTGTATAAGACGCAGGAATAGTAGCTACGCTGCTGATAGCTCCAGAACCGATCTGATGAAATGCAAGGTTGGGTGTAAGGGTTCTTGGCGCTGTTGAAGAAGGTGTTATGTGCCACGAAGCCATTCACATTGAAGACCCCAGGTGAAGTTGCAGTGCCTGGGAATCATGGAAGTCTTGGCTTGGGCTTCTGGACGGGAGGTTTGTGCTCGACATGATAGTCAAATTGTGGACCCGCAGCAGGTGGAGTGTAGCGACCAGACCTCAAATAGTCTGATCTCTGTAGCGACCAGACCTCAAACAGTCTGATCTCTGTGCTCCGGTGTCATCCCTGGATCAGTAATGCTGACACCACACAGTACTCGGAGGATTTATAGCAGAGTATCAATCACACACTTCTTACATCGAGTGTCTCAAAAGAGAACTTATTACAATAAATATGGCTTAAGGCCATCTAATAACGATAACAGCGGAAGGCTTGGAAGATAAGTGAGTCCATCAACTACAACAGCATCACTGAGTATAGAACCACGACCTAAAAACTCCTTAATCGTCGTCTGAAAAGTCTGCAACATTAACGTTGCAGCCCGAAAATGGGTCAGCACATGGAATATGCTGGCAAGGTAACACATAGAGAGTAATGGAATGAAACAGCTATACTATATGCATATTTGGCTGGTGGAAAGCTCTATGGTTACAGTTTTTGCGTAAAGCCAATTTTTCCCTACTTCAAAGGAATAAATTTAATTACTATCATGGTGGTTGTTAAACATTGAGAATGGTTGACAGCATTCTCAATCCCAATTAAAGTAACATCATTAAACCCAACAAAATTAACTTTAGAGTAACATGTTCAGATTCACATGAAAATCCAAGTACTAGATACTCAAGATGTCCATAACCGGGGACACGGCTAACCATGATTAGTTTATTACACTCTGCAGAGGTTTGCGCACTTTTCCCCACAAGACTCGATCGCCTCTGTTTGGTTTCTCGCACTACAGGGTGTTTGAGAAGACGGATGATCGAGACATAGTCTTTCAGAAGTGCTAGCACCTTATGATTGGGTAGAACGTACCACCTACATCCCCTACATCTGCTAGTCTACCACTGTAAGAGTTCGCACAACTTAATCAACTATGCCAGAGCCCATAATGGCTTGTGGCTGCACACGGAAGTTTCTAGTATGAAAAATCTCATGATCCCTTTGAGCCTGGGTGGCGGTCCAAAAGAAAAACAGGCAAGTCCTGGAAACCCCAGGTGCCTCAATCCACCCAGATGTGTGTTTAAGTTGCCACCTTAGATAAACCATTAATTATCAATCTCACATCTGTCATGGATTTCACTCACCCAATCCACGTCTACTAGCAAAGCATGGCATAATAAGCAAACATAGAAGTAACTCCCAAAGGTTTGACAATAAACAGGTAATAGGTACTACCTCATCTACTTCCCATCCCACAATTTAATTAGATCCTAATCATGCAATGTGTGAGAATTGATCTAATGCAATAAAACTGGGTTGTAGAAAAAGGTATGATCAAAGTGTTACTTGCCTTGCTGATGATCAACGAAACCTTGAGATTCAAAGTAACAGGCGGCGCACTCCGGGTATTCTATCGCAGACAAACAAACAAGCATACAATAGGTACTCATCTAATGCACAGGTAAAACTCAAATAGAAATCTAACCAGAAAGTTCAACTTAAGAACCCTGGTTGGCAAAAAGAATCAAATCGAACGAAGCAAAAGAAGTCAGACGGCGAAAGAAAACAACTTCGTTCTAGTAATCTAGATCTAAGTCAAATTTTACAGTAGCAAAAACATGTTTAAGTTGATTATTCGGAAAGAGGGTTTCGAGACGAAACTCCAGGCGCTTGAATCGCCTGATTCCGATAAACAAGCGAAAAGTTAAACTAAAACGAAAATCGGATCAGGAATCGCGATCAGAAAATAACCGCAAAAAACCCGACGAAAAAGAAAAACGACGAACAGAATTTTTTTTACGACAAGGAAAACAAGGCGGCGGCGAACCTCGGGCGGCGCGCTGCTCCGGCGAGGCGGCGGGCGGCGGTGGCGGCTAGGGTTAGGGTTTCAGGGCTGGGCGGCTGGGCTCTCTCTCGGGCCGGGGCGGCGGCTTATAAAGCCTCGGCTGGCGGTGTCCTGGCCGAGTACGGCCCATAGTCGGTTTCGCGTTTTTTTTAATAATTCCGCTCGGAAGAAAAATAAAAAGAAATACTAAACGGACTCCAAAAATCATGAAATAAATTTTCCCGGATTTCTAAAATCAAGTCCGATAAAGTGAACATTTATCTGGGCCCAAACTACAACTTTGAAAAACGCGCATTTTTCCTAAATTCAAATAAAATACCGAAAAACTCCGAAATAAATCTTATTTGATTTTTTTATTAAATCCTCAATATTTCTATATTTTGGGAAAGTCATTTTATTCCCGCTCTCATATTTTTGTAATAGAAATAATTGATGATAAAATAAATAAAATCAAATGATCCTGTTTACATAATTTGAGAAAACTCAAATATGTAAATAACGAAATCCCCAACTCTCTCCGTGGGTCCTTGAGTTGCTTAGGATTTTCTAGGATCAAAACCAAAAGCAAAATAAAATATGATATGCATGATGACCTAATGTATAACATTCCAAATTGAAAATTTGGGATGTTACAAACCTACCCCCCTTAAGATGAATCTCGCCCTCGAGATTCGGGTTGGCTAGAAAATAGGTGAGGGTGGTCCTTGAGAAAATCTTCCTCTTGCTCCCAGGTGGCTTCATCCTCCGTGTGGTGGCTCCACTGAACTTTGCAAAACTTGATAACCTTGCTGCGAGTAACTCGGCTGGCAAACTCAAGAATCTTGACTGGTTTTTCCTCATAGGTCAAATTGTTATCCAACTGAATTGCTTCCAATGGCACTGTGTCTCTCAAAGGTATGTCAGCCATCTCCGCGTGACACTTTTTCAACTGAGATACGTGGAACACATCATGAACTCCTGTCAATCCTTCTGGCAATTCCAACTTGTAGGCCACTTCTCCCATACGCTCCAAAACTCGATATGGTCCTACAGATCGTGGCGCTAACTTCCCCTTAACTCCAAAGCGCTTAATCCCTCGAAGTGGGGATACTCGAAGATAAGCTCTGTCTCCGACTTCGTAAACTGTCTCCTTGCGTTTCGAATCTGCGTAGCTCTTCTGTCTGGACTGGGCTACCTTGAGCCTATCGCGAATCAACTTCACCTTCTGTTCAGACTCCTTAATCAAATCTGGTCCAAACAACTGGCGGTCTCCAACTTCGTCCCATGACAACGGTGTCCTGCACCTCCTTCCGTACAAAGCTTCGAAAGGGGCCATCTTCAAACTGGTCTGATAGCTATTATTGTAAGAGAACTCTACATATGGCAAATTATCGTCCCAACTAGATCCATAATCTAGCGCACAAGCTCTCAGCATATCCTCCAAAATCTGATTGACTCTCTCGGTCTGTCCATCTGTCTGCGGATGATAAGCTGTACTAAATTCTAGCCTAGTACCCAAAGTCTCATGCAACTGCTTCCAGAACTTTGAGGTAAACTGGGTTCCTCTATCTGATACGATGCTCCTCGGAACTCCATGCAAACATACTATCCTGGTCATGTATATCTTTGCCAACTTAGCACTGGTGTAAGTGGTCTTTACTGGGATGAAATGTGCTACTTTCGTCAATCGATCGACTACAACCCAAATCGAGCCATAGCCTGAACGAGTCCTGGGCAATCCCGTGATAAAATCCATGCCTAGCTTATCCCACTTCCATTTGGGTATCGACAATGGTTGCAACAATCCTGCTGGCTTCTGATGCTCTGCCTTTACTCTCTGACATACGTCACAAACTGCTACATACTCCACAATATCCTTCTTCATTCCGGTCCACCAGAAAATATCCTTCAAATCCAAATACATCTTGGTATTTCTTGGGTGAATCGAATACGGTGAATCATGTGCCTCTTGCAGAATCAACTTTCTGATCTCCGGGTCATTGGGTACATAAACACGTTCTTCAAACCATAGGGTGTCGTGCTCATCCTCACGAAATCCTTTAGCTTTTACTTTGCTCAGTTTCTCCTTTATAGCGGCAACCTCTTTGTCAGTTTTCTGAGCTTCCCTGATTCTGTCCATCAAAGTTGACTGAATTTCCAACGCTGCTACATAGCCTCTCGGAACTAATTCCAAACATAGTTCACGAAGATTTTCTGCTAACTCCTTGGGTATTTCTCCCGTCATTAACGTATTGACATGGCTCTTGCAGCTTAATGCGTCAGCTACTACATTAGCCTTCCCAGGATGATAATGCAATTTCATATCATAATCTTTGATAAGCTCCAACCATCTCCTTTGTCTTAGATTCAACTCCTTCTGTGTGAAAATGTACTTCAACTCTTGTGATCCGTGTACACCTCACAATGATTTCCAATGAGGAAATGTCTCCATGTCTTCAATGCATGCACTACGGCTGCTAACTCCAAATCATGCGTAGCGTAATTCAATTCGTGAGGCTTCAGTTGTCTTAAAGCATATGAAACAACTCTCCCTTCCTGCATAAGCACTGCTCCAAGTCCTCGACGTGAAGCGTCAAAATACACCTCATAACCCTTGGTTTGATCTGGCAATATCAACACTGGTGAGGTAACCAAGCGTTTCTTCAACTCCTGGAAACTAGCCTCACACTCCTTAGTCCATTTGAACTTAGTATCCTTATTCAGCAACTCCGTCATAGGCTTTGCAATCTTTGAGAAATTCTCAATAAATCTCCGGTAGTATCCTGTGAGTCCAAGAAAACTATGGATCTCTCCAACTATTGTTGGTGCTTCCCACTTGGTCACGATTTCAACTTTAGCGGGATCTACTGCTATACCTTCTCCAGATATAACGTGTCCGAGGAATCCTACTTCCTTCCACCAAAACTCACATTTGCTGAACTTGGCATATAATTGATGTTCTCTGAGCTTTCCAAGTACCAAACGCAAATGCTCCTTATGCTCCTCTTCATTCTTCGAATAAACCAGGATATCATCAATGAACACTACGACGAACTTATCCAAAAACTCCATAAACACTTTGTTCATCATGTTCATAAAATAGGCAGGTGCGTTAGTCAGTCCAAATGACATAACGGTATACTCATATAGTCCATATCTTGTGGTGAATGCTGTCTTAGGTATATCCTGTTCTCGAATCTTCAACTGGTGGTATCCTGATTGCAAATCGATCTTGGAAAACACTTTAGCTCCTTGCAACCGATCAAATAGATCGTTGATCATTGGTAGTGGGTACTTGTTCTTGATCGTTACTTCGTTCAATCCTCGATAATCAACAACCATTCTTAACGATCCATCCTTCTTCTCCACTAGAAGTACTGGCGATCCCCAAGGCGAAGAACTTGGGCGAATATATCCCTTACCCAGTAACTCCTTAATCTGCTTCTTAATTTCCACCAAATCCTTTGCTGGCATCCTATATGGTCTCTTTGATATTGGCCCAGTGCCTGGCAATAGCTCAATCAAAAACTCAATGTCTCTATCCGGTGGCATGCCTGGCAACTCTTCGGGAAATACATCAGGAAAATCCTTTACCACTGGTACTTCCTCCTGCACAACTCCTGTTAGGCAATTTACTTGTGTCCTCTTTGGTACATGCCGGGATATATACTTGATCCTTCTCCCTTCTGGTGTGGTAAGCAAAATTGACTTACTAGCACACTCAATATTCCCTTCATACTTTGATAACCAATCCATGCCTAATATGACATCCAATCCTTGAGATTCCAATACTATTAGGTCTGAGGGAAAAACATAGTTACCAATCCTTAATGGTAACCGATCACACCATAGACTAGCCACATATTCTGCTCCTAGCGAGGTTACTAACATGGGTGACCTAAGGGCTTGGGTTGGTAGGTTATACTTATCCACAAATCCCCTTGAGATGTATGAATGCGATGCACCAGTATCAAAAAGAACGAGTGCAGTAAATGACTTAACCAAAAACTTACCTATTACTGCATCGGGCTGAGCTTCAACCTCCTCCACGCTAACGTGGTTCACCTGTCCCCTGTTGAAAGGGTTCGGCTTCTTCCCAAAACTTCCATTGCCATTTTGGCCTTCAGGACATTCATTTGCATAATGTCCTGGCTTCGAACACTTATAACAAGTGACATGGCTCAAGTCCTTCTTGGCTGGGGTTGATGGGGTGTTGCAGTTCTGTCCATTGCTTCCTCCATTCCCATTACCATTCTTAGTGCCATTGTGATTGTGCGAGCTACCTACTCCATGGGTATGCTGAAAATGTCCTCCCGGCCTAGGGGTAAAACGTGGCTTCTGCTAAGCTCCTGAATTATACTTTCCTTGTCCATACTTCCTCTTGTGGTTCTCAATTTGCTGCTGCTTCCCTTCAATCATAAGAGCATAGTCTACCAACTCCGGGTAGTTGTTGAAGGTGGCTACCATCAACTGCATGCTCAACTCATCATTCAGTCCTTCCAGAAACTTCTCCTGCTTAACTGCATCCGGAGCAATGTCATCTGGGGCATAACGTGCTAGCTTACTAAACTCCTCCACATACTGGCCAACTGTCCGTCCTCCTTGGCGCAAGTTACGAAACTCACGCTTCTTCATGGCCATTGCTCCTGCTGAAACATGGGCAGTACGAAAAGCCTGCTGAAACTGGTCCCATGTGACAGTGTCGACTGGGAAGGTGGCTGTGAAATTCTCCCACCAGGATGTTGCGGGTCCTTCTAACTGATGTGCGGCAAACTTAACCTTCTCCACATCTGTGCATCCTGCTGTGGTTAACTCCCTAGCTATCTTGCGGAGCCAATCATCTGCTACTATCGGCTCGGTGCTACTGGAAAACACCGGCGGATTTAGCCTAAGAAAACGGGCTAAGTGGTCAACAGGTGGTGGTGGTGGTGGGTTGTTGTTATTGTTCCCCTGATTCTGATTCTGAACTAGCAACTGCATCAAGGTGTTCTGCTGCTGGATCAACTGGGTGAGCTCCGGCGGAAAGGCAAATCCGGGGTCACGTCTCGGAGGCATCTGAGGGTTTTAGAAAAGACGAGATATAAGAATAGAGGGGGTCTAAAGAGAAAACACTACCCATATGCACATGAGGAAAAAGCACACAATTCACTTCAATCAATCAAACAAAGGCATACAATCGATCTAACTATCGCAAAGTGCTCGGACTACTATATTTACATGGTGGACTACTACTACTGATGAGGTGGTCTACTAGAAATATTCTACGGTTGTAGACTCCATGATATCTGCTCCCGCTTCATCAACATAGTCATCATCGCTACTATCTTGTTTCGAGTCGGTGCCGTCAATGATGATGTAGTCTTCCGGGCTAATCTCCTTGGGTTCTTCGTCTTCATCTACTGGGGTCGGGCCTCCCATAAATACTGCTATCTTCATAGTTAGGTCGGCATTCTTATCCACCAATACTTCAATTTCTTCTTCATAATCTTCACGTGTAGCCTTGAGTTCTTCCTCCAGTTCCTTGATTCTAGTCTTAGCCTTCTTCGGATCTATCATGTCGGCGCACATCTGATTCTCCTGTCGTCGAATGTGCTGGTTTAACTCCTGGATAAAAGCTGCGATTGATCTATCCTTCCTGGTGCTAATCATCTCCCAGTGTTCATCTCGGCGCCCACAAATCTGGTAGATAGTATCCTTGAGATCCTTGCGGTAGACTTCTCCAATGCGTCCCATGGCGATGTGAGCTGCCATACTCTTTCCTAGACTCCAAGTTGGTGCATCAAAAGAAAACTCTATGGGCTCAGTGACTGGCATGAACGTCCTTCCTAGAACTTGAAATTGAATCATCCAGCGCTCTTCTTCAGGTAAAGTGGCGTTGTAGATTCCCGTGAAGCTTGGTACTCCTATGTTTAGGTATCTAGTGACTTCCTTCAAGTGGCGTCCAAAGGGTGTATCTTCATCTGGTTGTGTGAACTTGTTCCTTGCATCCGCCATCCTAAAGAGTAGAAAAGATGAGAAGTCAGAAGAGAAGAGAGTGAGTAGTGATCTAGGTCTTTAGCTTAGTGGTCGTGTCCTACAGTCAGCGTGTGCCCTGATACCATCTCTGTAGCGACCAGACCTCAAACAATCTGATCTCTGTGCTCCGGTGTCATCCCTGGATCAGTAATGCTGACACCACACAGTACTCGGAGGATTTATAGCAGAGTAGCAATCACACACTTCTTACATCGAGTGTCTCAAAAGAGAACTTATTACAATAAATATGGCTTAAGGAAATCTAATAACGATAACAACGGAAGGCTTGGAAGATAAGTGAGTCCATCAACTACAACGACATCACTGAGTATAGAACCACGACCTAAAAACTCCTTAATCATCGTCTGAAAAGTCTGCAACATTAACGTTGCAGCCCGAAAACGGGTCAGCACATGGAATATGCTGGCAAGGTAACACATAGAGAGTAATGGAATGAAACAGCTATACTATATGCATATTTGGCTGGTGGAAAGCTCTATGGTTACAGTTTTTGCGTAAAGCCAATTTTTCCCTACTTCAAAGGAATAAATTTAATTACTATCATGGTGGTTGTTAAACATTGAGAATGGTTGACAGCATTCTCAATCCCAATTAAAGTAACATCATTAAACCCAACAAAATTAACTTTAGAGTAACATGTTGAGATTCACATGAAAATCCAAGTACTAGATACTCAAGATGTCCATAACCGGGGACACGGCTAACCATGATTAGTTTATTATACTCTACAAAGGTTTGCGCACTTTTCCCCACAAGACTCGATCGCCTCCGTTTGGTTTCTCGCACTACAGGGTGTTTGAGAAGACGGATGACCGAGACATAGTCTTTCAGAAGCGCTAGCACCTTACGATCGGGTAGACCGTACCACCTACATCCCCTACATCTGCTAGTCTACCACTGTAGGAGTTCGCACAACTTAGTCAACTATGCCAGAGCCCATAATGGCTTGTGGCTGCACACGGAAGTTTCTAGTATGAAAAATCTCATGATCCCTTTGAGCCTGGGTGGCGGTCCAAAAGAAAAACAGGCAAGTCCTGGAAACCCCAGGTGCCTCAATCCACCCAGATGTGTGTTTAAGTTGCCACCTTAGATAAACCATTAATTATCAATCTCACATCTGTCATGGATTTCACCCGCCCAATCCACGTCTACTAGCATAGCATGGCATAATAAGCAAACGTAGAAGTAACTCCCAAAGGTTTGATAATAAACAGGTAATAGGTACTACCTCATCTACTTCCCATCCCACAATTTAATTAGATCCTAATCATGCAATGTGTGAGAATTGATCTAATGCAATAAAACTGGGTTGTAGAAAAAGGTATGATCAAAGTGTTACTTGCCTTGCTGATGATCCGCGAAACCTAGAGATTCAAAGTAACAGGCGGCGCACTCCGGGTATTCTATCGTAGACAAACAAACAAGCATACAATAAGTACTCATCTAATGCACAGGTAAAACTCAAATAGAAATCTAACCAGAAAGTTCAACTTAAGAACCCTGGTTGGCAAAAAGAATCAAATCGAACGAAGCAAAGAAGTCAGACGGCGAAAGAAAACAACTTCGTTCTAGTAATCTGGATCTAAGTCAAATTTTACAGTAGCAAAAACATGTTTAAGTTGATTATTCGGAAAGAGGGTTTCGAGACGAAACTCCAGGCGCTTGAATCGCCTGATTCCGATAAATGAGCGAAAAGTTAAACTAAAACAAAAATTGGATCAGGAATCGCGATCAAAAAATAACCGCGAAAAACCCGACGAAAAAGAAAAACGACGAACATAATTTTTTTTTACGGCACGGAAAACAAGGCGGCGGCGAACCTCGGGCGGCGCGCTGCTCCGGCGAGGCGGCAGCGGCGGCTAGGGTTAGGGTTTCGGGGCTGGGCTCTCTCTCGGGCCGGGGCGGCGGCTTATAAAGCCTCGGCCGACGGTGTCCTGGCCGAGTACGGTCCATAGTCGGTTCCGCGTTTTTTTTAATAATTCCGCTCGGAAGAAAAATAAAAAGAAATACTAAACGGACTCCAAAAATCACGAAATAAATTTTCCCGGGTTTCTAAAATCAAGCCCGATAAAGTGAACATTTATCTGGGCCCAAACTACAATTTTGAAAACGCGCATTTTTCCTAAATTCAAATAAAATACCGAAAAACTCTGAAATAAATCTTATTTGATTTTTTTATTAAATCCTCAATATTTCTATATTTTGGGAAAGTCATTTTATTCCCGCTCTCATATTTTTGTAATAGAAATAATTGATGATAAAATAAATAAAATCAAATGATCCTGTTTACATAATTTGAGAAAACTCAAATATGTAAATAACGAAATCCCCAACTCTCTCCGAGGGTCCTTGAGTTGCTTAGGATTTTCTAGGATCAAAACCAAAAGCAAAATAAAATATGATATGCATGATGACCTAATGTATAACATTCCAAATTGAAAATTTGGGATGTTACATGGAGGAACCAGAATGGGCCATCGGACCATCACAGGCTGACCATGATCAAATGCCAGCTCAATTGTATGAGGTCTTGGAGGGGGTACAGGAGCATTGACATTGTCGTTGATATGGGCTTCAGGGACCACATTGGCTTCAGGTGCTTCAGTATTGGCTTCGGGCACTGAAGTGGCTTCAGGTGCTTGCACTTCTGGCACCGCATGAGCTTCAGGCATCACATTAGCTTCAGCGATGACAACGCCATTGGCTTCAGTGTTGATGTTGGTGGCCGCCTCAGGATTGTTAACCTCCACTTCAGAAGCTGGAGGGTCGGACACGTTCTCCTCGAGAACAACATCTTGGTGGGACAGGGGTGTAGCAACTCTTTCAACTTCAACTCTTGGTTCTTCTCTTTCATCGGCTGACGCGGCCGGAATATCTTCAGCAGTTTTGGCTTCAGACTCTGACACGTGCACAGTGGGAGTGACTTGGGGCCTCGGTCCTTTCCGAAGCCTGCGTAATGCTGGCAACGCTTGCGGAGATGGAGTTTGCTGGGCCTCAAAGTCATCGTCATCTTGCACGGGTGAGGGGAATTGTGGTTGGGGAGAACTTGGGGTGGCTTGTCGTTGTGGGTGATCAGCCCACGATGCATCCTGAGCAGTTGGCGTCAGAGGACAACCAATGCTGATGAGTTCATTGTGCGTGAGCATAGGCGATGATACCAACTGGTGCTCGATCCGAGGAAGGACTTCATCATCTTCAACATTGTCGTGAGGACCAATGTCTTCAGCTGCGGTGGGGTCAACAGCTGGATTGTCTTCAGCTTCAGGAGCCTCTATGGAAGCAGGCTCATGAACTATCACTTGGCGTTCTTGATGTTCAGATGCAGGACGAGCCACTGAGATTGGCTCGACATCAAGGGGCTCTGTGGGAGCAGCCCGATCTCTCTTCTTGGTTTTTCGTTTCTTGGTTGGGGGAGCATCATCAATGGTGGCCTTGGTCTTGCGCTTCCCGGCTTCGGCTTCAGCTGCCCTTGTTTTCTTCAGTTCTGAAGCCACTGTGGGGACCTTAGGCTTCGAGCCTGTCATACTGGCTGGGAAGACAATTGGATGTACTTCCTACCCTGGTGCTTCGGGTTCTGCCACAGCTGGCTTCTTCTTCTTCTTGGCAACCATTCGGGGGTTGATGCATGGTCGCCCCAAAGCCTTGCGCTTTTCAGCTTCATTGTATCCCTGAACACATTTACCAGCAAGATCCTTCATGCGCTCACGAGAACATTTGGCTTCTTCGCGTTTCATGCGGAATGGTTCCTTGAGCTCATGCATCATGACCTGGAAGTTCTGAATGTCTTCAACAGTGAGCTTGGCCATATGCTTCTTGAACTGAGCCTTTTCATAATCTATCTTATGCTTCAGCTCAACAATTTTCTGAGCTAGAGCCAGCTCAGCAGCAATGGCTCTATGGAAGGCGACGCTGAGGCCAATGGGAAGCTGAAGATCATCAAAGCTAACATTTGGGCTGTCAAACAACTCATCAATGAACTTGTTTAAGATTTCAACATCAAAGAGAGGAAGGTCATTGAAGATTTCCGCCTCTTGCTTGCTCTTGATCAACTGCTCAAGAGCGTCATCGCCAAGATCGTCGTTGCTGGACAGATCAATGGTGTCATTCTCGTTGCGTAGAACAGCAGCAGGGGTCAGTGCTTGGCTGGTGGGTTGCATGGGCATGTTCACTTTGGAGGGCTTGGAGATGCGTGACAGATCTTCAGACTGCACACTGTGTTTAGGAGGTGCAGTGGCCAGAGGCTTCGCCCGTGAAACCTTTGGTGTAGGGGCAGGCTTCGAAGCTTTAGGTTTCTTCATCTTCTTTGGCTACGGTGGTGCAGGCGCTTCGTCAGAATCAGCGTCGTCTGTAGGTTGATCCACAACTGCCCCTTGAACTTTTATGTGAGTAATGAGACCTTCTAAGTTATAGAAGGGCCCAACCAGATTGGGTTCAGCTTCGCGTGTGCGGTCAGCACGAGGAGCAGAGGGGCCTGGATTAAAGTCTAATCCCCGTGACTTCTTGTTTTCTTTGGCCGAGTTCTTGGCAAACTGGAAGTTGCGCTTGAACAGACTGTTGTCACGGCACCATAGTAATGAAGATGGGTCTGCATCGGCAGGCTATGGTCCACGGACCATGCAAGGATAGAAGCCTTGTTCAATGGCTTCAGCTCTGGATCTGGGTTGAAGATTTCTGTATAAGATGTCTCCCCACGGTCGCTTGATGGCATTCTTCTTAGCATACTCCTGGGTCATGAACCTGTACTTGAACCATCGTTCTTCCCAATATGTTCGAATCCATTGGATTCGGGTTTTCCGCTGATTGTAGTCCTCCTTTGGATCTGTCTTATACAGCTCATAGAGGTCAGGAGGCAAATCTCTCACCCTTCCTTGCAGATTTCTCTGTTGCCATGAAGTTTAGACTGAAAGGCTTCAAAGCTGTCAAAGTATTCCATCTACTGGTCAGACAAGAACTGGCTTCAGGAGAATTTATATGATGCTATAAGAACTCTGCAAATGAATGCAGACTATGAGAACCAAGGGATTCTCCCACGGACATGTACCTGTGACAGCATTAAAGGTGCGAGGGAAGGGGAAGAGGTCATATGCATTCTCAGAAGATTTTGAAGATAAATCAGTTTAGAAGACATTGACCTCATAGTGCGAAGACATTCACTCATAGGTAGAGATTTGGTTCCAGATTTGTACGAATGCACGAATAAGTACAAGTGAGGAATCTAACTACTTTGTGAAGCATAAGTGAATATACTAGGCATGTTATGAGATGCAGTATGAGATAGATCCAACTTGTGTGAACAGAAACTACTTGTGGTAGAAAAGGATGAATCTATCGGATCAAAAGGACTGTAAAAAGGAGGTTTTATTTACCACACGAGGAACTGCTAGACGGAGTGGGAGAGGAGGCCGAGCAGTTCGATCTTCCGTGCCCTAACTTGGTGACGGAGGACACCTACGGCGACGGCGGAGAAGACGATGTCCGCGGCCGGCGCGAGGACAGTGTCGGTGAGGTCGCGGCAGCTAAGCGCTTCATCGTCGGCGTCATCGAGGGCTAGCGGTGGCGCTAGGGTTTGAGCGAGAGTGGAAGAAGAGATAATGACTGGGGTGAGGTGTGTATATATAGGGACAGGGACGGCATAGTGTTATTACACAGGTGCCCCTGGCAGTTCATATCTGAAGGACACGTGGCGATCATGCAACATATTGGAGGTTGTTCCACGTTCCCACGCATGCCTGGACTATCGGGTGGTCGTTCCCACTTCTCCAGGTTTCAGGTAGAAGGATTTAGCATTAAAAGCAGATTAATCTTTGTCTCTGTGTCTTCTGCTGACAAGGACGCAGAGAAGACATTTTGACAGTTTCAATAGAATGCATATGATTTGGATAGATAGACTTAAGATAGAAGCATAGAGGGGTTAGGGTCCGATCACATTCACTTAGTTCAAAAGATTCAACAAGAAGACATAGCTATAAGTGAATGTTGTAGAGGACAGAAACCAAATCAGTACATTGACCGGATTATGATCGGATTGGGCTTAAACCCGATCAAAGGGAGATTAACTCTCCGCCGGTCACCCATCATATTGCAGTGGTGGAGGAACAATGCGACGACCTCTCCTCCATATTGAGGACCAACTATGTCCGAATTCCTGATCTCTCCGAGCCGGATACCCGTTCGCGGGAGGATAGCATCCAATCCCTGAACTTAGAGTCAGGCAGCGGGCCAGGATTATCGGGCAACACCCCAGAACCAGAATTTCCAAAATTGGAAATTCCTCGGCCCCTAGATCCCAGATCGGGTAAGGGTTCGGATTCAATTCCACCCACCCACCCAAACATAAGCGATCTTTCCCACATCAGGCAAGAGCCCCAGGAAATAGTACATCACTATTGGGCCAGATTCCTCCTTGCGGTGAACAAGGTTAAGGACTGTCGCGAGGAAGACGCAATCTTATTTTTCTGCAATAATTGCACGGACAAGGGAATCCTTAACGCCATAAATTACCATGAGATATCACGCTTTGCTGACTTGGTGTCCATAGTACGAAAGAACTGTGCGATGGAAAGTGCCTGGAAAACCGAAACAAACTTTTTGGATAATCCGGCCCTAAATACGAACCCAGTCCGAAATAAAAGGGTGCACTATCAAAAGACACCCGGGTCAACTACCAAAAAGCAAAAACCCTCTATAGGGCATGGAACCGTGCTGGAGGGATGGCTCAATGGACCCTGTAAAATTCACAGTACAGAGGGCGCCATACCAACACATAGCCTTAGAGCATGTTGGATACTCTGGCAGGTAGCCAAAAGTGGCAAGGATTTCCTAATTCCAGAAGCCACAGAGCACCATCCCAGAAATACCAGTACGGTATTAACGGTCTTCGAGACCTTCGCATCAAATAATAGGTGAAAGCGAACACTCCGCAGCCTTGCCGAAATCTACCACGTGGTGAAAATAAACCCATGGAGTGACACGACTATTACTTTCAATGCCAGTGATGAACCTAAATTCCGAACAGCCCGAGCACCAGCCACATTGGTCCTTAGTCCAATTGTGGACGACTTTCGACTCACCAAGGTACTCATGGATGGCGGCAGCGGATTAAACCTCATCTATGAGGAGACCCTTCAGAAAATGGAAATAGACTGGAGCCGCATCGAGCGAAGCAGCACAACCTTTAGAGGAATAATCCCGAGTCGGGAAGCGCGCTGTACAGGCAAAATCACACTAGATGTGGTGTTCAGCACGCCGGAGAATTATAGGTCCGAAGAGATTATGTTCCAAGTGGCCCCGTTCAGTAGCGGTTACCACGCCCTGTTAGGGCGGGAGGTATTCACAATCTTCCAAGCCATACCCCTTTACGGGTACATGAAGCTCAAAATGCCCGGGCCCAACGGAATTATCACTCTTGCTAGTGATCCGGACACAGCACTCCGTGCCGAAAACAAGACAGCCGCACTGGCCCTCGAGGCATTATCCGAAGCCCTAGCGGCTGAGGAATTAACCACGCTATGCTCCACAGTGGACAGGGACGACGTGATACTCGACAAGAGATCCAAGTCCACCTCTTTCAAACCAGCGGATGAAATAGTCAAATTCCAAGTCCACCCAACAGACCCCACAAAAACAGCCTCCATCGGGGCACAATTAAACCCCGCCGTGGATGCCGCACTATGAGAGTTCCTGCGCGAGAATTGGGACATATTCGCCTGGCACCCCTCAGACATGCCAGGAATCCCACGCAGGTTGGCCGAGCATAGCCTCAATATCCTAAAGGGATTCAAGCCGGTCAAGCAAGCTCTTCGGCATTTCTCTGAACCTAAGAGACAGGCCATGGGAGAGGAACTTGCCAAGTTATTGGAGTCCGGATTCATCAAAGAGATAAAACACCCGGACTGGCTAGCAAACCTGGTGATGGTACCAAAGAAGGATAAATCCTGGCGCCTTTGTGTCGATTTCAAGGACCTCAATAAAGCTTGCCCAAAGGATCCCTTCCCCTCCCCCGCATCGATCAAATTATCGATGCTACCACAGGACACGAGTCATTGTGTTTCCTCGATGCATACTCCGGTTACAACCAAATCAAGATGGCGGAGTCCGACCAAGCTGCAACGGCATTCATCACACCATATAGTCCCTTCTGTTTCAACACAATGCCTTTTGGGCTCAAAAATGCCGGCACAACATATCAGTGCATGATTCAGACATGTTTGGAGAAACAAATCGGCAAAACAGTAGAGGCATACGTAGATGATGTGGTCGTCAAGACCAAGCACGTCGACTCTTTGATAGACGACTTGAGGCTCACATTTGACAACCTCCGAACATACGACATCAAGCTCAATTCGGAAAAATGCGTTTTCGGCGTACCAGCCGGAAAGCTCCTGGGTTTCATTGTCTCCAGTAGAGGTATTGAATCTAATCCGGCCAAAATCCAAGCTTTGTCATAGTTGGCTACCCCAACAGACCTCAAACAAATCCAGAAGTTAACTGGATGTGTGGCGGCTCTAAGCCGCTTTATCTCCCGCTTAGGAGAAAAGGCTTTACCCCTTTATCGCCTCCTTCGGTGCATCGAACACTTTGAGTGGACGGACGCTGCCACAGCTGGATTGGAAGAAATAAAGGCCATTTTGGCAACCAACCCAATCCTGGCCGCGCCAAACATCGGCGAACCAATGCTGTTGTACATTGCGGCAACTCATCAAGTTGTAAGCGCAGTGCTTGTCGTCGAACGAGAAGCTGCCGGACATAAATTCCCTCTTCAAAAGCCGGTATACTATGTATCCACTGTCCTCACTCCATGCAAATCACGGTACCCACATTATGAAAAGATAGCCTACACGGTATTCATGGCATCCCGGAAGCTGCGACACTACTTTCAAGAGTGTTCGATTACAGTATCCTTGGAAGTGCCACTTAATGATATTATAAATAACCGTGACGCTACGGGCCGGATTGCTAAATGGGCCATTGAGCTCCTCCCGTTCGACATAACATGCAAACCTCGATGGGCCATTAAGTCACAAGTATTGGCCGACTTTGTCGCCGAATGGACGGAGGCCGAACTCCCTAAAGAGTACGGTGCATACTCCAATTGGATCATGCACTTTGACGGTTCTAAAATGCTGGCTGGTCTAGGCGCTGGCGTCATCCTGACGTCCCCAACCAAAGATACAGTTTAGTACGTACTGCAAATATTGTATACAGACTCCAACAACGCAGCCGAATACGAAGCTCTATTGCATGGTCTTCGGATGGCAGTCTTCATGGGCATTCAATGCCTGGAGGTGCGTGGGGATTCAAACCTTGCAATATCCCAAATAAATGGAGACTTTGACGCCAAGGATCCGAAAATGGCGGCCTACCAAAATGCCGTCCTAAAAATGTCAACTCGGTTCGAGGGACTCGAATTTCACCATGTGGCTCGGGAAAACAATCAAGCGGCGGATATCCTCGCCCGCATCGGTGCAAAACGCGATGCGGTCACCCCCAACATATTTCTGGAAAGGTTGTTCAAGCCATCCGTAGTATGGGAAGGGGACACCGGTAATAATAGTCCGGACCCGGCCAAAATGCCCGATACCGAATACTCTGACACAATCAGAGGCTCCGCCACCGAAATAACACCTTCAGCCCACGTAATAATGGCCATTATCGCCCCATAGACAGAACCATTCCTGGCCTACCTAACTAGGCAAGAACTTCCGGAGGACCAAAATGAGGCACGCTGCATAGTGCGGCGATCTAAGGCCTACAGGGTCCACGAGGGAGAATTGTACAAAAAAGCACTACCGGAGTCCTTCAAAGGTGCATCTCCGAAGAGGAAGGGCGGAACCTTTTGGCAGAAATCCATGCCGGACTCGGCGGTCACCATGCTGCAGCCCGGGCTCTTGTAAGCAAGGCCTTCCGTATAGGATTCTATTAGCCAACGGTCTGGGCAGATGCACAGGACTTGGTCCAACGTTGGGCCGGTTGCCAGCTCTTTGCAAATCAATGCCACATGCCACCCACCGCCCTCCAAAAAATCCCCATTATGTGGCCCTTCGCGGTCTGGGGGCTTGACATGGTTGGACCCCTTAAAGGGGGAACCCACAAGAAAAAATACTTACTGGTCATGGTGGATAAATTCACCAAATGGATAGAGGCCAAACCTGTTAAAACAGCCGAATCCGGACCAGTGATAGACTTCATATCTGGGGTCGTACACCGTTATGGCGTCCCCCATAGCATCATCACTAACAACGGCACAAACTTCATAGCCGATGAGGTAAAACTCTGGTGTAGCAAAATGGGCATCAAGCTCGATTATGCTCCAGTCTATCACCCACAAACCAACGGTCAAGTCGAGTGAGCAAACGGTCTTATAATGAGCGACATTAAACCTAGGTTAGTGCGTTCCTTAAAGGAGTCTAACACGCACTGGGTAGAGGAGCTCGACTCCGTACTCTGGGGGCTGCGGACCACGCCGAATCGTAGTACCGGATACACACCCTTCTTTATGGTGTACGGCGCAGAGGCAGTCTTGCCCTATGACATAATTCATGACTCACCTCGAGTGCGCATGTACGAAGAAAGAGAAGCCGAGCTTGATTGGCAGGACAGTCTGGACACCCTGGAGGAGGAGCGCGACATAGCCAAAGCCCGTTCCGCATTTTATCAGCAATAGGCTCGCAGATACCAAAGCAGAGAAGTACGGGCCAAAACTTATAACATTGGCGAACTAGTTCTACGCCTGCCGGATAAGAAAAAGAACAAGCTCAAGCCCAAATGGGAAGGTCCCTCCATTATTGACCAAGTTCTGACCGGTGGACCGTACCGACTGTGGGATGCATCGACTAGTCAACTCGAGCCGAACCAATGGAACGCGGCCAGGCTCCGAAGATTCTACGCCTAGCGACGGACCCTATGTTCGCCCCCTCCCTTTGTCCATTTTTTGCATGTACATTATCTGTCTTGTTTTTCTTTCTTCCTTTCTGTTATTATTTCTCTAGGCCTTTAAGGGCCAACTTGTGCCTCGCTTGCACATTATAGATGCGCTAGCCGCGCTCATCATACCTGGGGGCTTCTTTCACAGAAGCTTAATTGTTTATCTGGGCCTCAGGCCCCACACATGTGTCATGCTTCCGCATGTACCTTTTTTTGCCATTATATGCATCGATATGACTTAAGTTTTGGCCAAGCTGGGTTGCCTGGCTCTTGTATTTATGCCCTACGTTCCCGTTAATTCGGCTAGGGCATAAGGGGAGCACCTCTGCGATTGTTACTGCCGGGTCAGCCGGATGTGTACCTCAGACTAGGTGAAGCCGAAAGCTAGTGTTCTTAAGGGAATATTCGGTCGGTGAACAAAAGATGATTTTTATTTATTGTCCATATCTGCCCCCAGATGTTTTTCCTGCATTTCCTATCGCAGTCCGGACATGCACTTTAGGTCATGCTTACCTAGGGAAAGGAACCCTTAACGGAACTATTCTCCCTGGAAGATGTTTCTTACTAGCCATGTAATATAACATAACTAGTTGGGCACTTGTCTGTTCAAGCACTAATGACCCCTACGCCTGGTCTCCACGCATACCCTGGTTCTTATAGAACTGAGCGGGTATTCGGATACACTCTGGACTATCGGGTCCCGAGGTTGAAGCGAAAAGATCCGCCAAGACAAATGATCTACAATCCGGCTAGAAGGCATTATACATGTCACTTTAATTACATAGTCATGCAGACTGACTAAATTCCTCTTCTATACCATCCAACAGGCGGTCTAGCTTACAATCCTGTTGGGAATACTTTGCGGCTAATTCTACTTGCCCATAAACTAAGCTAATGGGGATCTCTTTTCCGTCGGGCCCCACAGGTCCGACCTCGGCCATGTGATTTGGGTCTGCCTTAGTATACCGTGTCTTCACCATGGCCCAGGCTTCTCTAGCACCCTGTCGGCAGGCCGATATCTTCCATAATCGGAAGCGCCGCTGTGCTCCCTTGAGCTTCTCCGTAAGCTCTGCAACGCCCTCTGGCAGGGAGACAGATGACCACAAGGCCTGGGCAACACCTTGCATCACCTACCGAACTTGTTAGTGCAGATGTCAGAGCTCGGATAGAAGATCACCTGCAGACCCGGGCATTTCCTCCGCAGGACGACCCATCAGCATACCTACGGACATAACGATGTTAGTCGGCTTCTCCGCCGAACTCCTTTAAAAGGATTCATTCAAGCACTTACTGAAAATGCCGCGCCAAAGCCGCTTATTCTCCTTCTCGGATTCTGCAAGCTGGCCCCGAACGTCTTTTATTTCCACGCTCAGCTTAATATTGGTGCCTTGGAGATTGTTTTTCTCCCGCCTAACCTCAGTCAGCACGCGTTTGCCAGCCTCTAGCTGTCGCATAACATGCTGGTCCTCCGGATTTTCTCCGGATTCATCTGCAACATCTGTTGTTAGATCTGCAGCCATGCTGCACAATATATGGTAACCATCATTCTTTAAAGTAAATGTTACCAGCAGGTGACTTTTTCGGTTCCTGCAATGCGGCCACAGCAGCCCACAGTTGGGTCTTGCATTCCTCTAGCTCCTGTGACAGCCTAGTATTCTTCTATGTAAGAACCTGCACAGTAAAGATGATCCTTAAATCAGTTCTGCTAACTGTTTCAAGTCTCAGGGGCTACTGATACATATAAATCGTCAGATTTACTTACCCGTACATCCTTTACATATTGATCTGTGGCTCTGGCTAGACCATCTTGAGCAGCTCGGAGGTACGCCTCTCGAGAATTGAAGGCATCAAATGCCTCTGGTGAGAAACAAGCGTCACGGAGTACGGCCCGGCGGCGCCTATGATTCATGGCGCTTTCCACCTCTGAGTTTGTAGCATATAATCTATCTGCATCCTGTCAGGACCCCGATTCCAAGTCACATCGATCTAGCCGGTAACACCTCGTATCACTTTGCGGCCTCACGCACGGTATTTCCCCGGGTTTCGCCTTACCATGGTCCGGGACCGTTTGCGCCTTTTGGCTCATGTATATGATAGTGTCGCTAGCATCCATATGACAGAGAACCCGGGCCGACATGGCTAGTCGTGAACCCAAAGCGGCACCAACCTATGGGGACAGGCATACATGAATCACATCGAGCATGTTGGTCAGCAGCGTGTGAATCCGGGCTGTAGCACTGGGCTAACAAGACTCCAGGAAGCTGTAGCAGGCTAGGCAGGACTCCGGATGTCACCGCGTGACATTTCCTCGAAGGGACAGACACAGGAACGAGGTGAAACACATGCCGACCAGTCAAGTGTCCTGAGCAGTAGTGCTGGCCTAGCAGGACTCCGGTGAACCGGGCTGTAGCGGACTACTATGGCTCATGGAAGCACTAGACTACATTTCCCCATAAGAGAGGCTGCCAAGGATAAACAACTAAATTGTCGGATCCCACACATACCAAGCATTTCAATCATACACACAATATGCTCGATATGTGTAAATACAACATGGCAGCACAACATAACTCTACGACTCAAGTATTTATTCATTAGGCTCCGAGGAGCCAAGCATTACAAACATGGGTCTCATGACCCCAACATACAGAGCATACAAGCAACAAGCACATGCGGAAGCTTAACTTGTCTGAGTACAGACAACTACAAATGAAGAAGGCTGAGAAGCCGGACTATCTACAAGACCCTGCCGAGGGCTCAAGATGGTGGCTGAGGTATCAAGCTAAACGTCGAAGTCCACATGGAACTACTAGTGAGACTTAAGTCTCTCTGCAAAACATAAAATAAGCAAACGTGAGTACAAATGTACCCAGCAAGACTTACATCAGAACTAACTACATATGCATCGGTATCAATAAAGGGGGTCGTGGAGTTTGACTGCAGCAAGCCAGCTTTGACTCGGTGGCTATCCTGAACTACGAGTGCAAGTAACTCTTTTGAGGTGGCGCACATGAGTCCACATATTCACCATATCAATACACCACTATGGATCCGCTCCCGTCTCCCTACGAGAAGGCCATCCATAGCACTCACGCTTATCTTGCGCATTTTAGAGTATCCACTTTCACTTGTCTATGAACTATGCAAGGGGTCCAAGTTTCCATATCCGAGGAATCCGGCTATTCGAATAGATAATGATAACCCTGCAGGGGTGTACTTCTTCACACACGCTCTCGCCACTTACCACCATGTACACATCGTGTATCTCGGAAACCTTCAAGCGGAAGCCTGGCGAGGGAGTCGGCCACGACCTGACTAACCAACAAGTCTCTAGTCCAGGTTTATTGCCTATTCGGGTTCCATCCGCAAGGAGATCCGGCCGGGGTGTCGCTCACGGCCCCAAACGATGTGAGTGGGGTTCCCAAGCCCACCATCCGGGTGCCACTTGGTACACCGTGCCACTGTGCCTAGTCTGTCCCAAGCCCACCTGTACTGGGTGCCACTTGGTAGACTACTAACACTACCTACAAACACCAGAAACTAGTTGCAACTCCTGGACAGAGATCAGGTTGATTAATAAGTCGAGAGGTGCACTTAAGCATTCCAATGCATGGTAGTAGCTGTTCATGGATCACAAACACAGAACTCAGTTCCTAAGAACGGCTACAATGAGACAACCCACCATGTACTCCTACATGGCCTCTCACCGCTACCTTTACCAAATCGTGTTCACACACTTAGCTGTCAATAGTAGGACATGTTCCCCACATTCCAATTCATCCGCGATGAATCAGACCTGACTCAACTCTAAGCAATAGCAGGCATGACAAAAAAACATGAATGAGTAGGCACATCAGGGCTCAAACAACTCCTACTCATGCTAGTGGGTTTCATCTATTTACTATGGCAATGACAGGTCATGCAGAGGAAAGGGGTTCATCTACCGCAGCATGTAACAGTTGAATCGCTGTTGTCCTAATGCAGTAAAAAAGAGCAGGAGCGAGAGAGTGGGATTGTATCGGAATGAACAAGGGGTTTTTTCTTGCCTGGCACTTCTGAAGATATTATAGCTCTTCATCGGTGTCATCGAACTCATCGTCGGGATACGCCTACCGAGAGGGGACAAGCACCTGCAATAGAGAAGAACACAATCAATGCAAATGCGACAATATGATGCATGATCATGACATGGCGATATGCTATGATTTGTACTAATGCATCTAGCAACAATTTAAATGAAGTCCATATGAACCAAGGGTTCATATGCAAACTCCATAAGGATTATTTTAAAATACCATTATCATGTTTTCACTTATACAGGGGGTATAAGTTGGTTGAACATGCATGAAAGTAGCATAAATGGATAGATTGGATTTTTTTGATAATTTTTCATATATAATTTCTTTCATTTGGAGTTACGGTTGATTTTCTATGATTTTTAGAAGTTTAGGCAATTTTCTGGAATTTCCTGTAAAAGAATAAATCCTGAAAAATGTTTTATTGCATCAGCATTATGTCACAGTGACGTCAGCGGGTCAACAGGGCGGCCAGGGTCAAACTGACCAGTGGGTCCCGCACTTCAGTGACCAAAACTAACTAACTTGGTTAATTAGTATTTAACCTAAGCTAACCTAGGTTAATTAGGCGGGCTGGTCCCGCATGTCAGTGGCACGGGTGGGCCGTTAGCACTAACCTGATCAGAGTTAGGCCGGCGTTTAGTCACTAGCAAGGTGCCAAGACGGCGGCGATGCGCGGAATCGCACCACAGGCCATGGTTCGTTTCTCCAGTGGCACCGTTGGAGCTCTGGACCTCGTCCGCGTTGATTGGCGGCAGAACGGGACCAAATGGTCGCCGGAGACGGCGACGTCGACCAAATCAGCGGCGGCCGGAGCTCGAGCAGGACCGGCTACTTGCTACAACGCACGGGAAGGCGAGCTAGCAGGTGCGTTCGTCTCCTGGGAGCAGCCCGAGCACAATGACGTGCTCAGGGGCGATCTGAGCTTGCACTAGCCACGGCCGCTTCATGAACGGCGGCGAGGAGCTCTCTGCTCTGGTGGCTCGGGGAGTTAGAGGATGCAGACGAGCACGGGGAGCAGGGGAGAAGACGGTGGAGCTCACAGCGGTTCTGTTGGTGCCTCTGGCGAGCTCGGGGCATGCTGTGGACGATGAATCGGCGAGGGCCCGGTGGCGCCTGAGGTTGAAGATGAGGTCAAGGACAGCACGGCAGAGCGTCCTGGCTTGCGCTTGTTGAGGGGGCAGCTTCACGGCGTCGAGGCGGACAGTGGGGATAGCACGGGGAGGCGCGTGGATGGCTGTGGCCATGAGAACTACGGCGGCACGTCCATGGAGGCTTCGGCCATGGGTGGAGGGGAGTGAGGGAGAGGCGAGGGGGAGGACTAGAGAGGCCGGCTCGATCAATACGGTGGTGGCGGGATCGTTCGAGGCATCGTGCTGGCAGGATAGGGCAGGCAGGCAGCTCGCGTGGCACGGAGAGCACGCGCGCGTGTCGGCCACGCGCCCTGTCCGACTGGCGGGAGGAGGACGACGACTGTCACAGGCCAGTGGGCTGGGCTGCACAGCGCTTGGCCAAGTGGGCGCCAGGTAAGCCACAGGTAACCTCTTCCTTTTCCTGTTTTTCTTTTACTATTTTGTTTTCTTTGTTCTGATTTAGTTTAGGAACTAAATCATTTTAGATAATTCTGAAAATTATTTTGGAGGTTAACTGAATTATTTCAGGGCTCCACAAATAACTTCAGAATATTTGGACCATTTAAAAAAAAATATAGCATTTAAATGGCTCCAATTCAAATACTTTTGTGTTAATTCAAAAATCCAAAGATGACCTAAAAATATATTCATCATTTTTGGGAGAGGTTTTCACCTTAACCAAAAATCATGAACTTTTCTTAGGGACATTTTGGGTGTATTGAAAAAGATTTTAATCAAGCCTAGATGGATTGATTTAGTGCTAGGGTTTGAACAATCCCCATTTCAGGTGTAAAAGAAATTTAGACATGATGCAACAAGTGACTAGCTAGCTCAGAGCATACCAGAACTAGGGATGTGACACATCCTCTATAGGGGGATTATCCGGCGCCCGCCCCATATCGGCTTCCGCCTCTATGTCCGGTCCTGGCGCCCGGCTGGTGGAAGCGTGATTAGTAACATCGCCGAACATATTCCGGCGAGCGTTTTTTCTGACAAAGAAACACGAGCGTCATTATATTTCGAGAAAGACGACAACCACGGAGCGGGGTTTGTTATACCTTTGCGCCGGCGTCTCCGTCCTGACCGCCTTCCTTTTTGGCCTACTCGGCCTCGGTGCCTCCTGTTGGCGCGTTGATGCGGGTTCGGCAGGGCGTCCCGAATGACTTCCCTGTAAAAATGCCATGTGTATATGGTGGGTGAAGTGTCTAAAAGGGGATCCTAGTTTTGGAGTTGGGATTTTTGGTTTTTCTTACGTGCGATGCAGGGAGCAGTCTGGGATAGTCGGCCGTAATGGCCACCATGGCATCGTCGTAGCTTAACTGATGGAACTGCCGGTCTATCAGCTCCACGAATATAACCGAATCTTCTTCAAGTCCAGAGTCGAGGGCCCGGTCAGGGCCCTCTGGTTGTGGAGAAGGGCTGCTGACCTCCTTTATGGCTTTTCGCAGTTCTTGCCGCAAAGTGGCAAGGTGAATACTTACGGCAAAGAATGCGGGAAAAATGGGAGCAGGGAGATATAACTTACCCAGCTTGGAGGATTGTACATGGAGAATCCATCCCGTGGCTTGATGCGGGTGAACTCCTCTTCCTCACCCTTGAAGAATTCAGACAGAATTTTCGCTAAAGCGGCAGCATTGTCCAGACCCTTACGCCCGCAGCGGGTGGCATCATCTGCCCCGTTATAACACCACAAGGAGTGCCCACAATATTGAAGTGGTTGCACTCCCCGCATTATGCAAATCAACATAACTTCGATTACTATCAATCCTGATCAAGCCAGTGCTTTAATTCGGTTCATCAGATAGAGGACTTCTCCATTGTCTTCCATCTGGGGGCTCCGTGGGCGCCAACTTCGGCGTTTCTTCAGAGGAGCATTGTTGAACTCAGGAAGACCCCGCCGAATAGGGTCCAGAAGGGGAACGTCCTCCATATAAAACCATTCTGAAGGCCAGTCTTCGGGTGACTTCTTCGGAGTACCGGACAGGTATCCGGTATCGGCGATGCACCATATTTCGGCTCCGCCCACTTGATAAAGTGCCCCCCTCTGTGTGCGAGGGACGAGGCAAAATAGCCTTTTCCACAGCTCGAAGTGATCCTCGCAGCCCTGGAACAACTCGCAGAGAGCCACATAGCCGGTGATATGTAGGATGGAGGCGGAGGTGAAATTGTGTAATTGGAGGCCGTAGAACTCCAGGAGCCCGCAGAGGAACGGATGAATTGGAAATCTGAGTCCCCTTAATAGATAGGGAACAAGGCAGGCCTGTTCCCCCATAGAGGGATAGGGAAAGCTCTCCGCTTGCTCCCCGCCATTATAGGTGGCAAGCCTGGCTCGAACGGGCACCATGTACGCCGGAGGGAGAAATCCCTTAGTCTGTAGTTCAACTAAGCGACTGTGGGACTGAACACCTTTCCCAATCACGGGGCTTAGGGCTTCGGGGGCGGGAGGAGGAGCTGTGGAGGTCGGCCATGCTGGAATGGATCTTTCCAGAACGCGCTCTGATGGACTCTCGCTGGAGGAAGATGGTATGGATCGGATCTAAGGATCCTCATCCCTTTAATAGACAATTTATTTATTTGGCTAGGGGGCGAATGTAAAAATGCCCTGGCGCCTCGTATTCATTCGACGCGTGGGAGAAAGCCCTTATTGGGCATAGAAGCCAAGAGGTCCAAACATTTATGGGACCGTACACTGCTTTACAAATGTTCAAAAGATGGAGAAGAACCCGCCTTGCAATGCCGAAGACAAAACTGCGCGCCGGACTCATCGTCATTGAAGCCTGGTTCGGGGGCTACTGAGAGAGTCCTGGATTAGGGAGTATCTGGATAGCCAGATTATATCCTTTGGCCGGACTGTTGGACTATGAAGATAAAAGATTAAAGACTTCGTCTCGTGTCCGGATGGGACTCTACTTGGCGTGGAAGGCAAGCTAGGCAATACGGATGTGTATATCTCCTCCTTTTTAACCGACCTTGTGTAACCCTATCCCCCTCTGGTGTCTATATAAACCGGAGGGTTTTAGTCCATAGGACAACAACAATCATACCATAGGCTAGCTTCTAGGGTTTAGCCTCTCCGATCTCGTGGTAGATCAACTCTTGTAATACCCATATCATCAAGAATAAATCAAGAAGGACGTAGGGTTTTATCTCCATCAAGAGGGCCCGAACCTGGGTAAAACATCATGTCCCCTGCCCCCTGTTACCATCCGCCTAGACGCACAGTTCGGGACCCCCTACCCGAGATCCGCCGGTTTTGACACCGACAAACATGAAGCCATGTTAACATTGAAGACAAACAGAAAGCGAAGACTTTGCAAATGTAAGACCAACAAAAAGTATTCCAAACAGAAGTTTGGTGGTGGCGTTACCCACCGTATAGGAAATATTTGACCCAGACATGGCGCACAATTATTGTGGCGCTCCGAAGTCAAATTCCACGTTAATGTATTCACACTTAGATTGTAAGTCTTCATTGATTGAAGACATATGTTACTTCGTGTGTTGCACATCTAAGTCATCAACATGCATAAGTGTTAGGATGTGTGCCTGATCACAGGACATTTGAGGATTCCAAGATATTTAGCTCACACCATAACTTGCAAAACCTCTTCTCATCCAAGGGCTTGGTGAAGATATCTGCCAGTTTCTCTTTAGTGTTGACGTGTATGATATCAATATCTTCCTTCATGACATGATCTCTGAGAACGTGATGACGAATTTCAATGTGCTTTGTCTTCGAGTGCTGAACTGCGTTGTTAGCAATCTTGATGGCGCTCTCGTTGTCGCAGTAGAGTGGCACTTGCTTCAGATGAATGCCATAGTCCTTGAGTGTTTGCTTCATCCATAGAAGCTCAGCGCAGCAAGATCCAGCAACAATGTATTCAGATTCAGCAGTGGAGAGAGATACACAGTTCTGCTTCTTTGAAGACCAACATACAAGTGATCGTCCCACAAAGTGACATGTGCCTGATGTAGACTTGCGATCCACCTTGTCACCAGCATAATCAGCATCCGAGAATCCAACTAGATCAAACTCTGAGCCCTTTGGATACCATAATCCTAGTGTTGGGGTGTGATCCAAATATCGAAGAATTCGCTTCACAGCTAAGTGATGCGATTCCTTTGGTGACGCTTGGAATCGGGCACACATGCAAACACTAAGCATGATATCTGGCCTAGATGCACATAAATAAAGCAAAGAACCAATCATGGAGCAATATACCTTTTGATCGAACTCTTTACCATTATCGTCGGGACCCAGATGGTGTTTAGCTGGAATTGGCGTCCTGTAACCTTTGCAGTCTTGCATTCCAAACTTCTTCATGCAATCTTTGAGGTATTTCTCTTGAGATATGAAGATGTCGTTGCGTTGCTGTCGTATTTGAAGACCAAGGAAGAATTTCAGCTCTCCCATCATGGACATCTGATATTGCTCTTGCATCATGTATCCAAACTCATCACTATATTTCTGATTAGTGCAGCCGAAGATAATGTCATCCACATATATTTGGCACACAAACAGTTCACCATCATATGTCTTCGTGAAGAGAGTGGGATCCAGGGGACCAGGTTTGAAGCCTTTGCTCTTCAGGAAGTCTTTGAGTGTGTCAAACCAAGCTCGAGGGGCTTGTTTAAGGCCATACAGTGCCTTGTTGAGCTTGTAAACCATGTCAGGATGTTTTGGATCTTCAAAGCCAGGCGGTTGTGCAACATACACTTCTTCTTCAATCTTGCCATTGAGAAAAGCGCTCTTCACATCCATTTGATACAGAAGAATGTTATGATGATTTGCATAGGCCAGCAGTATGCGTATAGCTTCAAGCCTAGCCACAGGAGCAAATGTTTCATCGAAGTCAATTCCTTCAACTTGAGTGTATCCTTGAGCAACAAGACGAGCTTTGTTTCTGACAACTTGACCATGCTCATCTTGCTTGTTGCGATATATCCATTTAGTGCCTATGATATTGTGCTTACGAGGATCAGGATACTTGACCAGTTCCCATACATTATTCAACTCAAATTGTTGAAGCTCTTCTTGCATAGCTTGAATCCATTCAGGTTCCATGAAGGCCTCGTCAACTTTCTTTGGTTCAGATATTGAGACAAATGCAAAGTGTCCAAAAAAATTCTAGTTGTGTTGCCCTTGAACGAGTGAGTGGACCAGGTGCATTGATGTTGTCAATTATTCTCTCAATATGTACTTCATTTTCAACCCGAGGATGAACAGGACAAAGATTTTGCTCTTGCTGATCATTGTCATCGTTGGAAGGATTGTCTTCAGGCTGAGCATTGTCTTCAGGTCGATCAGGTGCAGAGATGATGAGTTCCTCTTCAGGCTGAGCTTCAGACGGTATGATTTCTCCAGTTCCCATAAGCTTGATGGATTCACTGGATGGAACTTCATCTAGCACATTTGGCAGGTGCTCTCTTTGCGAGCCGTTAGTCTCATCGAACCGCACATGCACAGTTTCAATCACTTTATAGTGAAAGAGGTTGAAGACTCTGTAGGAGTGCGAGTCCTTTCTGTATCCAAGCATAAAACCTTCATGTGCTTTCGGTGCAAATTTTGAAGTGTGATGTGGATCCTTGATCCAGCACCTGACACCAAATACTCTGAAGTAACTGACATTTGGCTTCTTACTAGTGAGGAGCTCATATGATGTTTTGTTTAGAATATTGTGAAGATAAACACGGTTGATAATATGGCATGCAGTATCAATGGCTTCAGGCCAGAACTTTCTTGGAGTCTTGTATTCATCAAGCATCGTCCGGGCCATCTCAATAAGTGTTCTGTTCTTGCGTTCCACGATGCCATTCTGCTGCGGCGTGTACAGAGTTGAGAACTCATGATTGAAGCCCAAAGTATCAAGATAAGTGTCGAGGCCAGTGTTCTTGAATTCAGTGCCATTGTCACTTCTGATGTGCTTGATCTTGATGCCATAGTTGTTCATGGCTCGATTGGCGAAGCGTCTGAAGACATCCTGCACTTCAGTCTTGTAGAGGATTATATGCACCCATGTATATCTTGAATAATCATCAACAATGACGAAGCCATAGAGAAAAGCAGTAGTAGTAAGAGTTGTGTAGTGAGTGGGACTGAAGAGGTCCATGTGTAGCAGTTCGAAGGGTTGAGTCGTTGTCATGATTGTCTTCGAGGGATGCTTGGCCCTCGTCATCTTTCCAGCTTCACAGGCACCGCATAGGTGGTCCTTCTTGAACTTGACGCCCTCGATGCCTATGACATGCTTCTTCTTTGCAAGAGTGTGCAAGTTCCTCATGCCAGCGTGCCCTAGTCTCTGATGCCAGAGCCAACATTCTGAGGCTTTTGCTAGTAGGCATACGGCAAGTTGTGGTCCTCCTGAGAAATCTACCACGTACAAATCATCTTTCCGATACCCTTCAATGACTAGAGACTTGTCAGATTCCATTAGAACAAGGCAACGATATTTTCCAAATATCACAATCATGTTTAAATCGCAAATCATTGAGACAGATATTAAGTTGGAACCAAGGGTTTCAACAAGCATCACTTTATCCATGTGTTGATCCCTTGAGATTGCAACTCTACCTAGACCCAATACCTTGCTTTTACCAGTATCAGCAAATGTGAAGTGACTCTTATCAGATGGACGTAAAGTTGAGTCCATGAGAAGTCTTCCCTTGCCAGTCATGTGATTAGTACACCCACTATCAATAATCCATTCTGAAGTAGTTGGTTTCATACCCTACAGTGCAGTTTGGGGGATAGGCTTCACGAAGAGAATTGTGAAGCATAAACATTTGACGAGCAAGTGGATTATGAAAGCTTAGATCGAGGTTAGGACTGATGGGGCAAGTAGCAAGCAACTCAGGAACAAAATACATAATAAGACCATTTGGGCATTTGATCTTGCACCCTACAAGATTTTTAAGGTCCCCGGCAATAGCTTCAGACAAATTTGATTTTCGGCTAGCGCCCCTTCCCTGCAAAAGAGAGTTAAGCTTTCTTAGCCACCCACATCTTCAAGGGTGGCTTCGAAGCAATGAGTCTAAGTGTAGCATCTGAGAACTTTGGCTTTGGAGCCCTAGCAAATAGTCTTGCAGGAGGACAATAGTACTCATAAGAATAAGCAGAGTAGTTTGTGGTCGTATGAACATGGCGGTTTGATGAAACACGCTCATATTCATAGGACTGAGTATGGTTTCCCTGCAAAACATTTGCGTTAGTGCGACTCAGGTGAGTCCTCTGTCTGTATGAAGCCTTTGGACTATATGAAGCCTGTGGTCTGGGGTTTGTCTTCTTCACTTGTGGTGTCATGACGACATTCATAGGAAGATTCTCCAACCACTTTTTCGGCACCCAGACTTTCTTCATAGGTGGCCCATACCTGCGGTTAGTACCAATATACCTGGCAGACACTTCACCCTTCTGATTCTTAAACAGTTTATAGTTTGCATCAAAGGATTCATCAATAACAATGGGATTAGCACAAGTGAAGCCAGATAGGGTGGATGGATCCACTGAAGGTTCCTTTGCAGCAACCCATGTGGTTTTGGGGTACTGCTCAGGTTTCCAGTAGGAGCCATCAGCATTCATTTTCCTTTCGAACCCAACACCCTCTTTCCTAGGGTTTCGGTTCAGGATCTGCCTTCTGAGGACATCACATAGTGTCTGATGCCCTTTGAGACTTTTGTACATCCCTGTTTCAAGCAATGTCTTCAGCCTAGCATTTTCATCAGCAATCGCAGTGGTATCCTCAGTAGAGGGGTTAGTTACCACATCAACAGTTGAAGACATTGCAATAGTAGCAGCAGTAGAACATCCAGCAACAGAAGTAGCGTTGTCACGCTCAATGCATTTAAGACATGGTGGTTCAAATCCTTCCTGAGCAGAACTGATCTGTTTGGCGCGAAGTGACTCGTTTTCCTTTTGAAGATCTTCATGAGCTGCTCTCAATTCCTCAAGATCTTGCTTCCTTTGAAGATAATCATAGGAAAGCTTTTCATGAGTTGTTGAGAGCGTTTCATGACGACTTTCAAGTTCCTCATACTTAACATGAAGATTTTTTATGTCTTCAATTAAGGACTGAGATCGAGTCATTTCAGTGTCTAACAGGTCATCGCTTTTGTCTTATAGTTTTTGAATATGTTCCATAGCTTTCTGTTGTTCAGTTGCAATTTTAGCAAGTGTTTTATAGCTGGGTTTGGAACCACAATCAGAGTCATCTTCACTGGATGTTTAATAGTGAGTAGTGTGTGAGTTTACCTTGGCACCGCGTGCCATGAAGTAGTAGGTGGGAGCGGAGTTGTCCTTGTCATTAGCATCGGCGTCGGTGATGAAGTCATTGTCTTCAGTGTTGAAGATGGACTTGGCAACGTATGCTGTAGCCAGACTTGCAACGCCAGAATCGGACTCCTCCTCAGACTCCACCTCCGCCTCCTCAGAAGCGGACTCCTCCTCTGAATCCATTTCCTTGCCAACAAACGCACGAGCCTTGCCAGATGAGCTCTTCTTGTGTGATGAAGACTTTGAGGAAGACTTGGAAGAAGACTTTGAGTATTTCTTATTCTTCTTGTCGTCAGAATCATACTCCTTGCTCTTCTTCTTCTTGTTATTCTCATTGTCCCACTGCGGACACTCAGAGATGTAGTGACCAGGTTTCTTGCACATGTGACATGTTCTCTTCTTGTAGTCATGAGCGGAAGCTTCATCATTCCTTGAGATGGATCGTGAGGACTTTCTGAAGCCTTTCTTCTTGGTGAACTTCTGAAACTTATTCACAAGCATAGCAAGCTCCTTTCCAATGTCTTCAGGATCATCCGAACTGCAATCAGATTCTTGTTTAGATGAGCAAACCGCTTTTGCCTTCAAAGCACGAGTTCGCCCATAGTTGGGACCATAGATGTCTCTTTTCTCAGACAGCTGAAACTCATGTGTGTTGAGCCTTTCAAGTATGTCAGACGGATCAAGTGTCTTGAAGTCAGGGCGTTCTTGAATAATCAGGGCTAGGGTGTCAAACGAGTTGTCAAGTGATCTCAGGAGTGTCTTGATGACTTCATGCTTGGTGATCTCAGTCGCGTCGAGGGCTTGAAGCTCATTTGTGATGTCAGTGAGTCGATCAAACGTGAGCTGAACATTCTCATTGTCGTTTCTCTTGAAGCGGTTGAAGAGATTGCGAAGGACACTAATTCTTTGATCTCTCTGGGTTGAGACACCTTCGTTGACCTTGGAGAGCCAGTCGCGGACTAGCTTAGATGTTTCCAGAGCACTCACACGGCCATACTGCCCTTTGGTCAGATGACCACAGATGATGTTCTTGGCAGTGGAGTCTAGTTGAATGGACTTCTTGACATCAGCAGCGGTGACACCTTCACCAGCCTTGGGGACGCCATTCTTGACGACATACCAGAGGTCGACATTAATGGCTTCAAGATGCATGTGCATCTTATTCTTCCAGTAGGGATATTCAGTTCCATCGAAGACTGGGCACATAGCGGAGACTTTGATTATCCCTGCAGTCGACATAGCTAAAACTCCAGGTGGTTAAACCGAATCACATAGAACGAGGGAGTACCTTGCTCTAATACCAATTGAAAGTGCTAGTGATCGACTAGAGGGGGGGTGAATAGGCGATTTTTATGTAAGTCTTCAAAACATGGAAGTTTCATAGACAAACGATAGAAACAAACCTATTACCATGTAGCGGAAGGTAGACTACACTAAGCAAGCCATAGTCAAGTATTCAGAGAGATGAAAGCACAAAGACTAACAACAGCTAGGCAGTATAGATCAGGATGGAAGATAGTATGAAGCTAATCAGAACAGCAGTCACACAGTGAAGACAAAATAGATAATGCAAACAGGCAATGACTTCACAAGGACCAATATGAAAATAAAGTGATGGGAAGGATGGAACCAGTGGCTCGTTGAAGACAATGATTTGTTGGACCAGTTCCAGTTGCTGTGACAACTGTACGTCTGGTTAGGGAGGCTGAGATTCAACTCAGAAGACCGCGTCTTCACCTTATTCCCCTTGAGCTAAGGACACTCAGTCCTCGCCCAATCACTCTGGTAAGTCCTCAAGGTAGACTTCCAAACCTTCACAGACTTCGTTCACCGGCGATCCACAATGACTCTTGGATGCTCAGAACGCGACGCCTAACCGGCTGGAGGATACACAGTCCTCAAGTGTAATAACTCTTCAGATCACACAGACAAGAAGACTTTAGTGATGCCTAACACTCTTTGGCTCTGGGTGTTTAGGGCTTTGTCCTCGCAAGGAATTCTCGCGCAAAAGCTTCGAGGTGGGTTGCTCTCAAACGACAAAAGCCGTATACTAACTCTGAGCAGCCAACCATTTATGGTTGTAGGGGGTGGGCTATCTATAGACACTAGGTAACCCGACCTGATTTGTCCGAAATGACCCTGGGTCGCTAAGGAACTGACACGTGTTCCAACGGTCAGATTTCAAACACACACGACAACTTTACTTGGGCTACAAGCAAAGCTGACTTATCCATCTCTGGATAAGATTTGCTCTCATTGTCTTCGCTCGAAGACATAGGATTTTGGTTAATCATCACTTCAGTCATTCTGACTGGTTCACTTGGACCCCACTTAATAGTACGGTGGTTCCTATGACTCAACAAAGAAGAAAAAGAAAGACGAAACAACTAAGTCTTCGTGCTCCATAGTCTTCACGCGATGTCTTTTCTTGTCATAGTCTTCAATGTGAATGTCTTCACATACCACCTTTGACTTCAATGTCTTCATTCATTTTTAGGGGTCATCTCTGGTAGGAAAACCGAATCGATGAGGGACTTCTACCTGTGTTATCCTGCAATTCTCACAAACACATTAGTCCCTCAACCAGGTTTGTCATCAATACTCCAAAACCAACTAGGGGTGGCACTAGATGCACTTACATTATCCATGACAATAAATTTGCTTATGTAGGGAGTAACAAAAATTCTATGCTTGTGGCTCATGAAAAGAATGCTTTATGTGATGGTTATATTGTTGAATTAATTCGTGATGCTACTGAAAATTATTATGATGGAGGAACATATGCTAGTAGGAATTGCAATAATATCAAGTTTCCTCTCTATGTGCTTAAAGTTTTGAAGTTATGCTTGTTTTGCCCTCCTATGCTAGTTGATTATTGTTCCCATAAGCTGTTTGCTCACAAAATACCTATGCATAGGAAGTGGGTTAGACTTAAATGTGCTAGTAATATTCTTCATGATGCTCCCTTTATGTTTCAATTCCTATCTTTTATGTGAGCATCATTGAAATCATCATGCCTAGCTAGGAGCATTAAACGATAGCGCTTGTTGGGAGGGCAACCCAATTTTATTTTTGTTCCTTGCTTTTTGTTCCTGTTTAGTAATAAATAATTCATGTAGCCTCTGTCTAGATGTGGTTTTATGTTTTAGTTAGTGTTTGTGCCAAGTAAAGTCTTTAGGACCTTCTTGGGTGATTGTTATTTGATCTTGCTGTAAAAAACAGAAAGTATGCGCTCACGAGAATAATTTTCATTTTTTACCAGAGAGCGGTAAAATACCAATTCCACTTGCAGTAGATTAATAAACAAATTACCTAGGACTTCCTAATTTCTCAGGATTTTTGAGGTTCCACAAGTTTGCGTTAGTTACAGATTACTTCAGACTGTTCTGTTTTTGACAGATTCTGTTTTCTATGTGTTGTTTGCTTATTTTGATGAATCTATGAGTAGTATCAGGAGGTATGAACCATAGATGAGTTGGAATACAGTAGATATTACACCAATATAAATAAATAATGAGTTCATTACAGTACCTTGAAGTGGTGTTTTGTTTTCTTTCGTTAACAGAGATTACGAGTTTTCTGTTAAGTTTTGTGTTGTGAAGTTTTCAAGTTTTGGGTAAAGATTCGATTGACTATGGAATAAGGAGTGGCAAGAGCCTAAGCTTGGGGATGAACAAGGAACCCCAAGGTAATATTCAAGGACAACCAAGAGCCTAATCTTGGGGATGCCCCGGATGGCATCCCCTCTTTCGTCTTCGTTCATCGGTAACTTTACTTGGAGCGATATTTTTATTCGCCACATGATATGTGTTTTGCTTGGAGCGTCATTTTATTTTGTTTTGTTTTTCTTGCTGTTTGAATAAAATACCAAGATCTCAAATTCTTAAATGTTAGAGAGTCTTCACATAGTTGCATAATTACTCGACTACTCATTGATCCTCACTTATATCTTTTGGAGTAGTTTGTCTTTTGCTCTAGTGCTTCACTTATATATTTTTAGAGCACGGTGGTGGTTTTATTTTAAAGAAATAATTGATCTCTCATGCTTCACTTATATTATTTTGAGAGTCCTTTCGAACAACATGGCATTATAAAAACTTTCATATAAGTGCATTGAATACTAAGAGAAGTTTGATACTTGATAATTGTTTTGAGATATGGAGATGGTGATATTAGAGTCATGCTAGTTGAGTAGTTGTGAATTTGAGAAATACTTGTGTTGAAGTTTGTGATTCCCGTAGCATGCACGTATGGTGAACCGTTATGTGACAAAGTCGGAGCATGATTTATTTATTGATTGTCTTCCTTATGAGTGGCGGTCGGGGACGAGCAATGGTCTTTTCCTACCAATCTATCCCCCTAGGAGCATGCACGTAGTACTTTGTTTCGATAACTAGTAGATTTTTGCAATAAGTATGTGAGTTCTTTATGACTACTATTGAGTCCATGGATTGTACGCACTCTCACCCTTCCACCATTGCTAGCCTCTCTAGTACCGCGCAACTTTCCCCAGTACCATAAACCCACCATGACCTTCCTCAAAGCAGCCACCATACCTACCTATTATGGAATTTCCATAGCCATTCCGAGATATACTGCCATGCAAATTTCCACTATTCCGTTTATTATGACACGCTCCATCATTGTCATATTGCTTTGCATGATCATGTAGTTCACATCATATTTGTGGCAAAGCCATCATTCATAATTCTTTCATACATGTCACTCATGAGTCATTGCACATCCCGGTACACCGCCAAAGGCATTCATATAGAGTCATATCTTGTTCTAAGTATTGAGTTGTAATTCTTGAGTTGTAAGTAAATAAAGTGTGATGATCATCATTATTAGAGCATTGTCCCAAGTGATGAAAGGATGATGGAGACTATGATTCCCCCACAAGTCGGGATGAGACTCCGTACGAAAGAAAGAAGAGAAAGGCCATAAAAAAGGAGAAGGCCCAAATAAAATTAGAGAAAAAGAGAGAAGGGACAATGCTACTATCCTTGTACCACACTTGTGCTTCAAAGTAGCACCATGATCTTCATGATAGAGAGTCTCCTATGTTGTCACTTTCATATACTAGTGGGAATCTTTCATTATAGAACTTGGCTTGTATATTCCAATGATGGGCTTCCTCAAAATGCCCTAGGTCTTCGTGAACAAGCGAGTTGGATGCACACCCACTAGTTTCTTTTGTTGAGCTTTCATACACTTATAGCTCTAGTGCATCCGTTGCATGGAAATCCCTACTCACTCACATTGATATATATTGATGGGCATCTCCATAGCCCGTTGATACACCTAGTTGATGTGAGACTATCTTCTCCCTTTTTGTCTTCTCCACAACCACCATTCTATTCCACCTATAGTGCTATATCCATGGCCCACGCTCTTGTATTGCATGAAGATTGAAAAAGTTTGAGAACACCAAAAGTATGAAACAATTGCTTGGCTTGTCATCAAGGTTGTGCATGATTTAAATACTTTGTGTGGTGAAGATGGAGCATAGCCAGACTATATGATTTTTTAGGGATAGCTTTCTTTGACCATGTTATTTTGAGGACACATGATTGCTTTATTAGTATGCTTGAAGTATTATTATTTTTAAGTCAATATTAAACTTTTGTCTTGAATATTATGGATCTGAACATTCATGCCACAATAAAGAAAAATTACATTGAGAAATATGTTAGGAAGCATTCCACATCAAAAATTCTGTTTTTATCATTTATCTACTCGAGGACGAGCATGAATTAAGCTTGTGGTGCTGATACGTCTCCAACGTATCTATAATTTTTGATTGTTCCATGCTATTATATTATCTGTTTTCGATGTTTATGGGCTTTATTATACACTTTTATATTATTTTTGGGACTAACCTATTAACCGGAGGCCCAGCCCAAATTACTGTTCTCTTGCCTATTTAGTGTTTCAAAGAAAAGGAATATCAAATGGAGTCCAAACGGAATGAAACCTTCGGGAGAGTTATTTTTGGAACGGAAGCAATCCAGGAGACTTGGAGTTTATGTCAGGCAATCAACGAGGCAGCCACAAGGCAGGAGGCGATCCCACCCCCCAGGGCGCGCCCTCCACCCCCGTGGGCCCCTCGTGGCTCCACCGACGTACTTCTTCCTCCTATATATATATCCATATATCCCCCAAACATCAAAGAACAGAATAAATCAGGAGTTCCGCCGCCAGAAGGCTCTGTAGCCACCAAAAACCAATCTAGACCCGTTCCGGCACCCTGTCGGAGGGGGGAATCCCTCTCCGATGGCCATCTTCATCATCCCGGCGCTCTCCATGACGAGGAGGGAGTAGTTCTCCCTCGGGGCTGAGGGTATCTACCAGTAGCTATGTGTTTGATCTCTCTCTCTCTCTCTCTCTCTCTCTCTCTCTCTCGTGTTCTTGAGTCGGCACGATCTTGATGTATCATGAGCTTTGCTATTATAGTTGGATCTTATGATGTTTCGCCCCCTCTACTCTCTTATGATGAATTGAGTTTTCCCTTTGAAGTTATCTTATCGGACTGAGTCTTTAAGGATTTGAGAACACTTGATGTATGTCTTGCACGTGCTTATCTGTGGTGACAATGAGATATCACGTGATCCACTTGATGTATGTTTTGGTGATCAACTTGTGAGTTACGTGACCTCATGAACTTATGCATAGGGGTTGGCACACGTTTTCGTCTTGACTCTCCGGTAGAAACTTTGGGGCACTCTTGAAGTTCTTTGTGTTGGTTGAATAGATGAATCTGAGATTGTGTGATGCATATCGTATAATCATACCCACGGATACTTGAGGTGACATTGGAGTATCTAGGTGACATTAGGGTTTTGGTTGATTTGTGTCTTAAGGTGTTATTCTAGTACGAACTCTATGATAGATTGAACGGAAAGAATAGCTTCGTGTTATTTTACTACGGACTCTTGAATAGATAGATCAGAAAGGATAACTTTGAGGTGGTTTCGTACCCTACCATAATCTCCTCGTTTGTTCTCTGCTATTAGTGACTTTGGAGTGACTCTTTGTTGCATGTTGAGGGATAGTTATATGATCCAATTATGTTATTATTGTTGAGAGAACTTGCACTAGTGAAAGTATGAACCCTTGGCCTTGTTTCAACGCATTGCAATATTGTTTGTGCTCACTTTTATCATTAGTTACCTTTTTGTTTTTATATTTTCAAATTACAAAAACCTATATCTACCATCCATATTGCACTTGTATTACCATCTCTTCGCCGAACTAGTGCACCTATACAATTTACCATTGTATTGGGTGTGTTGGGGACACAAGAGACTCTTTGTTATTTGGTTGCAGGGTTGCTTGAGAGAGACCATCTTCATCCTACGCCTCCCACGGATTGATAAACCTTATGTCATCCACATGAGGGAAATTTGCTACTGTCCTACAAACCTCTGCACTTGGAGGCCCAACAATGTCTACAAGAAGAAGGTTGTGTAGTAGACATCAGTGATCCATCGGAATTAGTTGCCAGCCGCCAGAGAGCATATGGGCCCTGCTCGTGATCATCACCATCGTCATCTCCCCCTTGGTTATAAATTTTTTCAAGTATAGGTGGTGGAATGTTCACAGGACCTTGGAAACACAAGAAGAAGGTTAATTAGTAGAGAAGGGAAACTTGCAAACTTGCATGCATGTGGATGAAACAATTATAATTACGGTGCAAGACAAACGTACCAAAACTACGAGGATCCCATGCAAAAACAGTGCCACGAGTCGTGGCAGCAAACACAAGACCCTCGTATTGAATTGTTTCATAGTACACATCTGTGTATAGAAACTGACTATTGAGCAATATCCATCCAGTCGAACCACGAAGGACGGCAACAAGCTTGTCGATGATAGCAACGACTTGATAGTTCTTGTAATTCCAAGAGCGGTTGGGAACTAGACAAATTGCTATCTTCCGTAGACGACAGTCACCATGATCGTACTTGAAGGTACGTAGATCATCTATGTGCTCAACCCGAGGGCACTCAGATATTTTTGGAAGTGGAATCCGCTGATGAGTGTACACATTCACAAGTTCCCACTCGCAATTGTACCCAATATAAACAACCCAATCTCCATTTGTGCCAGCCCAGGCCTTACCCTGAAGCAATGGCATCTTGACATCACACATGTCGTTATCAAGCGGCATCAACTTGCACAAGGCGAGGCCTCCGTCATCCACACCCATGCCAACAGGCTTATAGCGAAGAAGATAAGGGAGATCAAACCACTCCTAGACCCTTGGGTTCCTTGTAATGATGTTATTAGTTGAGTCGAGAATGGTCTTGAATGAACGTGCCATGCTAGCCGAGGTGATGACGTCGCACCGATCAATGAGTTCCCCCACCACGTCATCTTTCAGATTGGGACAAGAATAACAGGGTCGTCTCCGGCTTGTTCCCTCCATGGAGAAGATGATCGAACAATGGCAGAAGGAAGGGTGAAGGCAAATGGAGGAGGGAGGAAGAGCGTGCGACAGCAGTTCCAAATCGAGAGGGAAATGCGAAGAGTCAGTGGACGGTTCCCAGTTTGCCATGGTACACGAAGAGGTGCCCCAGCCTACACGTCCTTTCGGAAATTGTACAAAATGACTCTCCGTCGTCTCACTAACATGTTGGAACGAGACCACATGTCAACGAAACATGGTGTGTAATTTCTCGTGCAAAATGCGATCTGGCCACGTGGCCCGAGGTGCCGCATTAGTTATCGACCTTTTTTTGACATACAATCTGAGTGAATAGCTCATGTGGTCATCACACGTGAGCGGATATATAGGTGGGCTAGGTGGGCAGGCGGCAACAATCTAAGTGCTAAAAGAGTTGATCTCGAGTTGATCCAATGCTTGGTTTTGTTTGGATTTTCCAACTATGACCATTGGATAGAGTGAATCAATGGCTTACATCAAAGTTATTCTCATACTATAGAATGGTATAGGAACGTGGAGAGATTTGGTTGATTTTATGTCGATGAATAATATAAAATATTATGAGTGAAGACGCTCTACCCCGAGGTTTGTTGCTCCTTCTTGGTCGTCGGGAATCTATGTTCTTCCACTCTTTCGTCTAAGACATGAGCTTTGTTCATCCTTTTGCCGACACGTGGGACATCTATATGCCTCCATTTTACAAAATCATACTATATGCCTCCATGACACGCGGGACATCTAGCATCAAGGTGGCGTGTCATGCAAGAAAATGGAGATATGCAGTGCGCAAGTGAGTCGTGCACTTCGATGGCACCTAGTACTACTATGCAATATTTTTTCTCCTCGATGGCACGTGAATAGTGCACATACTCAATGACAGAGCACGGGATGGTAGCCATGGACATGGTCGGCCCTTTTTGAAGAGAGTACTAATAAATAACTTTGATGTGTCCCGTCAACTCACAGAACGACGAGAAGCTTGCTTACTACACCTTCTCCCTCGCCAACGCGTGCGTGGTGGCTCGCAGCACAAGGAGAAACTTTTGCTTACAAGCGGTGGAGGTGAAGCAGTTCATTTGGTGTCAGATTGCTAGAAGTACTACTATAGTACCATCATTATTGTTCAACTTCTGGAAGAGGAGAAGAGCCAAGCGCAAGGTCACCTACTAACCTAGTACAGTACTACTATAGCCAAAGCTGGTCCACCTTTTTAGAGCATGGTTGATTAATATAGGCGGCTCTTGCAGCGGCACATCATTTAGAGCAAGTACTCTCTTCGTAGGAACAAAGGAAGTGGAACAAAAGTTGGAGTGGATGCTAGATTGCCAATTAAAACATGATTACATAGGAAAAAAATCCTATAGCATTATATCCTATGAATCAAACGACCAATGTAGGAAAATTATGAGGGGGGGGAGTCTCCCCAATAGTGTTCCTCGGCTCACACCCAACATCATGGTGGTCGAACTTGGAATCATTCATCTGGTACATGTGGCATCTTAGATCTGGACACAAGGTGACGCGACCTCTCACTTCCTCCGCCATTTGAAGCGGCGCACCGGTGGAGGGCTAGCATACTCCAATATTAGGATGGCTCTATGTGATATGGCAACTTCATATACTAACCGGATGCTGGCTATACTACTACGGTACTCACACTCCAAGAAGTGACTCGAAAACCATTCATAAATTGAGTTTATGACATGCATTTGCAAATGTACCATTCATTACATACAACAAGTCATCAACACACAACGACAACGAGGATACATGTTGGACTATAGATTATTTCCAACAAAAGATTCTAGTAAATACTGAAGTTTTCATCACACAACAAATAACAAGCAATGAAATGAACTTAAACTCAACCAATCCTCGGCGTTGGAAACGCTTGCTTTGAACCATAGGTGCTCTGGGAAGGGCCAGCTATTGTCAATATCGAGAGCAACGCAGGACTGATCATCCAGGCTGAAGCGGCATATATCAGGACCAGGGTAGGGAACCACCACAATGTCTGGGGTATAGATACAGTTGCTTCTCATAAATGGTAGTAACATTGTGTCAACAGCAGTTGGATCGCCTTTCACCATCATTGGATAGTTTTGTCCATGGAAGAGCGAGTTTTCTCCAAGACTATCAATACTGTACCAGGGAAAAGGTGTTGGCGCTAGCACACTAGTATCCATCCCGAATACCCTGCAACGCGTGTTGGAATAGGTCCGGAGAGGGCGACCATGGGAGACAACACCTGCTACCTCAGTAGTAGGAATCACAGTGCACTATATACAGACAAGAAGAGGTGATCCATCGGAATTAGTTGCCAGGCACCACTGAGTATATAAGTTCTGCCCGTCCTCATGCTCATGATCATCACCATCGTCATCTCCCCCTTCGTTATAAATTTTTTCAAGTATAGGTGGTGGAATGATCACAAGACCTTGGAAACACAAGAAGGTTAATTAGTAAAGGGAAACTTGCTAACCCGCATGCATGTGGCTGAAACAATTATAATTACGGTGGAAGACAAACGCACCGAAACTACGAGGATCCCATGCAACAAACACAAGATCCTTGTATTCAATTGCGTCACATTACTCATCCGTGTACAGAAACTGATTTTTGAGCAATATCCATGGACGAACCATGGAATCAGTAAGGACGGCAACAAGCTTGTCGAAGATAGCAACAACTTGATAGTTCTTGTAATTCCAAGAGCAGTTGGGAACTCGATAAATTGCTATCTTCCGTAGACGACAGTCACCATGATCGTATTTGTACGTACGTAGATCATCTGTGTGCTCAACCTCAGGGCACTTGGAGATTTTTGGAAGTGGAATCCGCTGACGAATGTACACATTCACAAGTTCCCACTAACAATTGTACCCAATATAAACAACGCAATCTCCATTTGTGCCAGCCCAGGCCTTACCCTGAAGCGATGACATCTTGACATCACACGTATCGTTATCAAGCGGGATCAACTTGCACAAGGCGAGGCCTCCGTCGTCCGCATCCATGAGAACATGCTTATAGCGAAGAAGATAAGGGAGATCAAACCGCTCCTGGACCCTTGGGTTCCTTGTAATGATGTTATTAGTTGAGTCAAGAATGGTCTTGAACGAACCTGCCATGCTAGTTGAGGTGATGATGTTGCACCGATCAATGAGTTCCCCCACCATGTCATCTTTCAGATCGGGGCAAGAATAACGGGGTCGTTTCCGGCTTGTTCCCTCCATGGAGAAGACGATCGAACAATGGCAGAAGGAAGGGTGAAGGCAAATGGAGGAGGGAGGAAGAGCGTGCAACAGCAGTTCCAAATCGAGAGGGAAAGGCGAAGAGTCGGTGAACGGTTCCCAGTTTGCCACGGTACACGAAGAGGCGCCCCGGCCTACATGTCCATTCGGAAATTGTACAAAAGGACTCGCTGTCGTCTCACTGACATGTTGGAATGGGACCACATGTCAATGAAACATGGTGTGTAATTTCTCGTGCAAAATGCGATCTGGCCGTGTTGGCCCGAGGTGCCGCATTAGTTATCAACCTTTATATTTTTAATGGTGTGCCGTTTAGTTTTGAAGCACGACTAACTGGTACTATTTGTAGAGAAAATATAAACTACTCTACCACTACTCCACCTCTAGTACTAGTAGTATAAAAAGATATATAGGCTGGAGCTTCAGAGCTTTCTTGCTAAGGGTTTCCCACTTGCTTCTCACACTATCACCCTTTTTCCAGATCTAAAAAAGACGGCCTCTCTCTCCCTCCTCACCGGTGGTCACAGATCCACCAGGTAAGAAAAGGACGTGCAGCATTGACGCACTCGTTGTCGGCGAGCGAGGTCACGCACTGACGACAAGGCCGTCCTCTCAGACCTAGCGCCCGTGCGGGATGGCCTTCGTACCCAAGCTCGCTGTCGTAGTGCGTGCGGAGGATGACGACCACGAGCGAAGCCACTTCCTGCTGACCCTTAGGTATGCTACCTCTTATCGAACCATACCCTTGTCCTATTGCCTGATCTGCCATGTCGCTGCATGTTGATCTTTTTCCACTCCACCATCTTCCCAATTTCCTATCCTCTGCTCTGCTGGTCACGCAGACGAAAACCTTAATTTGCACTATTAAAGGAAATCGTACTTCATGCAGACTAATCCATATCTGGGTTGAATAAGGATAGGAGGGGAGACTGTACTGTCCAAGAGAGTAGGCATCGAACCCGCATCTAGGTTGAAAATGGGAAAATCAGTAGCTAAGGAACGAGTCTCATGTCTCTTGGTTGAAGAAGGGTAAAAAGGCATGACAACGCAATAGAGAATGACCAGGTCGATCGGTTTGTTGTCTTCACATAGGAAAAAGGTGGCTAAAGAGAACAAAAATGGGACGTAATCCACATATGCTGCATGGATATTTGTTGCTCTGGGCAACCATACCTCCCTCACCACTCTATGCGTCCGTGGAGGTACATCGTACTGGTGCGCCCACTGTCCGAATGGGTCTCCCATGCTCATATTGCCACTTTTTTTGCTGTTAGCATAACGCCAGCGGTAAAGTCAGCAAATGCTACTGCTAAAGTGATGCCACATTTAACTAATGCCGCACTCAGTCTAATGCCATCGATAAATTTAAGCAATGTCATTTAATGTCTCTAGATTATTTCAGGGTTAGCTGTTGATTGTGGATGTATTAAAGATTTTTCAGCTAAGGCATTCTAATGTTGTTGCACAGCCAGTATACCAACGATGAAACTTGTTACTACCTTCAGATTTTTGCACTGTTAATTCTTATAGATTACATACCTCACTTTCATGAGATAAGTCAATTTTTTGTATAGTGTCAACTAAATGCCAAAGCCCTGATGTCATTTTATTTTGGTTAAACTGCACTAAAAATTATGAAGACAACAGGAAAGGTAAGAGTGCGCACCTCCTCCTTTGGCTATTGTATTGATTCGTTTGATCAAGTTTTTATGTTTGATCGGTTATCAAGATTGGGATAGCAATTTTTTCATGTCCACTCGAGTTTGAAATGATATTTACCTTGAAGGTACATGGTTTGCAATTTTTTAATACTATCATTAGTTAATAATGCTAGTTACCTTCAGACTTTTGTATTTGGTTTAATGCTCTTGCACAGCTAGTATACCAATACTGAAACTTGTTACCTTTACATTTTTTATTGTTAATTCTTATAGAAATCTTCCAATGCTAGAGCTTATGGAAATATGTTCAGTAAAACCATTGTACTATACCCTGTAATAAAATAACTACTCTACTGTTGCACTAGTCACTCGTTTAGTGTATATTTGTACTATTCGAATGGTGTTGCATTAGCGTATGGACATATATAAAGTGTGGCAAGCTTTCCCAGATATGTGCTCAAGAAAACTACTACCTGTTTTTCTAAATACTGGACGTTTGGGTACTTTAAATTGAACTATGAAAACGTCTTATATTAAGGAATAGAGGGTGTAGAGTTCACTCAAATTATCCCGGTAAAGCTAGTCACACCTTTGTTAAAATTAATGTTCACTATGTTATCGGAGGAGGTCTGTATGTTTGTTCTAATGCATGTCGACTACATACCTGACATCATGATGTAATGTTAAGTCATTTCCTTTTGTACAGTGTCACTGAATTGCCAAGGCGGTGATGGCATTTTATTTTAGTTGAACTGCACAAAATATGCTTAAAAGAACAGGAAAGGTCAGGAATCGATCATTCTTTCAGAAATAACTATATATGCCTTTCTGACATCAGCCATTGTTGCCTTATTTATTCCTTCAAACAGGTGGTTAGAAAACAGTCTTGCTACCTTTTCCCATTAAGAAATTGGAATGCTTATATTTTTTAGTCTATGCTTCAACTAGTGCCACTTTTATAGTAATCACACTTTCAATATCAATGCAAATAGGGATGCTCGATTTTAGTGGAACTGCACAAAAAGTCCAACTGGTTCAACATTAGGAGCATGTTTTCTTCCAAACCTTTATATCCAATTGGTGGCACTATGAGTTGTTCATTACGAAGGTACATGGTTTGCTACTATCTTGCTACTCCTTTTGTACTATCATTAGATAGTAATACTAGTGGTTTGCATGTGAATTTATTGGTAGGGTGGACCTACATTGGAGGTGCACGACATGATTCAATGATTGGATGCTCAATTTCGGTTGTATCGATTTCACCTCTTCCATCACTGCGAACATGGATATCCTTGATCTGATGAAGAATGGGCGCTATATTTCTGCTCTGAACCAGCAAATCAATTCAGTATGAAATTGTCCAGGGCAAAACATGACTGTATCAAATTTTCCAGTGCAAAACATGACAGATGCTAAGCGGAAAAGACATGTTTAAACCGAAAATATAAGGTGGGGTATATGTTTACTAGCTGCTTGATATTTGTGCAGACAAAGATGTCTGCCCGTTGCTATTTGGCAAACACACAAAGTGACCGCAATTTTGGTTGAACTGCACAAGAGAATAGTATAGTCACTGCATGCAGTGCCATTTGAAAATAGACACAGAAAGATTGGATGTTCACTTCATGAACTGCAGAAAAGTAGTACTGTACTATTTATTGGCCAACACTAGGTGCTTCATTGCTTTGGTGTTATTATACAATGGGCATCATTTTTCCTAAGTTAAAGTTTGCATTCCGAAAATAGTCTCGCCGTGTGATCGAGAGAAGACCAAATCATACTGAAGTGGATGTTCCTCCATCATGTGTGGTTCATTCTCATGGTTCCAGCTGTTGGTGAAACCACTTACGTTTGCAAGAGGAATTGTAGACTTCACAAAAAAAATTGTCTTTCAGTCTGTATTGAATGTTGGCCAAGAGAAGCATCCATTTTAGTAGGAAGAATAGATGCTTTTTCTAAATCTTTGCTTTTGGAGCTACATATTTATATATGATCTGTGAATCATTGAGATGCATTAACATGTTGATCGTATGTATGGGAATCATACTAGTTGGTTTTGAATTTGGGCAACTAATGTGAACATATTACAATGCCAGGCCTGTGAGTCTCATGTGAACATTTTTGAACGGACTGGCTCTTACTGCTGTGCACAGCATGATCATTATTTCTGTGTTCTCAGTGTTTACAAGTTACTAACAGATCCTTATTTCTATTCGCTCAATGTTTAAAAGTTACTGATCGATCACTAGCTAGCCTACTAATGCGCTCCTGGCAGTTTTAGTTCCGACGCAAGATCCGAAGTGGTAGTTTTTTGAATAAAAATGCATACCTCTGAAGAAACTGACAAGCTGGTCTGAAGAAAATGCCATGCGAATATGAAATAACTGCCAGCAAAAACATTCACAAATGCCTTATCTCCCAGCGAACGTTCATCAGCTAATGCGATCGTACACGTACACCATCCGACCTACTCGATCCTACATGTACACTATCCTACCTACTCGATCCTACATGGATAAATAGCGGATCACGCATGCACTACCTCCTTTCCGGTTTGCAGGGCTCAATTCAAAAAATGACCTACTCGATCCTAGACGAGTAAATAGCGGATCACGCACGTACTACCTCCTTTCCGGTTTGCAGGGCTTAATTCAAAAATCTAACCAACCAAGGTAGATGATGAGTGGTGGAATCATTTTTGACAAGTAGGGAGTACCTCATTTGGATGATTCGAGTGCACTCGTTTGACCGTCATGCCGGTGTGCGACCCAGCACGGACGGGACACACCACTGACGGGACAGGACGGCACAGTCATAATTTCAGTGTTTCTAGTTTTCCACGGCAAGCTGGCACGCTAAGCCATGCCTGCTTATGCATTGAATTTCGATGATCGCGATGACCGTCGCGTTTCCCGCGACACGCTAGTTCGCCTACCTTCCACCTATAATTACTGTTTCCCGGGCTTCTCCGGTGGCACCATCAGCCAACTCGCCCTATCCTCATAAGCCCCCACCGGCCCGACGTTGCTCCCCACTTATCCTCGTTCTCGCCACGTCCACCATGTCCCCGCCCGTCCGCGATAGGCGACACCGAAGGCGGTCACCGCCAGAACTAGTGTTCGGTTTTTCACCGGAAGGCAGACGAAGGGAGGAGGCATTCTATCGGTCTTTAGATGGCATTGCGGACTATGAGGAGTTGTTGGAGCGCGACCGCCTGGCAGAGGAGCAGCGTATTGCCGATTTGCGCCACCAGCGGGACATGGAGCAGCAGCGCACCGACGCTCTGAGTCGCGAGCAGAGCGCTCGCAACTGGGCTGACTACATGGAGGTCGGCGCCCGGCAAATAGCCCTGGAGGCTGTCGGGCATGCACGCATTTGCAACGCTGATTTTTACTACCAGCTCGTCAAATGGGTTTCCCGCTTAGAAGCCGAAGCTTCGGTGGACCACGCCGGCATGGAACAGGCCAACACACGCGAGCAACGTGCCCTATCGCACCTCTGGCAAGTCCGAGGCGAGGTGGAGGACGCCGGTGCCAGTGTTTAGCGTGTACCGCAGATGGCGGCCGGCATCGTCTAGTTAGCTAAGAGTAAGTTAGTACTTGTATGCTACTAGAGTATTAGTGGGAGTAGATAGTTAACTTGGCTATGATGGTTGTCAACGTGGAAGTTCAGTACTCTATATGTGGATCCGACCTGTTACTTTGCTCTGAATGTTGAACTTTCCGTTTGAATGTATGGAATGTGCTGTTATTTTTTTATATAAATGGGTTCTATTTGTCCTTCACGGGTTTAGAGGCTGACTTGTGGGCCTACCAAGTTGACACGTACACAATCAGGAGATGATTGTACGTGGAGAGGATGACAACAGGGACCCGCCAAGGTCATGGCAGTACGCAAGCAAGTGCCTCCTTATTTCAAGCCAATAAAAAATGGCTCCTCCTAATGGATTTCTGACATCTGGGTCCCATGCCATTGTCAACGTAGTCAATAAACGAGAGAATTGCATAACGAGCGGCTGACACCAGGGACCCAGCAGCTTGCCCAGTTATTTTTGTTTCGGGTTAATTTGATAAATGCCACTCCAAATCTAGTGTTTCCGAGAAATGCCACTGCAATTTCCAAACTTTGAAAAATGCGATTTCATGCCATTTCCAGTGGCATTTTTCGAAGTCTGGAGTGGCATTGTTCAAAGTTTGCAAATTGCAGTGGCGTTTTCCAAAGTTTGCAAAAATTGCAGTGGCATTTTTCATAGTTTGGAAATTGCAGTGGCATTTTCATGAATTGCCATAATTGGAGTGGCATTTATCTAAATTGTTTTTGAGACAGAAGCAGGGTGTCAACTGGGCTGTGCGGGGCACTCTGGCCTGTCTAGACAGCCTTCTCTTTTATGTTTACCACAGACCAGTCCAGTAGTTTTTTTTCTTTTTGAAAATGGCTAGCCCAGTTTTTTTGTGATTTGCCAAGTACCTCGCTTTGTCAGGCATGTTGGGCTACAAATCTTTCAAGACGAGGAGAGCTTCATTCGGCTGGCTGAGAAAATGGCCTATCAGTAATGAGAAATGGGTTGTACATTTTTAAAACACATCAAACCGGCAATTAGTTTCAAATTTATTTTTTTCATTTCAAGATTTTAAATTGCATTGATTTTTATGCGTGGACAATTTGTTGGATTTTAAATTGATATACATTTATTTTTAAAATCAGTTTGAATGTGACTCAAAATTTCGAGATTAAAAATAGTTCGGACCACACCGAAATATGCAAAATTTCGTATAATTTTTTAGCCGTGGCCACAATATGGGCTGTAATGCTAACAAAAAGAATATGGGCTCCAAAAAAACCTTAAGAATTAGCAAATGGGCTGTAAATTATTAGAAATAATGCCAGATGGGTTGTATGCTGTTTTCCACAGATTTGAGGCTTTCCTAAAAAAAGGTTGACGCACAAGCAGTGACTGTTGGATGTCCATCCAACGGCCGTCGTGCTTCTTCAATCTCTGCTCTTTCTGCTCCAGCCGCTCAAACAAGCGCCGGCGGGGCTGCCTAGTCCCTCCTCCCTGCGGCCGGCTGTGCTGCTGCGCAGACCTCACCGCCCCACCGTACTCCCATCGCTGGCCTAGCCATCCCTCTACTCACCCACACCTCCTGTTATTCTCCGATGACGGCAGATGAACCAGTAAACCCTCGTAAAATCGTACTCCCCTCCGCGTGGGAAACAACTCTCGAGTCTTCCCTGGCTCCGTTCCCTTCCTAGGCCTTGCCGTCGTCCACCGCCCTGGTGCTCTCGGCGCGGCCTGGTCAACATGGTCAACGACAGACATGCATCTGAAGTGGACTGTACGTGGAGAGGCTGACAGCTGGGTCCATGGCCGCACGCAAGGAAATGCCTCCTTATTACACGCAAAATAATGATTCCTCCACCTGACATCTGGGACCCACCGAAAGGGCCTCTATATTTCACGAAAAAAAGTTACCATCGCTGACAGCTCGAACCCACCAGCTATATCTTCGCACGCAAGGAAGTGCCTCCTTATTACGCACAAAAAATGAATACTCCCCCTGCTAGATGGGGCCCAGTATAGTGGGAGGCTGACTTGTGGGCCTACTAAGTTAACAGGGATGGAAGGCTTTGTCAACTTAGTCAATATGCAACCTTCTACCTCTAGTGAACGTACGATGTCCATCCAATGGCTGTAATGCTTCTTCAACCTCTGGTCTTCTTTCTCCAGCCGCCCAAACCAGCGCCGGCCGTGCCTTGTGCTCTGCCTCCCATGGCCGGCTGCGATGTTGTGGAGGCCTCACCGCCCCCTACTACTCCCACCGCTGGCCAGGCCATCCCTCTACTCACCCACACCCCCTGTTATTCTGCGGCGACGGTGGCCTCACACCGCAGCGAACCAGTGAACCCTCATACACCTCTACGCGTGGGCATCCACTATCACGTCTTCCCCGACTCTGCGTCGTCCCCTTCCTAGGCATCGTCGTCGCCCACCGCCCTGGTGCTCTCGGCGCGGCGTGGTCAACATGGTCAAGGAACGACTTCCATCGGAAGACTACTGCACGTGGAGAGGCTGACAGCTGGGTCCACGGCCGTCGCAAGGAAGTGCCTCCTTATTATGCGCAAAATAATTATTCCTCCACCTGACAGCAGGGACCCACCGGACGGGCCACCGTATTTCGCGAAAAAAATATTTCCCCACTGACTACTGGGACCCACCAGCTACATCTTCGCACGCAAGGAAGTGCCTCCTTATTATGCACAAAAAATTGAATACTCCCCTGCTAGTTGGGACCCAGTATAGTGGCAGGCTGACTTGTGGGCCTACTAAGTTGACGGGGATGAAGGGCTTTGTCTACTTAGTCGTTATGCACGATTCTAGCTCTAGTGACCGTATGATGTCCATCCAACGGCCGTGGTGCTTCTTCAACCTCTGGTCTTCTTGCTCCAGCCGCCCAAACCGGCGTCGGTCGTGCCTCGTGCTCCTGCCTCCCATGGCCGGCTGCGATGCGGTGGAGGCCTCACCGGCCCCTACTACGCCCACCGCTGGCCAGGCAATCCCGCTACTCACCCACACCCCCTGTTATTCTGCGGCGACGGCAGCCTCACACCGTAGCGAACCAGTGAACCCTCGTTGAGGGAGTCCTGGATTAGGGGGTCTCTGGACAGCCGGACTATGTCCTTTGGCCGGACTGTTGGACTATGAAGATACGAGATTGAAGACTTCGTCCCGTGTCCGGATGGGACTCTACTTGGCGTGGAAGGCAAGCTAGGCAATACGGATATGTCTATCTCCTCCTTTGTAACTGATCTTGTGTAACCCTAGCCCCCTCCGGTGTCTATATAAACCGGAGGGTTTTAGTCCATAGGACAACATACAATCATACCATAGGCTAGCTTCTAGGGTTTAGCCTCTTTGATCTCGTGGTAGATCAACTCTTGTAACACTCATATTATCAAGAACAATCAAGCAGGACGTAGGGTATTACCTCCATCAAGAGGGCCCGAACCTGGGTAAACATCGTGTCCCCTGCCTCTTGTTACCATCCGCCTTAGACGCACTGTTCGGGACCCCCTACCTGAGATCCGCCGGTTTTGACACCGACATTGGTGCCTTCATTGAGAGTCCCACTATGTCGTCACCATAAGGCTTGATGGCTCCTTCGATCACCGCTAGCGATGCAGTCCAGGGTGAGGCTTTCCTCCCCGGACAGATCTTCGCATTTGGCGGCTTCGCACTACGGGCCAATTCGCTTGCCCATCTGGAGCAGATCGAAAGCTACGCCCCTGGCCATTAGGTCAGATTCAGAAACTTGAACTACAGAGCCAACATCCGCGGAGACTTGATCTTCGACGGATTCGAGCCCATGCCGGACGCGCCGCACAGTCGCGACGAGCAAGACGTAACTCTGCCGTCGGACAGTGTTCGGGAGATCGCATCCGCAGCTACTCCGGTCATTAATCCGGAGCAAATCGCGTCATCCGAGAGCGGAGGGATAGACCCCGCCATGGAGACCGCACTCTCAGTGGCGATAGAGCCAGATACTAATTTCACCCCTTTCGAGAGCCGCGTCACCGAACCACTGGATTTATCCCCGGCCACGGACTCCGAGCAGCCTACATCCGTCCCTGTCGAACCCGATGGGGCGCCGATCATGGAGTTCACCTCCGCGAATATCTTTCAGCACTCACCTTTGGGAGATGTGCTAAATTCATTAAGGTATCTCTTCCTGTCAGGAGAACCTTGGCCGAACTATGTCCGGATAGAATAGGATGCGGATGACGAAGAAATTCGCTGCCCACCCACCACCCACTTAGTAGCCACTGTCGACGACTTAACCGACATGCTCGACTTCGACTCCGAAGACATCGACGGTATGGACGACGACGAATGAGACGAATAGGAACCACCGCCCATAGGGCGCTGGACCGCCACTTCATCACATGACGTATACATGGTGGATACACCCAGAGAGGGCAATGGCAAAGAGACAACGGAGGATGCCCCCTCCAAGCAACCCAGGCGCCGACGTTAGCGGCGCCGCTCTAAGTTCCGCCATAGCAAAAACAGCGATAACAGCGCAAGAGGAAATAACAGTCCGGTCGACTCTAGAAGAAACGACGACTGCACCACCCGGTGGCAGAGCACGATTAGGATGCAAACTGCAAACATAGTACGGATCCGACGTCCGAACACAATGACGCCAAGGATAAGCCCCATCAAACCCCGTCTGTGGAAGAAAACAGTTCGGACGAAGATGCACACATCATCCCGGAAACGCACTTGGAGCAAGAAAACCTCCGCAGAAGGCTTATGGCCACAGCGAGGAGCCTGAAGAAACAGAAGCAAAGGCTCAAGGTCACACAAGATACGCTCAACAGCAAGTGGAACAAAGTAACAAAGTATGGTGGAAGTTACCATAAAAATAGCTATCCAAAGCGCAAGCTATTACTGGAATTCGACGATGAGGCCTTAGAGCCCATACAGCCGAAGAGTGATACGGCCAACCGGCCAGATCCACCACCTTGTGAACGCGATAGAGCGGCTAACAAAGTCATGCATAAGTCAACAGACGATCTATGTGAGAACTTGCGTCAAAAACCCGGCGCGACCAGATCCATCTATGGATCTAGGAAGCACGCTACGGTACAAAACCAATACCGAATACTGCAATCGTTCGAACACCATGGCGCATCCCAATACAGGGGTGCCGCACACCCCTTATGTTTCACTGATGAGGTGCTAGATCACGAATTCCCAGAGGGATTCAAACCGGTGAACATAGAGGCGTACGACGGAACCACAGACCCTGGAGTCTGGATAGAGGACTTCATCCTCCATATTTGTATGGGTCGTGGAGACGATCTCCATGCCATTAAATACTTGCCCCTCAAGCTTAAAGGGCCAGCTCGACACTGGCTGAAAAGCCTCCCCAAAAACTTAATTGGAAGTTGGGAGGAGCTCGAGGACGCTTTTTGGGCCAAATTTCAAGGGACTTATGTCCGACCTCCGGATGCAGACGATTTAAGTCATATAATCCAATAGTCCAAAGAGTCCGCCCGAAAGCTTTGGAACAGGTTCCTCGCCAAGAAGAACCAAATCGTCGACTGCCCGGACGCCGAAGCCTTAGCAGCTTTTAAACACAGTGTCCGAGATGAATGGCTCGCCAGACACCTCGGTCAAGAAAAACCGAGAACAATGGCAGCCCTAACAAGCCTCATGACCCGCTTTTGTGCGGGCGAGGACAGCTGGTTGGCGCGTAGCAGCACCAGCGACCCAAGCACATCCGAAGTCAGGGATGGCAATGGTAAACCACGACGCAACAAAAACAAGCGTCGAAATAAAGAAGGTAGCCCAGATAACATGGCGGTAAACGCCGGATTCGGGGGCTCCCGACCAGGTCAGCGGAAAAAGCCTTTCAAAGGCAGCAGAGAAGGACAATCTGGCCTAAACAAAATTCTTGACAAACTCTGTCAGATTCAGGGCACCCCAGACAAACCTACAAATCATACCCATAGAGAATGTTGGGTCTTCAAGCAGGCTGGTAAGCTAAACGCCGAACACAAAGGGGAAGAGACACCAAGTGAAGACGAGGATGAGCCTCGCCAGCAAAGCGCCGGAGGACAGAAAAAGTTCCCACCAGAGGTTAAAACAGTAAACATGATCCATGTGACAAAGAGGAGAAGCAAGCATACACTCTGAGGCACACGCGCCATAGAGCCCGTCACCTCTAGGTTCAACCCCTGGTTGACCTGCCCGATCACTTTTGATCGTAGGGATCACGAGACAAATATCCGGCACAAAGCACTGACGGCCTTGGTGTTAGACCCAATAATAAATGGGTACCATTTCACACGAGTCCTCATGGACGGCGGCAGTGATCTAAATCTAATATATCAGGACACAATCCGCAAAATGGGGATAGACCCGACACAAGTAAGCCACGGTAATACTGCCTTCAAGGGAGTAATACCAGGCCAAGAGGCTCGCTGTACGGGCTCTCTACTACTAGAGGTGGTATTCGGTTCTCCCGATAACTTCCGAAGCAAAAGGTTAACTTTTCACATCGCCCCATTCCGAAGTGGCTATCAAGCACTACTCAGAAGAACGGCTTTCGCTCGTTTTAATGCAATACCGCATTATGCTTTTCTCAAGCTTAAGATGCCCGGTCCACGTGGCATCATCTCAGTTAGCAGAAATACCGAACGTTTCCCACGTACGGAAGAGGATGCGGCGGCTCTAGCAGCCACAAACTAGACGGCCTCACCAACCAGAAAAATGGCAGGTAGTCAAGGCCACGGACACGGTAAAACGAATCCGGCGTTCCATCATATATACATGAGATTGGTTTGATGATCAAACCCTCATAAACGATACCAGGGGCTTCCTGCGTGTAATCAGGGCCAGCCCGGCTCAACTTGGCTTCTCTTGAATTTGATAGTTCATTGATAATAACCAATTCTTCTTTTTGGCACGGCAACTTTCACCTAAGTTCTTTCCTTTTGCAGATGACAATCGTGCTACACCCGTCCAGGACATGGCACAACGGAGACACAGGCGCAGACGTGCAGCAGGGACCCGCCCAAAGGTTTCTTTTTAGATTAAGTCCCTACGTAAACCTTTTTTACTGCCTCTTGTTGCTCACATCCTCCGGATACTCCACACAACTGAGAAGGATGCTGGCGTTATTGGCATGTGGCCACGTCAGGATTTTGCACGTACCTGGACACATGGGGTTTCTTTTTAAGGGCATTGTTTAGCCCGGTATATGTTATAAAGACCGAACACCTTAGGGAGTGTTCGGCGTCGCGAGTTTGGCCCTATATGCATCAGCTCCTAATCATGTCTTTGGTCACATGTTGGGTTTGCCCGGCACCCACGTTTTGGTACCTTACGTTCTGTTATATCGGCTAAGGTAGCACTGGGAGAACAACTGCGATTGTGCCCTGGTTCATCCGGACGAGCACCTCACTAGAGAAAGCCGAAAACTGACTGTCATGATATAGCGAGAGACTGGTCAACCACTCGATGACTCATCGGAATCTTCGGGATTCCTCCGCATTAACGAAGGGCGTTTCTCGGTCATGTACGTACGCGCCCCGTATTCGGACGAGCACAGAAGTACCAGGGGCTATATAGTAGCCCCATCATCAAACTCCTATGGCTAAGTGAAAGTGTTAAAGCAATATAGTCCGATTGCCTCGTTCGCTGTGCTATTACCTCCTTAACGGACCAAGACGTTGGATCAAGTGTGGATATGCATTTTCTACGAACACCCCCGCTTTATATGCGTGGGGGCGGAAGCCGATGACTGCAAACTTTCAGGTTATATACATATATACATAAACGGCCGCACAGGAGGCATCATAGTACTTTCAGGGAAAAGTATAAGTACAGCCTTGATAATTAAGTAAAACATTGTTTTTACAATGGGAATACATGTCACTAGAACATAATATTCTTCGAGCACTGAGCCTCTATCGAACGAGCGCCTTCAAGAACTTCTTCAAAGTAGTGCTCGGCAGCCACTCGGCCTACGGTCGAACGCTTTGTCGCAACAATGGTGGCCTCCATCTCCGCCCAGTATGTCTTGACACGGGCAAGGGCCATCTGCGCACCCTCTATGCACGCCGATCTCTTTACAGCATCGATGTGTGGCACAGCACCAAGGAATTGTTGCACTAAACTAAAGTAGCTATTCGGCCTTGGCCCTCCCGGCCACACGTGATCCACAACGAACCGCATGGCAAGTCCGGACAACCTATGGAGCTCGGCCCACTCGGCCAATCGCTTATTCAACAGCAGCGGACGGACTGGAGCGTGAAACTGTGACCAGAACAGATTTTCCACTTTGGGACCTTTCTGATCCTTGAAGTACTCGGCCGCATCAGCAGCACTTGCAGCCAAATCCATGTAGGCGTCCACAGAACTCCATAGCCGGTCCATAGGAGCATATTTCGGATCTCCGAACTTAGTCCGCAACAAGAAGGGCTTCCCAGACACGATATCTTCAGCTTGATTTAGCTCCTCCTTCATCACTCTAATTTTGGAGCGGCTTCCTTGGCAGCCACCAGGGCCTTCTCCAGGTCTGTCGCCTTCGCCCGGTTTTCTTCTTCAAGAAGCCGGTAACGGTCAGCGGCATCTTTTAACTCTACAGCCATCTTGGCTATTTTTTCCTTGCTCTCGCAATGCGCGGCCTGTTCGGCCCTTAACTCTTTGGCCACCTTTAGAGCAGCCGCATTACTATTCCTTGCTTGCTCCTTGGCTCAGGCAAGCTCCGCCCGAAGGGTCTCCACGGTGGCAGCTCCATCTGCATTCACAACATATTAAAGATACTGGCATCATGCTACTCTTATTATGTGATGATCACCAGAGAAATCACTCACCCTGTGCCTCGTCAAGCCGCTTGTTGACAAGCACGATGTCGACATCTGCCGCATCAAGTTGCCGCTTTAGCTCGGCAAACCCATCAGTCCGGCTAGCCACCGGGGCTTCAGCCACCTGCACATAAAGGCGGTCTGGTTATTACCTGGGACTATGATCCTCTATTTGCCGCTGTTTTCGACGACAAGCAGAGTCTCAGGGGCTACTATCTGCATAGGGCACACCTAACGTGTGCGGTACTGTTAAAAGCATACATTAGTTCACGTACCTCGAAGCCTTTCAGCAGACTCATAAAGGCTTCATGCAAACCGCTTTCAACGGATGAAATCCTTTCAATTACCGTACCCATTAGCGTATGATGCACTTCCGAGACGGCCGCTTGCTCCAGAAGATCCTTCAGCGTGTCCGACCGCACACTGTACAGACCCTTGCTATCGCTCTCCTTAGGAGTCGGATACTAGGGATTCCGGGTAGCAAAAGGGTTATCCTCTGGCCTTAGTGGATCCGGAGATACCCTTCGCGACAACACTTCAAGGTCGCCCGCTTCATGAGGCGGGGTGTCCGGGGGAGGCGTTTCGCTCTCCATCATCTCTGGAAGAAGATCCCCCGAAGATGAAATCTGTCGAAAAGGGATACGATCTGGACTACAATTTATAAGCATCGGTTATTTTCTTCGGAAGTAAGGTAGGATGTTTCCACTATTAAGTACTTTTCGATTACTTACAGCTCGGTAGAGGGCTGATCCCCGCGCGGACATTGTGCGGCAAGAATACCCTCCGAGGCAGGACCCTCTGATGAAGATTTCTTCTCCTATTTGGAAACCTTAGTTTCCGGATCTTCAGAGGTAGTCCTCTTCCTTCCCCAGGGGGAGAGAATGTCAGATTCTTCCCTTTGATTGCCTCCCTCGTGGAGGTGCTCATTCCCCTGGCTAGAATAAGTAGCGAGTGGGGCCCGCTTTCACCCTCTTTATTCCCCCCATCATCTTCCTTTGAGGGCACTGGATAAGGCGTCGGCTTGAGCATCTTGTCCAGTACCAGATTGTTCAAGCCCTCAGGAAGGGGGGCAGAACACCTAATCATCATCGCCTTTGTTATCCATTCCTGGTCAAAAAGCGGCTCTTTAGAATGATGCCATGATAAATAAAAGGACAGTAGGTTCGACATGGGATTACTTACTTGGGCAGCGGGGCGGTTGCAGCCCAGACCCACGTCCTCGGTGGTGTCCGAACACTCTATTTAGGGTCCAAAGAATGATTTGTACATCTCTTCGAGCATTATGCCGAGGAAATGCTGAACAGCTCGCAGTCCTTCCAGGTTGAATTACCACATGCAGAGGGGCCGACATTTGCAAGGCTGGATTCGACGAACTAGCATAACTTGCATTACCATAACCAGACTGAAATCTCTCTCAAAGAGATCTCGGATGCGGCTCCGCAGTATTGGCACGTCCTTTGCTGGACCCCAGCTCAGCCCCCTATTGATCCATGACATCAGTTGCGGTGGGGGGCCCGAGCGAAAGGTGGGGGCAGCTACCCACTTGGCACTTCGGGGAGCTATGACGTAAAACCACTCCCGCTGCCACAATCCGGACACCTCTGGGAAGGAACGCTCTGGCCATGGAGCGTCAGCGATTTTGCTTATTAAAGCACCTCCGCACGCTGCGTGCTGCCCCTCGATCATCTTCGTCTTCACATCGAAGGTCTTGAGCCACAGGCCGAAATGAGGGGTAATGCGGAGGAAGGCCTCACATACGATAATAAATAACGAGATGTGAAGAAGGGAATCCGGGGCCAGATCGTGAAAGTCCAGCCCGTAATAGAACATAAGACCCCCTAACAAAGGGATCCAGAGCGAGGCCTAGTCCTCAAAGGAAGTGGGAAACGAACATAACGCTCTCGTTGGGTTCGGGAGTAGGGACGACCTGCCCTCGGGCGAGCAGCCTATGCGAAATTTCGGTGGTCAGATATTTGGCCTCTCTCAACTTCTTGATGTCCTCCTCTGTGACAGAGGAAGGCATCCACCGACCTTGAAGGTTGGATCCGAACATAGTTGAAGGTCCGAAGCACCTAACCTGAGCTTTGGGTGTTAGAACTCGAGGCAGGGGAAGGATTCGATTGAGCGCGGGAGGGAAAAAAGAAAAAGCATTGTCCCCTTTATAAAGAGGGTGAATATCAGGCGTCCTCCTCGTGGTCGTTTGGGACTTGCCTAAGATCTAGGAGTCATACCTACATGCACAGTTGGGTTACCCACGTTTGTATTGATGAGAATCCCGTGATAAGGGGGACACGATCTTTGCTTTGACAAGACGTGTCAAGAAAACCGCCTCACGTTATGTGCGGAGCTGGTTGAGAAAAACGGCTCGAATAATGATCGGGCCATGGCATGATGTCATGCTATCAAAACGTGTCAGCAGATTATATTTATGGAAATATTATTCTCTCTACGGTGGTATGTGGAACTTATTTTGTAGGGGGGGACGCTGTCCTTGTATTCAAACTCTTCCATGGTGTATTCGAAGGAGGAACCCGCCTTGCAATGCCGAAGACAACACTGCGCGCCGGACTCATCATCATTGAAGCCTGGTTCAGGGGCTACTGAGGGAGTCCTGGATTTAGGGGTCTCTGGACAGCCGGACTATATCCTTTGGCCGGACTGTTGGACTATGAAGATACGAGATTGAAGACTTTGTCCCGTGTCCGTATGGGACTCTACTTGGCGTGGAAGGCAAGCTAGGCAATACGGATATGTATATCTCCTCCTTTGTAACCGACCTTGTGTAACTCTAGCCCCCTCCGGTGTCTATATAAACCGGAGGGTTTTAGTCCATAGGACAACATACAATCATACCATAGGCTAGCTTCTAGGGTTTAGCCTCTTTGATCTCGTGGTAGATCAACTCTTGTAACACTCATATTATCAAGAACAATCAAGCAGGACGTAGGGTATTACCTCCATCAAGAGGGCCCGAACCTGGGTAAACATCGTGTCCCCTGCCTCCTGTTACCATCCGCCTTAGATGCACAGTTCGGGACCCCCTACCCGAGATCCGCTGGTTTTGACACCGACACTCATACTCCTCTACGCTTGGGCATCCACTGCCGCATCTTCCTCGGCTCTGCGTCGTCCCCTTCCTAGGCCTTGCCGTCGTCCACTGCCCTGGTGCTCTCGACGCATCGTGGTCAACGTGGTCAAGGAACGGCTTCCATCGGACGTGGACTGTACGTGGAGAGGCTGACAGCTGGGTCCACGGCCGCAGCAAGGAAGTGCCTCCTTATTACGCATAAAATAATGATTCCTCCACCTGACAGCAGGGACCCACCGGACGGGCAACCATATTTCGTGAAAAAACGTTCCCCCCTGACTGCTGGGACCTACCAGCAACATCTTCGCACGCAAGGAAGTGCGTCCGGGCAACAAAAAAATGATTCGCCCCCCTGATTGCTGGGACCCACCAGCAACATCTTCGCACGCAAGGAAGTGCCTGACAGTCGGGACCCACCTGGTCGAAACGTACGTAGCATTGTCATTCTTGTCGCAAATGTGTACGTACATACTAGTCCATGTTGACGCGCGCATGTGTCGTAGTAGAGGCGTGCACGTAGCATGTACACATACGTACAGCGGCCAGTGTGCAAGAAAGAAAATACGAGCACATACGTACATACGGGCAGGGTCTCGAACGCCTACTTGCACATACATACGGCCAGGGCTCATGTACATGGCTGGGTTGGAACGGAGAAACAGCATCGTCATCATGTTCATGGGGAGCCAACCGGCTGGGTCGGAACAGAAAGCGTCGTCGTGTTCATCGGGAGGGCTTGGACGGAACAGTCGATGGAAACGTGGCCTGGCATACAGCAGAACGGAGGAAACGGCCTTGTGTTCGACCGGCCACGGTCGAAACGGGATCCTGTTCATCGGGAGGGGTCTGGCATACCACAAAACGGAGGAAACATACCTCCTACAGTCGAAACGGGGGCCCTGTTCATCGGGAGGGGTGTGGCGTACTGCAAAATGGGACTCCACGGGATACTGTTCATCTCCTTCGTCGACCCCCTCCAGCCTCCACGGGCTACTGTTCATCCACCGTTGACCTCCTCCAGCCTCCACTTGCGACTGTTCATCCACGGGCTCCTGTTCATCTAGCCGCCACCGCGTGCTACTCCACCGGCTACTGTTCAACCAGCCCTCTCCACACGGGCTCCTGTTTAACCACCCCTCCACGGGCTACTGTTCATCCAGCCCTCCACCATCTACTGTTCATCCAGCCCTCCACGGGGTCGTCCTGTTCATGCAGCCCTCCATAGGGTCCTGTTCATCCAGCCCCAACCGGCTCGATCGATCGGGTCCTGTTCATCCATAGGCAACACCACGGGGTCCTGTTCATCCACCCCCACCGGGAACTGTTCATCCAAACCCCCCCAGCAACGCTCACTGTTCATCCAGAGGCAGCATCGATCGGCTTCAGTTAGTAGCAGTAGCGAAGGAATCGCTCGATCGGGTTCAGTTAACAGCCAACGATCGATCGCTCGGGTTCAGTAACGCGTAGCCTGCAGTGCAATCGCTCGGGTTCTGTTAGAGCCCAACGCCTCGCACCCACGTGCGTGCGTGTACGAGAGAAACGCACATCGCTCGGCCCCGACCACCCACTGTAACCAGGAACACCCTGATATTTTCCTCGCCCTCGCTTCTACCACAATGTTTTCCGTCATGGACGACCCAAAGAATGTCATGCAGCTGCGTCTCCGGCCCGCCCAGGACGAAAAGCCTATTTTCTGTCATGATTTTTTGTCATAGAAGTAGGAGCCCACCACATCTATGATGATATCGGGTTTTGTCACAATTATCGTCATAGAAGTGTCATAAGTATGACAAAAAAATCGTTCGGCCCAAAATGTCACGGATTTGTCTTTTTTGTAGTGATAGTTCATACAGTGTCGTCCCCACGGACTTAGATGGTGCCCTATTTAAAGTGAATGTAATTATCTCTTGTCTTTAATGGATAACCCCAAAATGATAGCGGTAGATCAGTAAGAGACATCATAGATCGCACCATGTCCAATAAGGTTCGATTACGATGTTCGGACACACCATTACACTATGGTGTTCCAGGCGGCGTCAACTTGAAACGATTCCACCTTGTCTTTAGTGATTGCCAAACTCATAACTCAGATACTCTTCCCTTGATCAGATCGTAGGGACTTGATCTTCTTGTTACAATGATTCTCAACTTCACTCTGAAATTGCTTGAACTTTTCAAACGTTTTAGACTTATGCTTCATTAAGTAAATATACCTATATCTACTCAATTCATCGGTGAAGTTGAGAAAATAACGGTATCCACCACGCGTGCCAACACTCATCGGACCGCACACATCAGCATGTATGATTTCCAACAAGTCACTTGCATGTTCCATTGTTACAAAGAAAACGTGGTTTTAGTCATCTTGCCAATGAGGCATGGTTCGCATGTGTCAAGTGATTCAAAATCAAGTGACTTCAAAAGTCCATCAGCATGGAGGTTCTTCATGCGCTTTACACCAATATGACCTAAGCGGCAATGCATAAGAAAGTGGTACTATCATTATCAACTCTATGTCTTTTGGCATCAATGTTATGAACATGTGTATCACTACGATCGAGATTCAATAAACCATTCACATTGGGTGCATGACCATAGAAGGTATTATTCATGTAAACAGAATAACCATTATTCTCTGACTTAAATGAATAACCGTATTGAAATAAACATGATCTAATCATGTTCATGCTCAACACAGACACCAATGCAAACAACATTTATCTAGGTTCAACACTAATCCCGAAGGTAGAGGGGGCGTGCGATGGTGATCATATCATCCTTGGAAACACTTCCAACATACATCGTCACCTCACCCTTAGCTAGTCTCCGTTTATTCTGTAGCTTTTGTTTCGAGTTACCAATATTAGTAACTGAACCGGTATCTAATACCCATGTGCTACTAGGAGTACTAGTAAGGTATACATCAATAACACATATATCAAATATACTTTTGTTGAAGTTGCCAGCCTTCTTATCTACCAAGTATTTGAGGCAGTTCCGCTACCAGTGACCGTTCCCCTAATAGAAGCACTTCGTCTCGGGTTTGGGTTCTTGGGTTTCTTCACTAGAGCAGCAACTGGCTTGCCATTCATGAAGTTTCCCTTCTTGCCCTTGCCCTCCTTTGAAACCAGTGGTCTTATTAACCATCAACACTTGATGCTCCTTCTTGATTTCTACCTTTACAGCCTTAAGCACGACGAATAGCTCCGGGATCATCTTCCCTTCCATGTTATAGTTCATCACGAAACTCTAGCAGCTTGGTGATAGTGACTGGAGAACTTTTGTCAATCACTCTCTTATCTGGAAGATTAACTCCCACTTGATTCAAGTGATTGAAGTACCCATACATTCTAAGCACATGCTCACTGGCTGAGCTATTCTCCTCCATCTTGTAGGCAAAGGTCTTGTCAGAGGTCTCAACCTCTCAACACGGGCTGAGCCTGAAATACCAATTTCAGCTCTTGGAACATCTCATATGTTCCCTGGCATTCAAAATGCTTTTGGAGCCCCGACTCTAAGCCGTAGAGCACAGCGCACTAAACTATCAGGTAGTCATCAAAACGTGTCTGCCAGATGTTCACAACATCCATAGACGATGCTAGAGGGGTTGGCACACCGAGCAGTGCATCAAGGACAGAAGCCTTCTATGTAGCAATGAGGACAATCCTCAGATCACGGCCCTAGTCTACACAATTGCTTACAATATCTTTCAACTTAGTCTTTCTCTAGGAACATATTAAAATAGGGAGCTAAAGCGTGAGCTATTGATCTACAACGTAATTTGCAAAGACAATTTAGACTATGTTCATGATAATTAAGTTCATCTAATCAAATTATTTAATGAACTCCCACTCAGATAGACATCCCTCTAGTCATCTAAGTGATACATGATCTAAATCGACTAGGCCGTGTACGATCATCACGTGAGACGGACTAGTCATCAACGGTGAACATCTTCATGTTGATCGCATCTACTATACGACTCATGTTCGACCTTTCGGTCTCTTGTGTTCCGTGGCCATGTCTGTACATGCTAGGCTCGTCAAGTCAACGTAAGTGTTTCGCATGTGTAAATCTGGCTTACACCCGTTGTATGTGAAAGTTAGAATCTATCACACCCGATCATCACGTGGTGCTTCGAAACAACGAACCTTCACAGCGGTGCACATTTAGGGGGAACACTTTCTTGAAATTTTAGTGAGGGATCATCTTATTTATGCTACCGTCGTTCTAAGCAAATAAGATGAAAACATGACAAACATCACATGCAAATCATAAAGTGACATGATATGGCCAATATCATCTTGCGCCTTTTGATCTCCATCTTCGAGGCACGGGATGATCACCTTCGTCATCGGCATGACACCATGATCTCCATCATCCTGTCTTCATGAAGTTTTCTCACCAACTATTACTCCTACTACTATGGCTAACGGTTAGCAATAAATTAAAGTAATTACATGGCATTTTTTATTGACACGCAGGTCATACAATAAATTAAGACAACTCCTATGGCTCCTGCCGGTTGCAAGTCATGATTCCTATAACAAGAACATGATAAATCTCATACATCACATATATATAATTCATCACATCCTTTTGGCCATATCACATCACATAGCATACCCTCTGTCGGTGTCAAAACCGGCGGATCTCAGGTAGGGGGTCCCGAACTGTGCGTCTAGGATCGATGGTAATAGGAGATGGGGGACACGATGTTTACCCAGGTTCGGGCCCTCTCTATGGAGGTAATACCCTACGTCATGCTTGATTGATCTTGATGAATATGAGTGTTACAAGAGTTGATCTACCATGAGATCGTAATGGCTAAACCCTAGAAGCTTAGCCTGTATGACTATGGTAATGAATATATCCTTTCCGGACTAACCCCTCCGGTTTATATAGACACCGGGGGGAATCTAGGGTTACATAGAGTCGGTTACATAAGAAGGAATCTTCATAGTCGGTCGCCAAGCTTTCCCTCCATGCCAAGGAGAATCCAATCTGGACACAGGTATAGTCTTCGGCCTTCACGTCTTCACGACCCATCAGTCCGGCCCACGGATAACAGGCCGGACGCCCGAGGACCCCTTAGTCCAGGACTCCCTCAGTAGCCCCCGAACCAGTCTTCAATAGAGAGGTGCTCAGCGCACGAATTGTCTTCGGCATTGCAAGGCGGGTTCCTCCTTTTAATGATCTCCAAGTGATGTATTTGGCCATTGGATCAATGTCGCTCCCCTCGGCTTCTGCGTGTTAAATAACTTCGCCTTCCACATGTCGAGCGAAGGTGGAAGGTCAGGGTATTTTTGCAGATAACACCCCATCCATGCAAGGGAGAGCGCCTATTAAAGAGATCGGGTCCTAGATCCATTCGGCACCACGCAGAGGAAATCCCCGAAAACTGCTTAGGAGAAACCATTCCAGTATGGCTAGCGCCCCCAGCTCCTCCACCCGTTCCGGCCTAGAGAAAGGCGAGTGGGAGAGGTGTTCAGTGTCCCACGGTCAATTGACGAAGTTGCAGACGTAGGGATTTCTTCCCCCCGTAGATCTAGTTCATGTTCGAGTGGGGCTACATTCCTTCAATGGTGAGATTCAGGCAGAGGACTTTCCCAACCCATCCGGGGGAGAGCGAGTATGTTTCGTCCCCTACCTTCTAAGGGGCGTTGGATTTCCCATTCATCCGTTCCTCCGAGGGCTTCTGGAATACTATGGCCTCCAGTTGCACAACTTCACCCCTGCCTCCATTCTACACATCGCGGGTTACGTCGCTTTATGCGAATTATTCCTGGGTATCGAGGCTCATTTCAAGTTGTGGAGGAAGTTGTTCTGCCTTGTCCCGCGTAATCACGAGGGGTCAATATTTGAAGTGGGCGGAGCCGAAGTATGGCGTATCGCCAACACCGGATATTTGTCCGGCAAACCAAGGAAGGCACCCGAAGAATGGCCTTCCGAATGGTTCTATATCGAGGACGTCGCGCTTCCTGACCCAGTTTGAAAGGGTCTTCCTGAATTTGCGAGTGTTCCGCTGAAGAAATGCCACAGTTGGTGTCACCGAAGTCTTGAAGAGGATGACATCGCGGAAGTTCGCCAGCTTATGAGCAAGATAAAGATGCTCACTCAGTCCAGAGTCACAATAATCGAGGTAATGGAGATCTCCATAGTGCGAGGGGTTCAGCCTCTACAATACAGAGGGCTACCCATGTGGCACTATAATGGATAGGATGACGCCTCCCTCTATGGCCGGAAGGGTCCGGATACCCCCGCCTGGCCAAAATATTGGCCGAGCTATTTAAAGGGGAGGAGGAGGAGTTTCTTCGCATTAAGCGTAGAGATGGGTATTCTATGTATGATCCTCCTAGTTGGGTAAGCCTCAACCCCTCTATTCCACTCATTCCACTTCCGGGTTACTTTTGATAAATTTCAAGTCTGTCTGTTATGAAAGCACTAGCGGAAGGTCACCGAAGGACTTCATAGTCCTGCCCCACAGCCGGAGATCCACAACCGGGAGCTAGATCCTGGGTTTGAAGAGGATCCGGATATATTTGTGGTGCTTGCGGAGGGAGTGTTTTACCAGACAAGCTATGACGGCACAGAAGTGGCCATCACCGCCTACTACCCTGGCCTTCTTCCTACTTCACATGTAAACAATTAAGAAACACCCTCTCTAAAAGACTGCTCTTATTCTGCCTCACCCACCGCACTATACCGTGCTTCACAGGGGAGACGTTCGGCCATTTCAAAGAGATCAGCTCCCATGTCGGGCAAGCCTTCGAAGAGGAAGGTGGGTGAAGACATAGCCAGGCCTTCATCGAGGAGGTGTGGATAAACATGCTTTTCGGCGGCCACATCCGACTGTGACTCGTGTGTCTGTTTGGCTGCAGGAAGAGGGTTCACCGAACTGTGTCCAGGGACCCGGTCGATGGTGTTCCCAACAACCGGGATTTAGATCCAATCGGGGAGACTAGGGCTGGTGCAGGAACAGCATCGAACTGCCCTTCGGCCGAGGGTTCGGAAAATATGTCTGTCACCAACTCAGAGGTAGAGAGTGCCATGAACCATCGGTGCTGCAGGGCTGTCTTGCGAGACTCCAAGTTTTCGGAGGAGGCTTTTGATGCCTTTAGCTCGGGCGACACATACATCCGAGTTGCTCGAGATGGGCTTAGAAGAGCCACGAAGCAATATCTGACAGATGTGCAGGTAAGTTTTCTTTGTCAGAAAAGGATAACCATATGCCCGTAGCCCCCGAGAATGAAAGCAGTTGGCACAACTGATTTAAGGATCGTTGTACGACCAGGTCCTTACAAAGAAGAATTTCTTGCTAGCCTAGGAGCTGGAGCAGTGCCGGGCGCAGCTAAATGCTGCTATTGCCGAACTGGAAAACGTTCAGAAGTCGTCTTCTGGTAATGTTCCCCTCCACCGAGGAACAATAATTGTATGCCAACTGTGCTAATTCTGTTGTTGATCGCATAATAGGGTCGTCTGATCAACTTGAAGAGGAGTTGAAGATCGCCCAAGAGGGAGAAAAAAGAGCAAAAAGGCAACACGTTGTAGGCGAGCGTGTGCTGACCCGCGTCAGAGACGAGAAAAACAAGCTATAGGATTCCAACACTACATTGGGTGAAGAATTGAAAGATGTTCGAGCCCAGCTAGCCGATTCCGTGAAGGAGAACAAGAAGCTGCGGGGCAGCATATTCAGTATGTGTCCGAACTATTTTTAAAGTAGTTCAGAGATAAATGGGACTAATATAGTCGTGTTTGCGGGTATATTGACAGGCCGTCCTGAAGAGGAGGTGTCCGGATCATCGAGTGATTTGCTGCAAAGACTGTCGCAAGTGCACGAGCATGCCCGGCTGGCCATGCGGAGCGTTGCCAAGGCCTTATGGCCATCCGCCTCCCCTCCAGGAAGTATGGAGGAGCTTCTAGAGTTGTTCAAGGGAGCGCGGTGACGTATCCGACTATGGAAGATATCAGCCTGTCGAGAGGGCACGCGAGAGGCCTGGGCCATGGTGAAAACGCGATATACCAAGCTAGATCCAAATCACATAGCCCGGGTTGGACTGTTAGGGTCAAATGGGAAAGAAATTCTCGTTAGTTTAGTATATGACCAAGTAGAGGTGGCCGCCAAATATTCCCAACAGGATTGTAAGTTAGACTGCCTGTTGGAAGGTGTAGAGGAGGGGTGTTCGAATCCAAGTGACTGTGTACTTTCCTCATTATGTGGAACTCTAGCTGAATTGTATATCATTTGTCATGGCAGACCTTTTCGCTTCAACCTCCGGACCTGAAGGTGCGGAGTGTTTCCAAATGCCGCCGCGGCCGAATAGGCCGGGGTATGCCTGGAAAACTAGGCGTAGGGGTCATAGTTGCTTGAACAGACAAGTTGTATCCGGCTGGCTATGTTATATTACATTAATATCGTAAGAAACATCTTCTAGAGAGAATAGTACCGTTAAGGGTTCCGTTCCCTGGGTGTGCATGCATTTAATGTACATGTCCGAATTGTGATGTGGGCACCACAGTTTGTATAACTTCTGGGGGTGTACAATGGAGTGAGTTTAGAAAACATCTTTAATTCACCGACCGAATATTCCGGACTGAGGAACACATCCGGATGACCCGGCAGCAACAATCGCAGAGGTGCTCCTTTTATGCCCTAGCCGAACTAACGGGAACGTAGGGCATAAACACAGGAGCCAGGCAACCCAGCTTGGCCAAAACTTAAGTCATAACGATGCATATAGTGGCAAAGAAAAGGTACATATGGAAAAACTCATATGTGAGGAGCTTAATGCTCAAGGAATGACAAGAACTTCTGTCCAAGAAGCCCCAGGTAAAAGTGACGTACATATTTAGATATGTATGTGTCAACGGTGTGCGGTCTAGCCGTACCAAAGCGTTAAAGCGAAAAAGAAGAAAGTAATCGGAAAAGAGAGAAAATAATGGAAACTACAAGGGAGGAGGAGGCGAACAAGGGGTTTTGCGCTAGGCATAGAAACTTCGGAGTCTAGCCGCATTCCTGGGGTTCGGCTCGAGGCGATTATGTGATGCATCGCGAAGATGGTATGCACCTCCGGTGAGAACTTCGTCAATTATGAAGGGACCCTCCCATTTGGGCTTGAGTTTGTCCTTTTTCTTCTCTGGCAGGCGCAGAACAAGTTTGCCAACGTTGTAAGTCTTGGCCCGTACTTCTCTGCTTTGATATCTTCGAGCCTGCTGTTGGTAAAATGCTGAACGGGCTTTTGCGACATCGCGTTCCTCCTCCAGGGCATCTAGGTTGTCCTGCTGATCAAGCTCGGCTTCTCTCTCTTCGTACATACGCACTCGAGGTGAGTCGTGAATAATATCGCATGGCAATTGATACGTCTCCAACGTATCTATAATTTTTGATTGCTCCATGCTATATTATCTACTGTTTTGGGCAATATTGGGCTTTATTATCCACTTTTATATTACTTTTGGGACTAACCTATTAACTGGAGGCCCAGCCCAGATTTGTTGTTTTATGCCTATTTCAGTGTTTTGAAGAAAAGGAATATCAGACGGAGTCGAAACGGAATGAAATCAACTGGAGAAGTTATTTTTGGAAGGAAATACACCTGATGGACTTGGACCCCACGTCAGAAGATACGGGAGCTGCCCACGAGGGTGGGGGGCGTGCCCACCCCCCTAGGGCGCGCCCCCCTGCCTCGTGGGGCCCCCGTGGCTCCCCTGATGTGCTTCTTCTACCTATATAACTCCATATACCCTAAAACTTCCTGAACGTAAGATAGATCGGGAGTTCCGCCGCCAGAAGCTTCCGTAGCCACCAAAAGTCAATCGGGACCCTGTTCCGGCACCCTGCCAGAGGGGGGAACCCTCACCGATGGCCATCTTCGTCATCCCGGTGCTAGGGAGTAGTTCTCCCTCGGGGTTGAGGGTATGTACCAGTAGCTATGTGTTTGATCTCTCTCTCTCGTGTTCTTGATTTGGCACGATCTTGATGTATCGCGAGCTTTGCTATTATAGTTGGATCTTATGTTTCTCCTCCCCCTCTTCTCTCTTGTAATGAATTGAGTTTCCCCTTTGGAGTTATCTTATCGGATTGAGTCTTTAAAGACTTGAGAACACTTGATGTATGTCTTATCGTGGATATCTGTGGTGACAATGGGATACCGCGTGCCACTTGATGTATGTTTTGGTGACCAACTTGCGGGTTCCACCCATGAACCTATGCATAGGGGTTGGCACACGTTTTTGTCGTGATTCGCCGGTAGAACTTTGGGGCACTCTTTGAGGTCCTTTGTGTTGGTTGAATAGATGAATCTAAGATTGTGTGATGCATATCGTATAATCATACCCACGGATACTTGAGGTGACATTGGAGTATCTAGGTGACATTGGAGTATCTAGGTGACATTAGGTTTTGATTGATTTGTGTCTTAAGGTGTTATTCTAGTATGAACTCTAGGGTTGTTTGTGACACCTATAGGAATAGCCCAACGGATTGATTGGAAATAATAACTTTGAGGTGGTTTCGTACCCTACCATAATCTCTTCGTTCGTTCTCCGCTATTAGTAACTTTGGAGTGACTCTTTGTTGCATGTTGAGGGATGGTTTTATGATCCAATTATGTTAGTATTGTTGAGGGAACTTACACTAGTGAAAGTATGAACCCTAGGCCTTGTTTCCACACATTGCAATACCGTTTACGCTCACTTTTATCACTTGCTACCTTGCTGTTTTTATTATTTCAGATTACAAATACCTTTATCTACTGTCCATATAGCACTTGTTTCACCATCTCTTCGCCGAACTAGTGCACCTATACAATTTACCATTGTATTGGGTGTGTTGGGGACGCAAGAGACTCTTTGTTATTTGGTTGCAGGGTTGCTTGAGAGAGACCATCTTCATCCTATGCCTCCTACGAATTGATAAACCTTAGGTCATCCACTTGAGGGAAATTTGCTACTGTCCTACAAACCTCTGCACTTGGAGGCCCAACAGCAATACGGCCTCTGCGCCATACACCATGAAGAAAGGTGTGTATCCGGTAGTATGGTTGGGGGTGGTCTGCAGCCCCTAGAGTACGGAGTTGAGCTCCTCAACCCAGTGCTTGTCTGATTCTTTCAAAGACCACACTAGTCTGGGCTTAATGCCGCTCATAATAAGACCGTTGGCCCGTTCGACTTGACCGTTGGTTTGTGGGTGGTAGACGGAGGCGTAATCAAGTTTAATACCCAGATTGGTACAACAGGTTTTTACCTCATCGGCTGTGAAATTAGAGCCGTTGTCGATGATGATGCTGTGCGGGACACCATAACGGTGCACAACACCGAATATGAAGTCTATCACCGGGCTGGACTCAGCCGTTTTGACCGGTTTAGCCTCTATCCACTTGGTGAATTTGTCCACCATAACCAGCAGATATTTTTTCTTAAGAGGTCCAACCATATCCAGTCCCCAGACCGCGAAAGGCCAAGTGATGGGGATAGTCTGTAAGCCAGTTGGGGGCATGTGGCTTTGGTTGGCGAAGAGTTGGCATCCGACGCAGTGTTGGATGAGGTCCTGTGTGTCTGCTCGGGCTGTCGGCCAATAAAACCCAGTACATAAGGCCTTGCTAACAAGAGCCCGAGCTACGGCATGGTGTCCACCGAGATCGGCGTGAATTTACGCTAGAAGTTTCCGCCCCTCTTCTTCGGAGATACATCTTTGAAGTACTCTGGTGGTACTTTTCTTGTAGATCTCTCCGTCATGAACCTTGTAGGCCTTAAAGTGTCGGACAATGTGGCGAGCCTCATTCTGGTCTTCAGGGAGCTCCTTCCTATTAATGTAGGCCAAGAAAGGTTTGGTCCATGGAGCAATTACTGCCATAATGAGATGGGCCGACGGTGTTACTTCGGTGGCCGAGCCCCCGATACTATCGGTTTGTTCGGGATTTGGAGTTGTATTCAGATCTGGACTATTGTTGCCGCACTCCCCTTGCCACACCACAGATGGCTTAAAAAGCCTTTCCAGGAAGATGTTGGGTGGGACGGGGTCGCGCTTAGCACCGATGCGAGCAAGGACGCCCGCCACTTGGTTACTTTCTCGAGTGACATGATGAAATTCAAGCCCTTCGAACCAAGAGGACATTTTTAATATGGCATTACGATAAGCTGCCATCTTTGGATCTTTGGCGTCAAAGTTGCCGTTTATTTGAGATATGGCAAGGTTCGAGTCCCCGCGCACCTCCAGGCGTTGTATGCCCATGGATATGGCCATCCGAATACCATGCAGTAGGGCCTCGTATTCAGCTGTGTTGTTAGAGTCTGTGTATAATATCTGGAGTACATACTAGACGACGTCTCCAGTGGGGGGTGTTAACACGACTCCCGCTCCCAGCCCTGTCAACATTTTGGAGCCATCAAAGTACATAACCCAATTGGAATATGCACCGTATTCTTTAGGGAGTTTGGCCTCTGTCCATTCGGCGGTGAAGTCGGCCAGTACTTGGGATTTGATGGCTCGTCGTGGCTTGTATGTTATGTCAAATGGAAGTAGATCTATGGCCAATTTGGCAATCCGTCCCGTGGCATCGCGGTTGTTTATTATGTCATTGAGTGGGACCTCAGAAGCCACCATAATTGAAAACTCCTGGAAGTAGTGTCGTAGCTTCTGGGATGCCATGAAAACCGCGTATGCTATCTTTTGGTAGTGGGGGTATCGGGATTTGCACGGTGTGAGGACAGTTGATACGTGGTATACTGGTTTTTGGAGCGGAAATTTGTGTTCGTCCTGTTCTCGTTCGACGAGGAGCACGTCCCTCACCACCTGATGTGTTGCCGATATGTATGACAACATGGGCTCGCCAGTGTTTAGTGCAGCCGGGATTGGGTTGCTTGCTAGGAGGGCCTTTATTTCCTCCAGTCCGGCAGTCGTCGCGTCTGTCCATTCGAAGTTATCAGTGCGCCGTAAGAGGCGATAGAGTGGTAGTGCCTTTTCTCCTAATCTGGAGATAAAGCGGCTTAGCGCTGCTACGCATCCAGCTAGCTTTTGGACATGTTTGAGGTCTGTTGGTGTAGCTAACTGTGACAGGGCTCGGATTTTAGCTGGATTTGCTTTGATTCCTCTATTGGAAATGATGAAGCCCAACAGTTTTCCAGCGAGGACGCCGAAGACACACTTTTCCGGGTTGAGCTTTGTCACGACCGATTTTCCAATAAAATATTTATTGAGAAACCAATCTTTTGAGTCCAGTATGAGAGAAATCCTCCTTACTGGTAGACAAATTCTTGATACAATAAGCCAGTAGCATAAAATATATTACAGGGTCAAACTACGGTTGCTCAACCAAATTATTACATGCACGCCAATAAATATACATATTGGCGGACATGACACAGTGGTGTGGAGGCATGCTACTGACTCGAGGATAGGGCGGTGGTGGAAAAACACAGCGGGGAGAGAGATACAAGTCTCTAAAGCTGTCGTCTCATAGAGCGTCGAGGTGAGGCTCGATGAATTTATTTGGTAGCGGAAGCGGATATAATACAGTGACCAAATCCAGGGTCGCACGAGACTGACTGGGACTCCTCTAGGCGTCGGACTCGCTATCAAATTCTTCATCCATGAGATCGCCTTCATCAGCATCTGGCCAAATCAACAAGCCAGTGAGTACTTTGAAAGTACTCGCAAGACAGTTCGGACGTAAGATATAACAAATGCATGCATGAATGCGTCATGATTAATTCACCAATGTATATTCAAAAATTAGCATAACGAGGTAAGTAAAAGGGAAACGGCGGTAGTCCGCCTGAAATCCCACAAAACATAAATGAAGACCGATCGGGTGTCTGAAGCGACGCCTCGAAAGGTGAACAAATAAATATAAGGAAATGATGCCACAGTCGGACGTCTTAGCGACACCACATAAAGGGCTTTAAAAGAAATGCCACAGTCGGACGTCGGGGCGACATCACAGAAAGGGCTTTAAAAGAAATACCACAGTCGGGCGTCTTAGCAACACCACATAAAGGGCTTTAAAAGAAATGCCACAGTCGGACGTCGAGGCGACATCACAGAAAGGACTTTAAAAGAAATGCCACAGTCGGGCGTCTTAGCGACACCACATAAAGGGCTTTAAAAGAAATGCCACAGTCGAACGTCGGGGCGACATCACAGAAAGGGCTTTAAAGGAAATGCCACAGTCGGGCGTCTTAGCGACACCACATAAAGGGCTTGAAAAGAAAGTAAAATACAACAATGCCACAGTCGGACATCTGAGCGACATCGCAGAAAGGGCTTTTATTCACAAGTAAATAATACTAATAATAAACATTCAATTTATGAGAATAAATGGGTTAGTCCATTCACAGGAATAATCATTTAACCGGACTTAGCACTCATGCGATTCCCCGGAGTCTCTGTCATCAAAACTGACATTTGATCAGAATAAGATAATATCGATCTTGGACATGGAATAGATGATTTGGAGGAATATATGACTCTGCAGAGTTTGTACAAAATTTTTCCCACAACCAACGGATTTCCGTAGTCCCGAAGGACTAGTTCCGTTTACGGTTTTTCGGGAGAAAACACAGCTAACCAGTACACACCCATTCTACCTCTCGATGCTAGGAATCACCCTAGACATCGTCCAAGAAAAACTTTTGAGACGGGGAGATCACAATCTCGAATAGCATGGGATCAAATTTATATACGCGCGCTCTAAGGGGTGCCCCCCTCTCGGTCCCAACCGGAAACACCCATGCCCCCTGACCGGATGACTGGCTTTAATCCAGGGCCATGGAACCATCATCACGGCCTCTCCTTTTTGGTGTGTACCAGGAAAGCGGTTTACAACTTACTAAGCCATATTCCTTACGGAAAACCTGTGGTAGTACAAGGAAGGAAAAATGGAAGGAACTGGAATGATACGAGTTGACATTGAAGTCACATAGTCTGGCATAAGCCTGGCATGCTACAACACTGCCATCTTACCCATCCTCATGCCAACACATGGCCATGCATACTCACATCCATCCACTCATGGAACTCACTTGCCTCATCGTCTCAGGTAACAGGGCATTCATCGGTATGTTCATCAACATGCCATAAACTAACTAAATGCAAAACATGTCAAGACACTCATCATATCAAAAGCTCAAACATGCTTGCCTGGTTCGGAGTAGTCGGAGCCTAGCTCGGTGAAGTTCGCGGCTCCGTCACCTCCTTCGGTATCTACGGTATAAAGAAAATATATGCGCTATCGTAAATACCAAGAGGTGCACAAAAAGTATTCCAAATATTTTTCAAATAAATCTGATAAAAAACTAGACAAAATTTTAAAGAGAACAGAAAAAGAATCAATCAAAAATACCTTTCTGTTTAAAAGTTATAAAGGTTTTTGCCCAGGGACTCATCTGTAATGAAACAGAAAGTTCCCAGGGGCTAGCTTATAAAAACAGAAAACGCTTCGGCAGAAACTACGCCAGCCCAAAGGGAAAGCGCATTTGGCAGAAGGCTTTTTCAGAAAACGCTTCGTTTAGAAAGGACAGAGAGGCTGACAGCGGGTCCCGCCTGTCAGGTTTGAATATACGAACGAGGCGGCAGATTTCGCCAGTGCCCGAGAGACACGGTGGTCGCCGGCGGTGATCCACGGCGAGGCAGGGGGATCGGAGGGTACCTCCGTGTTCAGGGCACCTTCCCGCGTCGGTTGGTGGTGGTAGTGGTCGCCGGCGAGCACCACGTCGACGGCGAGCTTTGCTCCGGCGGACGGCGGCTCGGGTGGTCGAGGGACTCGTCGGAGAGAGCTATGAAGGACAAATTGATGCTGGCGTTAGCTTACTGGGTGCTAGAGGGAGTAACTGACGGGGTTTGGGCGCCGGAGACGGCCTCACCGGAGCGAATCGTGGTGGAGGCCGAGGCGGATCGGGGCGGCCGGAGTTGAGGGAGGAGACCTCCTCGAGGTCCTCCGGGTGGCTTGGCAGAGCTTTGGTCAGGTGTAGAGGTGGTGCGTGCTCGAGAGTGAGCTCGGGGGCCCTTTTTATAGGCGGCCCGAGGCGATGGCCGTGAACGGGGGTCTCCGGTGAAGGTTACGGCGGCACAGGGCTTGGTCGGGGATAATTAGGATGTTGGGCGTCATCGTGGAGGTCCACGGTTCCGTTTAGGCGCTAATCGAGCTGGGATTTGGTGCTATGGGCGAATTCCACAGAACGGGGCGGCGCGGGCCCGTCGGCGGCAGTGAGCATGTTCCGTGCGTGCCGGGCCACGGCGACGGTGCCACGGGCGTGCGCTGGCATGCATGAGGCCACGCGGAGAGCAGAGGGGCGTTGGGCGGCGCCGAACGGCGTAGAGCCGCCGTTCCGTCCCCTGTCGGCTGTTACAGGGGTTCGGCCGCCGCAAGCCACGCCGGCGCAGGCGGCCAGGGGCGCCACCGACGCTGGGAAGACGCCAAGCGCGCGTGTGGGGGTGCTGGCCAGGGAGAAGAAGCTGCGTGCAACGCGCCAAGCGCACTGTCAACGCGTGAGTGATGCTGACGGACGAAAAACGACACTGAAGTCTGAATTTTCTGAATTTGCAAAGGAACAGTGCAGCTCAGGTGTTCGACAGAATGTTTTTGGCCTCTGGGGATTTTTCCTTGAGCTGATTTTTGGTGGAGTGGCTTCTCATTGCTCCAGTAGGCTGCCTGATTTTTGGTGAAATTTTTGGAGAAGTGTAGATATGAATTTCACCAAATTTGGCAAATCTGGTCCAAACTTGCAGAGACTGAATTTTGAAAAATTTGAAAAGAGAAGGAGTGGATCAAGATGGTTCTGGGTTGTGGGTACGAAGGACTTTCCAGGAGAGTTGGTTTGAGGTCAAAACTCAAATGCAAAAGGGTACTTGCTTTGAAAAACTCTCAGGCTCCAAATAATTTTCAGAAATGATTTGAGTGAAAAGAAAATTAGGATAAAATCCAAAACTTGCTTGGATTAGTTGGGACAGAGAACTTAGGTTGATTACCAGGAGGAGGGGAGGTTTTGGAGGGGTTTTACCACATGGGCAAAATACAAAGTCATGGGTGGTTTTCAAGATATGAAAATCCCAAGTTTTCATAGAGTTTCTTTTTAAAAGAAAAAAGATTAAACTCCCAAAATAAATTTGAGAGGGAACCAACAGAGAAGAAGTTTCAAAGGATCAAACACCATAGCTTGAATAAAAATAAAAACCTTGCCAAAGAAAAGGAAGTTTTTAAGAGGAAGGTTTTCTGGAAAAAATTTAAATGGCCTCTTTTCAAAAACCACAAAGTTTTTGCTGAAAACCAAATAAAAGTTTTGGAGTGTCACAACACCTACCCCCTTAGGAAAAATCTCGTCCCCGATATTTCAACTGTTCCTCAAATAAGTGTGGATGCTCTGTCCGAAGAAAATCCTCTCTTTCCCAAGTTGCTTCGCTTTCGGTGTGGTTGCTCCACTGAACTCTGAAAAACTTGATGGTCTTCTGTCGGGTCCTCCTTTCAGACTCCTCTAATATTTTTACTGGGCGTTCCCGATAAGAGAGGTCTGGCTGTACGTCAATGTTCTCATGGGATACTTGCTTCTCTGGTTTGCTTACGCACTTCCTTAATTGAGAGACGTGGAACACGTCGTGAATGTCGGACAAGTCTTCGGGTAAGTCTAGCTGGTAGGCTACAGTGCCTCTTCGTGCCACTATGCAGAATGGTCCAATGAATCTTGGTGCTAACTTTCCTTTAATCTTAAACCGTTGCAGTCCCCTCATAGGTGATACTCGTAGGTACACAAATTCACCGGGTTCAAAATTTACCCCACGATGCTTCTGGTCGTAACAACTCTTCTGTCGGCTTTGAGCGGTCTTGAGTCGGTCCCTGATTAGCTTGACTTTTTCCTCGGCTTCTTTGAGCACGTCTGGGCCGAAGATACGGCTGTCTCCGGTCTCTGACCAATTTAGCGGGGTACGACATCTCCGTCCGTATAGGGCTTCAAAAGGAGCCATTTGCAGGCTGGCCTGGTAACTGTTGTTGTACGCGAACTCGGCGTATGGCAGGCTTTCTTCCCAACTGGTTCCATATGTGAGCACACATGCTCTCAGCATGTCTTCTAAAACCTGGTTTACGCGTTCTGTTTGTCCATCAGTCTGTGGGTGGTATGTGGTATTGAAGGCTAGTTGGGTTCCCAGAGCCTGTTGTAAATGCTCCCAAAATCTTGAGACGAACTGAGTGCCTCTGTCAGATATTATAGTCTTCGGGACACCGTGCAGACAAACTATGCGGGAAAGATAAATCCTGGCAAGCCTCTGAGTGGTGTGGGTCGTCTTTATTGGAATAAAGTGTGCCACTTTGGTTAACCTGTCAGTGATGACCCATATGGCATCATTCCCGTGTTGTGACCGAGGTAGTCCGACAATGAAATCCATCCCTATTTCATCCCATTTCCACTCAGGTATTTTGTTTGGTTGCAGTAGTCCGGCTGGTCTCTGATGCTCAGCTTTTATGCGTTGACATGAGTCGCAACATGCAATGAAGGTGGCTATGTCCCTCTTCATACCGTGCCACCAAAATCTTTCCTGAATATCTTTATACATTTTGGTTCCTCCAGGGTGGATCGAGTAAGGGGCGGTGTGGGCTTCAGCTAAAATTTGCTGTTTAAGGTCTTCTATGTTTGGCACGCAGAGCCTTTCTCCGTACCATAATATTCCTTCATTGTCTATGACGAATTCCGAGGCCTTGCCCATACTCAACTTTCTTTTGATGCCTTCGATGCTGGTGTGACCGGGCTGAGCTCCTTTAATTTTCCCCACAAGGTTGGGTTGTATTTCCAAGTTTGATATGGTGCCTTCTGCTACCATTATCAAGTTGAGCTTGGCAAATTCTTGTTGGAATTCGGGCCTCAAGCTGTGCAGATTGTTTTCGTCGGAGCTGGGGTTCCGACTAAGGGCATCGGCCACTACATTTGCTTTCCCTGGATGGTAATGGATACCAACATCATAATCCTTTACCAACTCCAACCAACGTCGTTGCCGTAAGTTTAGTTCTGGCTGTGTGAAAATATATTTGAGACTTTTGTGATCCGTATATATTTCACATCGATTCCCAAGTAAGAAATGCCTCCATTCCTTGAGTGCATGAATAACTGCTGCCATTTCTAAGTCATGAGTGGGATAATTTTCCTCATGCTTGCGAAGTTGCCTTGAAGCGTAGGCGACAACCTTGCCTTCCTGCATCAACACGCATCCGAGACCCTTTCTGGACGCGTCACAATATACTTCAAAATTCTTGTGTATGTCGGGTACAATTAATACCGGTGTTGTCGTTAACTTCCGCTTTAGTTCTTGGAAACTTTTCTCGCAGGCTTCTGTCCATTCAAACTTCTTATCTTTCTTGAGTAACTGCGTCATAGGCTTGGCTATGGTGGAGAATCCTTCAATAAATCTGCGGTAATATCCTGCCATTCCCAAGAAACTCCGTATGTCCGTTACGCTGGCTGGTGACTTCCAGCCAAGTACGGCCTTGACTTTCTCTGGGTCCACTGCGATACCGTCTTGGGTCAGTACGTGGCCTAGAAAGCCTACTTGTCTTAGCCAAAATTCGCACTTGCTGAACTTGGCATACAATTGGTGTTTTCTGAGCTCTCCTAGCACAATCCTGAGATGTTCTGCGTGCTCTTCTGGTGTCTTGGAGTATACCAGAATATCGTCGATGAATACCACGACGAACTTGTCCATAAACTTCATAAATACTTTGTTCATGAGGTGAACAAAATATGCTGGGGCGTTAGTTAATCCAAATGGCATCACTGTGAACTCGTACAGTCCATATCTGGAGGTGAAGGCTGTTTTGGGGATATCTTCCGTTCGTACCTTCAATTGATGGTATCCTGACCTTAAGTCAATTTTTGAGAATACCTTGGCCTGAGCGAGTTGATCAAACAAATCGTTTATCCTTGGCATCGGGTATTTGTTTTTGACTGTGACCATGTTAAGTGCTCGATAGTCAATACACAATCTCAGCGTTCCATCCTTCTTTTTGGCAAATAAAATTGGTGATCCCCAAGGTGAGGAGCTGGCTCGAATGTATCCTTTGTCTAGCAATTCCTTTATTTGTTTCTTCAACTCAACTAATTCGAATGGTGCCATTCGGTATGGTTTCTTGTATATGGGGGTGGTTCCTGGTGCGAGCTCAATGCTGAATTCTATCTCTCGGTCTGGTGGCATGCCTGGTAGCTCTTCAGGGAATACATCTGGAAATTCACGCACTACTGGAACCTTGTTTAGCTCAGAAACGTCCACCTTATTTAATCTTGGTTGCCGGGGTATTTTTCCTTCCTTGGCTGATACTCTTATTGTCTTCCCTTGGTGGTGTGTGAGAATTACGGTCCTGTTGAAACAGTCGATAAACCCCTTGTTGGTGGTTAGCCAATCCATCCCTAGGATGACATCCAGTCCTTTATTTTCCAACACAATAAGATTTGCGTGAAACTCCAATCCTTCGAACTCAATGACCACATTTTGACAGTAATTCTGAGTAACTTGCTGAATCCCAGGGGACTTGATGATCATGGATTTCTCCAAAGGAAGCATCAAAAAATTATTTTGCAAAGCAAAACTTTTCGAAATGAAAGAGTGAGAAGCTCCAGAATCAAACAAAACCATTGCAGGTATTGTGTTGACAGGAAACGTACCGAGTACGATATCCGGAGCATTTTGTGCCTCCTCTTTGGTTACGTGGTTCAGATGACTCTTCCTGTGGTTATTGTTCGGATTGAAATTGTTTCGCTTGGGCGCTGAATTGTTGCCGCCGTTGTTCGGCTTTGGGGTTGAGTTCCTTGGCTTGGGGCACTGTTTGGCATAGTGCCCTTCTTCTCCACAAGCGTAACAAGTAACGCCGGGGCGATAGGTGAATTCCTTGTCCCTTGCATGAAAATTCTTGATTGGGCGTGAGACATTGGATGAGGATCTGTGTGTCCCACCCTTTTGAAAATCTGTCCTGCTTCGGTGATTGCGAGCATGGTTAGTCTGGTCCCTTTTTTGCTTGTGGATATCTTCCAGACTGCGTCTCTCATTTTCCAGAGTAATGGCTTTGTCCACCGGTGTTTTGAAATCAGGAAAAGTGTGCAGGACCAGTTGGCATTTAAGCGCGGGCGCCAGACCGTCAAGGAATTTCTCCATCTTCTTGTTTTCAGTCATACGTTCTTCACTGGCATAGCGGGACAATAGAGTAAATTGACCGTTGTATTCCGACACTGTCATGTTCCTTTGTTTGAGGTCATCGAACTCTCTCTTCTTAATTTTCATAATACTCTTGGGAATGTGTGCACCACGGAAACCTTCCTTGAAATCATCCCAGGTTATATCATTTTCGTTGGGGTGCATGTGCAGAAAATTCTCCCACCATGATGCAGCTGCTCCTGTGAGATAGTGCGGAGCATATAGTACTTTCTCGAGATCTGAACATTTTGCAATAATTAATTTTCTTTCCATATCTCGAAGCCAATCCTCGGCTTCAAGAGGCTTGTCAGTATGAGAAAATGTTTGAGGACGTGTCTTCTGTAGCTCAGATAACTTGGAATGCTGCTGATATTGTCCATGGTGATTTCCCATGTTGATGACTTGGTTCATCATTTCACGATGTTGTTGCTGACTCTGTTCATAAAGGCGGAACATTTGGGAAAGTGCCGTTTCACTGTTCTGTTGACTCGACTGCCCTTGCGTGAAATTGTTGCCTGGTTGAGTGTCATAATCTTCCTCTGGCGGAGTAGGCATGGAGCGAGTCCAAGGACGAGACATTTTTCACTCTGGGGATATATTTTGTAAAACCCATAAGAAAAGCGAAGATGGTCGCAAAAACAAATCCATAAATGCACAAGGATGGCAAATAATTTAAATGACCAAGATCACTTAAGAAAAACAAATCGAATTGCGCACGGAGAAGGACTGCTCATTACATATCTTACACGCGGGCGATAATTATACAATACATCACTCAGGATATGCGTACATAATCCTAACATGTTATTTAGGCTAGTGCACTTCTCCAGACCCTACATGATGCGCAAACAGGCTACTTCTCACAACCTATGCACATATAAACATATCATACAAGGCGGTACATTACATGGCGGCTAAGCGTACTCAGGCGGAGATGTTGACGACCTCCTTTGCCCTGCCGAGGGCGAGGCGTAGCGAGGTTGGGGACTCGACTTCCTCCTCGCTAATAGGCTCCATACGTGTAGTGTTACGCAGAGTAGACGGAGCGGTTGCCAGGGGCGGAACAACACGAATAGGAGTGGGCGTGAAGGGTGGTGCAGTGCGCGCTGGAGTGGGTGCAATGACTTGGTTGAATTCTTTGGTAGAAGGTAGGCGACGAGTAGGCGTATAAGATGCTGAGGACGAGACCAAAGTCAGTGGCGGTGCGGTGGGTAGGAGCTCCCTCCTGTTGGCAGCACATCCATGAACTGAGTCCATGTGGGCAGCCACGAAGTCGTCCACCAGGTTGTCGAAGGCTGCCTCCAGGGCCCGGAGATACTCAATGAGCATCTCAAAAGCCTCGTCTCGTTCTCCTCTGGGGCAGGAGTATGCGTAGTGACAGGTGTAAGGCACATGGCACGGAAGATAACGGTAACGACGAGTCTTCATCACGGGGAGGACATCCCTGAGACGAGCTATCGCCTCGTGGGCTGCCATCTGCATAGCATGCCTCTCCGTAGGCATGGCTCTTCCCAAGAACCGGAAGCGGCGTAACTCACCACGCCCTCCCTTGAACTGCACCGCGGCTTGGTGCATGGTCAGACTGTCGTTGACTCGGTGCTGGCAGAGTGTGAAGACTAGGCGCACAGATGGCCCCATCGCGACCTGAACGATGAAGGAAAGAAGCTTGACGAACCCATCGGGCACGTTGGCGAAGGTCTGAGACTCACAGCTGTTGTCGGCCATCTACAAAAGTAGGCAAAAATTCTGCATGGTCAGATCATAAATTTATGCTGACTGACAGAAAATGACTACAATCAAGAAAATATGGAAAGGCTCAATCATGCTAATAACCAATTAGCGATCGCACCTAGTGGCTTCCTACAGTCAGCCTGGCTCTGGTACCAAGCTTGTCACGACCGGTTTTCCAATAAAAATATTTATTGAGAAACCAATCTTTTGAGTCCAGTATGAGAGAAATCCTCCTTACTGGTAGACAAATTCTTGATACAATAAGCCAGTAGCATAAAATATATTACAGGGTCGAACTACGGTTGCTCAACCAAATTATTACAAGCACGCCAATAAATATACATATTGGCGGACATGACACAGTGGTGTGGAGGCATGCTACTGACTCGAGGATAGGGCGGTGGTGGAAAAACACAGCGGGGAGAGAGATACAAGTCTCTAAAG